>NC_050189.1:14536102-14879639 GCF_008315115.2 Sander lucioperca
AACCACTAATGTTCGCCCGCACATGCATATGAATTTTAACTTGTGAATACAAAACTTATTTTGTATCATTTTAATTTAACTAGCAAAACAGATTTGTAGTGATTGACATTGACAATTCACAATGACAAACATTGACATTGACTTAAAAGATTGGTTGTGTTTAATGTGGTGAAAGATGTCAATTTAAAAAAGATAACGTAGCAGCAAATAGTTAAGATTGTATTAAATATACAAACGTTAAAAAATATGTGCTTGTGACATTTTTGTATTAATACAGCTGTTAAAATTATATTTTATTCTCCTTGATGTACACAATGCTTATAATAGCTGTAAAAAATGTAAGATAAGATTCAACTTTGCACACTGAACCCAACTTGTTTCTTTGTAAAACGCCAGCGTTAAAAGTAAGTAGTACTACCTTGAAGTTATATGACTTCACCAGATGCATTTATGCTTTAACGACATTGCGTCGTAATTTCCCAATTCAGAATTAACACGTTGCCAAAATGTAAGTCTCACAGACAAGATATGGTATGTTCAACATGAATTTGAATTCATGAATACAAAACTGATTTTGTATCATTTTAATGTAACTATCATAACCACATTCGCTTAAAAGATTGTTTGTGTTTAATGTGGTGAAAGATGCCAATTTAAAAAAGATAACATAGCAGCAAGTAGTTTAGCTAATTATACTAAATATACAAACATTTTTAAACCTTATGTGATCAGTGTTAAAACAGAAAAGAAAAAAAAAGTAAGATGAGATTCAACTTTGCACCCCGACCCAAGTTTGTTTCTTTGTAAAACGCCAACATTAAAAGTAAGTAGTACTACCTTGCATTTTACTCTGGTCTCATGTTATCTGCATTTCAACCTGAGCTCAATTATTTATAATAATAATTAATTATACAACGCAATATGCAACTGACAACTATGTATGTATGCATTTGAATGACCGACAAATGATACATCTCTTAAGAGCAGAAACTAAGAATTTAAGACCACATTTTTATCCTGTAAAAGTATCACTGAAAAGACCCTGAAGGGTGTTGGAACGGCAACTATGATTACATCAAAACTCTGACTCAAACAAGGTTCTTGTTATTTACTAGAAAAGAGAGGATTTAAAAAAACTATAAGAGATAGTTAAAAAAGAAAAAGATATAGGAAGCTTGGCCCTCTAAGCAAAGTGTTATTTTATTTATGAATTCGTATATCCAAATGTGATATTGTTCGACTTAGTATTTCTAATATTGTTATACAATGTTCTGTCTTTTTTTATATCTACAACATCTATCAATGTTGGAAGATCTCTCTTGGAGTAGACTAGTCTCTCCCTTTGACAGAGCAAGGGCCTCTAGCATGCAGTAGTCATCTAAGGTCAAAGGTCGACCTCTGCTCTGCAGCGCTTACACACACACACACACACACACACACACACACAGTTTTATTTTCTGTTTTTCTGTTTCCTTGACCCATTTTTTAGTCTTAAGTACTTCATACAAGAAACAAATTAACAGTTAATCATGCAACATCAGTTAGTTGCAAGGATGTATAATACAAATTACTGCAATGATTATCTCTCCCTTATATTGAGTAGTCAGGTCAGTCTTTACCTAAACACCTTTATGCTTTGTACAACTTGACATTAATGTAACTTTAAATAAAAGCCCCATACTACTACTTTATGTGAAATGTTCAAATAGTTAGGAGACAAACTGCTGATTCTAGTTTTAGTGCTATATAATTCAGACCTGGGTAGCTTAAGTTGACTGACATTCGATAAAATTACCAACCAGTTGTTGATGGAATGCACAATGCAACAGGCAACTTTCCCTTCTGTCACATGCTGCCAGAGTGATATAGAGCCAGCGGACGGGTTGTCTGGCTTTAACTTTCACTGTTTATTTTACACAAGTGTAGACGGTGGTTTGCATTCTTAACAGGCCCAGATTCATAAGCATCAGTTCTGCTGTATTAAACGAGCAGCTGTCATGCGAGCCAGAGGATGACGCCTATAGGTAACAGTTGCCGCAACTAAGGTCAAAGGTCAACCTCTACTCTACATACATACATGTATGGTGTTTTATTTTCTGTTTTTCTGTTTCCTAGTCTTAGTCTTAAGTAGTTAACAGTTAATTATGCAACATTAGTCAGTTGCAAGGATGTATAATACAAATTACTGCAATGATTATCTCTATCCTATACTGAGTAGTCAGGTCAGTCTTTACCTAAACACCTTTATGCTATGTACAACTTGACATTAATGCGTAACAACTAAGTTTTAACCAGCTTTATCTTATTATCTTTTAGAAATAATATCATATCATATATGCTGCATGAAAACGCGAGCCATAGCAAGGGGCCTCTAGGCTAACCTCTGCTCTGATGAACATACACACACAGACACACACACACACACACACACACACACACACACACAGACACCAGTGGTATGTCAACAGCTATACATTTATGTCCACACACGTTCTCGCTTAGTAGTTATCTTTAGATTGGATATGTCATTAGATTAAATGTCCGTAGGAAAATAATTTCCAAACACAACCAGAACCACTCAAGCTAAAAAGCATTGAGGGTTAAAAGTCACATGTCCCACTGTAGCCTTTCATCTCACTATATACACAGTTTGGTTTTATTTGTTAGCCCTGTGTTAACCTTGTTAAGCTGTAAATGTAGCAATTCTTCTCTCACTTTCATAAGGAAAATTGTAGGGTATATCTATCCAATTACAAATGCAAAGCACCGCTTATTAAACAAGAACAAGAAAATATATGAACGGATTTAAACACCAGTGCAGCCAAACACTATGAACAATCTTCATTTAGACAACACACACTGGCACTCAGAACATACTGAAAGTAAAAACACTAGCATCAAACACCAATACAGAAACTAGAAACTTTTAATATTTACAGTTGGGATAATTTGACTGATTTCACACAAATCAATATTTTCTTTAAAGAAAAAATATTTCACCTTAATTCATTTTATTTTATAACATACTAGTTTTTTAGGTAAACAAGAAGGAATGAAAATCATCTGTTTGCGTCAATAGATAGATTTTTTAGTTTTTTTTTAGTAATGTATGTACATACTGGAAAAACGAGAATTGATTATTTTGGAGGTGGTGCTTCCGGTTCCGGTGATATGGCAACAGCTTGATTGAGCTTGCTTATGCCTACCCCCAAAAGTAATTTTGTACTTTGTTTATCCTACATCTAAAGAGGAAAATATGCCAGGCAGCAAAAACTAGTTATGAACGAGTTATGAACCTCCGCTCCGGAACGCATAAGGAGACTAATAAGTATTAGCCAAAGAAGAAAACGGCAAACAAACAAATTGCCGGGGACGCAAGCAGCATGGCTGACTTAAGTGAAATATACAAATTGTTTGCTGAGTTAAAAAATTGGCTACCTCAGGGGTTCTAAAGAAATGTCCCTTGAGACACCTCAACAGAATATTAAACGCGATAAAAAAGGGTTTCTGTTGAAAAACGCGTCATTCCGGAAAAAATTTAGAGTCATTTATGACAAGAGGAGGTTATGTCCTGACGGTACAACGCTACCTTTTGGTTACTAACGACGCATGATGGAAGAGATTGATTTTGATCCGAGGTTAAAGGGTCCATTTTCGTGTCTGATAGTTGGCCCCAGTGGATGTGGCAAGACGTATTTTCTGAAATCTGTACTGGAAAAATGTGAACGTGTGATGGATATTGTACCTCAAAACATTGTATGGATTTATACAAGTTATCAACCCATGTATGATGAAATGAAGAAAATGAATAAAAAAATTAAGTTTGTCCAAGGCCTGCCTGATTCTTTTGAAGATACAAGTATGTTTCCTCCTGAGCAATCACATCTGGTCATACTAGACGATGTCATATTTCAGGCATCTGATCATCCTGAGGTGGTGAAAATCTTCACACAATACAGACATCATCGAAATATGAGTGTTTTTATGTTAACCCAAAATGTATTTCATAAAGGCAGATACAGTCGTACCATAAGTTTAAACAGCAATTATCTGGTGCTATTTAAAAATCCCAGAGATCAGCTTCAGATTAGGGTACTAGCGCATCAGATTTTTCCCTCACAGAAACAGTTTTTCCTGGAAAGTTTTGAAGATGCTACGAAAGAGCCACACGGTTATATAATCCTGGACCTCACACCTTCATGCCCAGAACGTTACAGGGTGCGTACAGGGTTACTTCCCCACCAGCAAACGACGATTTACATACCAAAAACAAAGTAGGACGTCATTATGTCAGAGCGTATAAAACGGAATGCTCTGTTGCTGAAAGCACTGTACCACGCCACGCCTTCAAAACGTAAAGACATTTTGAAACACTGTTCACCCGATTTTCTCCAAGCCTTGTGTGAGGTAGCTCTAAACCTGTTAAAAGGGAATCTGCCTGTATCGTCTTCTCAATACAAACAACTGAAACGTCAAAAGAAGATTATCAGACTGCTGGCCGATAAAAAAACCAGTTTAAAGCGTAAACATCAGGCTCTGAAAAAACAGACGGGGGGCTTTATCCTACCATTACTGTCGGCCGCCATTCCAATATTGGGAAATTTGTTAGGAGGCCTGCTTCCAAAAAAATAAAAGATGTCTCTGAGGGTTGCCAAGAAAATGTATTTGATTTCACCTCAACAGCTGAGCAAAATAACTAGACCAGAGCCGTCCATCAGACAGACGGCTGAAGATGTTTTGAATGAGAAAATGAGCGCGGTACTAAATGATCCTGGATTGAATTCATATGAAAAAGCTAAAAGGTACGAAGCTCTGCTGCTGCGGTATCTCACTTTGCTTAAACAAAGTAAGAATGATGTGCACAACGTTACTCTCAGCCTGCAACAGGATGCATCAGAATCTGAACACTCAGCATCAGCACCATCAGCACCTGCAGATGCAGTAGCAGCTGCTAGTCCCCATACCACATTGGATGATGCTGCGGACGAGGTGATAAAAAACCTACCCCCACGTGACCGTAAAAATGCCCTCTACATTTTGCAGAAATTAGCCGCAAGTGACGAGGGTTGGACATCGAGAGGTGAATTTATATATAAGGGAGATGTTGTTAAAGGATCTCATATGCTTGACTTAATAAAAACCCTCTCACTGACCAATAAAAGAAGAACCCAATCAACACCAAAAGGTTGGGCTAGTTTCTTAAATACGTTGGATGGGTTAAATATCCCTGTGTCCATGTTTAAAAATCCCCAAGCACGCGCGCAGTACAGTCAGCTCAAAATGGTCGGTGATGCTTTTGAAGAAAAATCACCGCGGGAAAAAAGAAAAAAAACTTACATATTATCACCGCGATGGCCAACTTCTGAAGAAAAATCACCGCGGGAAAAAAGAAGAAAAACATTCCTATTATCCCCGCGATGGTCAACTTCTGAAGAAAAATCACCGCGGGAAAAAAGAAGAAAAACATTCATATTATCCCCGCGATGGTCAACTTTGGATTAACGACACCATACACTCATGTCATTTTCAATAAAATGTTTTATTAATCACAAGTTTATGGTTACAGAGTCTTTCTTACAAGCGGTAACAATCTCTAAACATGTCTAAAGAGCACACACTATGGTGAAAAGGTTCTGAGCGGTTACGACTGACGCACTTTTGATATTTATTCACAAAATTGGATACCATACGGTCATTTTTACAGACATCATCGTAATACAGAGTCAACATTTCTTTATATGATAAGCCGCATGCCCGATGGCAGAGATAAAAAACACAATGCTGTCCACATACGGTAGACAGTGGGTGCTGAAGTTGACGGTCGTGGTACTGTATATTCTTTGAACGGTTTTCCAGAAACTGTAGAATGCTCGAGGGGTAATGAGCAAAATCAGGCGGGAATCCGTACGAGTCGAAAAAGGTCGCTCCGCCGTCCTCTTCCAAAGTCAATCCAAGCCAATGTTCCCCGGGCATGTGGGATGGGTGAGTGTTGACGATAAAGTAAGCAGGTAGACGGTAGGTATGACTCAGCGAGGGTAGTTGATCAGAAGCCCACACTTCGTGAAATAAATGACCCATAAGATGATGCAACAGTCGTTCTAGTTGATGATTATCCATCTTTTTAATAATAATCCACCAGCACCTGTCTTTTAGCGTTGATCTCCAGAATGGAATCGTAGCATGCGTATACTATAAGTGTTGTAGTGTAAGGCAACGGTACCCTAAATCTCATTTCCAAACGCAAATTTCCGTTGGAAATGGGAGATAAGGCGTCGCTGTCTTCGGTCGCCCCAAGATTGAAGACAAACAGAGAATAACCTTGATTAAAATCGCTGCGGTTGATGCTAAGCGGTAAATCCTTAAGATGTCTTCCTGTGGCAGTAAACATATTGTAAAATTCTCTGACTGAATTTCCGGTATTGAAACAGGGCTGAAAGGCTTTAGCAGGTACCTGTCTGCCGTCCTGACACAAAGCCAAATATTCCACATCATTATGTTTGAAATTAAACGGTGACAGGTCCCGTCTCCCTACAAAAGAATCATGGTGCACCATGGCTAAAGCTAAATAGCGGGGCATAGCACCCAGAAAGAGATTTTCCTGGTTACATATCGTGGAATTTTCAGGGATGGAGTACGTTTTCACACTGACACGTGAGAGCGGGTAGAGTGCATTTCCTTTCATCAGGGCGGCTGCGTGACCCAGGCGTACAGCAGGGGAAACGGTGACCTTTTTAACAAACAGGGAGGCTGATAATATCTTCAGGCTGAACTCTGAGTCACGAGCCCCCATAAGGCAAAACGCATCATTGCAACGAATAAATTTAATTCTCAAAGCGACAGAGTTTAATAACAGACGCTCGCAGAAAAAAATGTCGCTGTGGAGAGGCCCTAGCAACTCTACTTCCCCAGATTCTGTGCTGAATTGTGCTCTCTGGACTAATCCTTTGTTCGGTCCGTTAGTCACTATGATAGAATCCATTGACCCCGGAGTGTCTTTGTAAAACAGGCCGGCACTAAATTGACTCTTTAATGTGTCCTCTGAAAAGTTGAGTAAGGTTTCTATCATGGCTCTGTAAGGATGAGTGACGCTGGACTGTGAAATCAATCTATCGCCCAGAATAACATCGCATTGGCTAAAAATTGTATTGAGAGGATAATTGATGAGCCCCACCGCTGTATCGACAGGGATGTTTGCCCCATCCTTCTCTGTGATTTTAACTCGGAGGTGCAGCAACGTATCGTTCAAGTTCAAATACTTTTCACCATCTCCGGGTATAAAGAATTCAATTGGAGAGTTGTCGCTCAGTGCAGAGAGAGGTTGGTATTCTTGATATTTTTTATCTTCTACAGATAGTTGAGTCATGGGAGCTGAAAAGAGATCCAGTTCTGCCAGGGTGCACTTGGCTGATTTCTGATGTAAAAGAGCCATTGTGTACGGCTCTAAAATATGTCAGAGCTCTGAGCAGACTTCCTCCTCTTGGGTGCGCGTCTCTTGACTGATTTGCTCTTCTTAACCACCGCACGTTTTTTAAATGCTGAGGAAACAACACGCTCACCTGGCGGGCGTTTCCTTGTTCTACGGGACAAGACCAAAATACCTCCCGAACCTTCTTGATTCTTATGCTCGGTCAGTTTTCCCATCACTCCTTTGACAGCGTCCGCAGCAATGTTTGTAGCGGCTGTTTTAAGATGCGGTTTTGCCACAGCGAAACCTTTTTTCAGCAGAGGGGATACGAACCTGAACAATTTAGAAAAGATAGAGCCTATGCCTCTCCCGTACATCACCGGGGCTCCGTAAAAACCGGGTAAAGCTCCACCTACTTGACCTTCATAGTACGCTACAAAGCGCCGCGGATCTTCTTTGATATGTATCATCTTACCGGGAACTTACAAAGAGCGTTGGACGTGTGTAAAGTGTAATTTCACAATTGTCTTTCCAAAAACAAAGTCTATGTTCCTGTTGTGATCGGTTTTAATTTCTATGCGTATGTTTTTGATGTAATTTTTAGACAAAGGTATATAATGTATCGTATTGTATCTGATGCTAGTCACGTCTCCAAAGTCACCTTTCACATTCACCACACAAAGCAGCGGTGAGTAGCTGTCGCCGACCGCTTGATACTGAATAATGTCGGTGTATACAAAGAAGTTATTTACTCCAGCATTTAAATCACAAGGATAGGTAGATGGTCTCTTGGAGAGCGTCCACCATTCGGAGGGTTTTAATCCTAACATGTAAGCCAGCGGGGGATAGGTTCGTATTTTGTAAAGACCGTCGCCTTTGAAGTCGATGCATTTGGTTGCGCTGTTGAAAGAAGCATCAAAAGAGGGATCGTGCTTTTTGAGCGCCGGGGTCAAGTATTCCAGGAGATCTTTTGGCCAATTATAGTAAGCGCCGCGATTGAATTTCACGATCACCAGCGGTTGAGGTTCGTCCGTCACACGGTTCAGTTCAAAATAGCTCGAGTCTGCGGGTAAATTGTACCACGTACGAGGATATATGATTTCGCATAGACCCACCACCCATTCACCGCTCAGTTCAATCGGTTTAGCCAAATCGATTGTATAACAACTGCTGGTATTACTTTTAAATACTTCCTTACTGGCGTTGGAAGGCAGGGTCACGTAAAAACCCTCGGCGGTTGTGTGTTCCATGATTCTCTTTTGAAATCGAGTGATGGATTGGTCTTTGTGCACAGACTTTTTATATACTGACCATATCAGACAATTTAACCCAACTGTTGAACTTCTCTGGCCAGTTTTTCCATTGCACGAAAACTTGTTTTTCACCCTTGAAGGTACGTCGTTTTAAGATTTTCTCCACTTGAAATATTTTGTTTGTGGCCATTTTTACTTTTTGCAGCTCCGCTTCATAAAATGAACCCTCGATAGGTTCGCCGTCGTAGTCTTCTAATTTGTATACGGGGGGTGTACGAGGGATACGTTCCGTCACTGTAAAGACTTCGTCCGTTTTTTATCAAACACGCCTCTCACCTTGGATAAACGTACCAGATCCCCCTTCTTAAACGTCATCTTTATTTTACTCCTGTGACGCGAGGAGAAGGTGCCGTACAGGTTGCGAAACACCTGATCGGCGTTCTCGGATGTGACATCCATTGGTGTCATTTTTATAGAGCTGTGATAACTGTTATTATAACTATCTACCAGGTCTGGTAAGACGTCCAAGTAACGTCTGGTGTTGCGAGCCGTAAAATATTTAAACATGCGAGATTTCAGGGTACGGTTATATCTCTCGATGACCGATGCCTTTAAGTCACTGGCCGTTCTAAAATGATTGATACCGTATTTCTTCATGAGAGCCTCAAATTTCTTGTTGAAAAATTCTTTGCCTGCGTCAGTTTGTAGCTTGGCGGGTATTAAGCTCTCTCGAAACACTGATTCAAACGCTTTTACGACCTCAGCAGCCGTCTTCCTCTTCAAGGGACGCACATATGCTTTTTTAGAAAATACGTCTATAACGGTCAGTAAATAATTAAATCCGTCATTATGTGCAGCCAAGGCTTGCATGTCGCATAGGTCGGCTTGAAACTGATTTAAAGGTTTTGTAACAAACACTCTATTTCTCTTAAAATGTACTCACGCTGGTTTATGCAATGTATAGGCATCTTGCTCAGATAAAAAATCTTTAACTTCCCAAACACTGACTTTTTCACCAGTTTCATCCTGTACACCCTGCTGGAGACGCTGTACGCCTCCAAAGCTACCGGGATGCTGTGGATTGTAATAGATGTTTTCCATCACCCGTTTCTCCGACATCCTTTCCTCTGAAACCGCTAATGTTTTCTAAGACGTCCCGTACGCATGAATGACTCTTTATTCATTTTATTTTTTTTATTATTCTTTATTTTCAAAAGATGGAAAAATACAATTCTTAAAACAGGTTATATTAAAAAGTAGAAATCACTCGTTTAAAAAACATTGTTTTTTCTGTTCAAAAGGAAATACAATTCTTAAAACAGGTTACATACAGGATTATATATATGAAAATGTAGATTTTTTTTTTTTTTTTTCTTTTCTGTTTTGTTTTCTTCATAAAGCAGGGAACATATACCCCTTACGAACCCTTGAAACGCTCTGTGACCAGCCGCAGTTGAAAGATTTTCACAGAATCTTGCCCAATCAAATTATCATACATGTCCGTGATGGGGTCAAAGATTTTCTTTGCTAATTTCAGTTCGTGGAGTAGCGTCTCGGCGACTACACGGACTCTGAAATCCTCTGTTTCGATGTTGCGGGCAAGCAACAGACTCTGAATAGCGGGAATAAAGCGTGGTGTGATGAGTCTTCTCATCAGGCGGTAAAAGCGGCGCTCGTAAAAGTCGTCCTCAAGTACTTCCAGACATGTGTGCTGCCGTTGGCTAGGATGATCGACCTTACAGCCATAGCACTCAGAGCGTCTGTCGTCGTGAATAATTAGATTGAGAAGATGAAAAACCGCCGATTTGATGGTATCGATGATGAGAGAAGACCCCCAACCGTCTACCTCATCCTCCTGGCCAGGAGGAGGAGGGCTCTCCTCCTGAGCATTTGGAGGACTTTCTGGATTCTCCTCCTGATCGCCTTCCTCGCCCTGTTCATCCGGGATTTCCGACTCCATCTCATCTTCTGAAGAACCAGGGTTTTCGTCTTCCTCCTCCTCCTCCTCCTCCTCCTCTGATGAATCAGGGATTCCCTCATCCGGAGTTGTAGCGACAGTCCCGGCCTTATTAGTGTAGTCCTGAGTGACCTCATCCTCATTAGAGTCACACACACCCGTGTAGTCCTGAGTCGCTGTCTCGGGAGAGGGAGGCGGACACACCAGGTTTTGACCGTCTGCCTCTGAGGAGGCGAAGAGTACCCGCGGGGTAAGGGTCCTCATCCATAGGGTAGGGGATCTCTTTGCTGTTGTTGTTGTTGTTGTTGAGCCGGGCATCGTTGCGATTTTCTTCTGTTCGCCGTTGAACATCTTGTCAAGTTCTGTTGTCGTCTGCTTCGGACTGCTTCAGTCTTTATAGTATCGTAAGGGGGTGTGGTTAGGAAAATTCTGGAAAGGAAGTGGGGTCGGGAAAGTTCTGGAAAGGAAGTGGGGTTGGGAAAGTTCCGGAAAGGAGGCGTGGTAAAAACAAAAGTTCAAAAGTTTAGAGTTTTTTTCACAACCAGGGTATTTTTCCATCCGCGGCTGCTAAGGAAGAGACTGGTAACCCTATCCCCCATCTGCATCATCCGGTCCGCCCATTCCAGCGCTGGTAAGACTAGCACGGTTCGGAATAAACCGCAGTCTGGATTAAATCTTTGCAAAACAAACAGGTCGCAGGCTCTCTTTTCTTCCGAATCCCTGGATAGCAGAAGGGCCTGGAACCACCATCGGCCTGAGGTTGTGGTAACAGACGGCCATGTTTATCCAAAGACGATGTTCATCTTAGCCAAGTCGCTATCGCTGGGGTAATTGGCCGATCTAGGAGACTCCGTCTCGGTATTCTCTTCATCATTGCCACAAATGTTTACATCCGTCTCCTCCTCCTTACATTCTACCATAACCGTTTGAGTCTCTTTATCTCGGGTCGCTCCAGCCACACCCTCATTTTCCTTATTGGCGTTACTCTGAGAAGTACCAAATTGTAGCAACGTCTTCATCACACCCCAGTCATCAAAGGTCATTTTCACCATGACGGTTGAAGGAGATAATTTCTCCCCTTTCTTCAGCTGATAAAAGCAGAGTTCACCTTCTTCGTACTTGAAGACATAGCCCCAGTCTCCACACATACCACTCGGCTGTAGAGACCATTCCTCGTGCAGAGATTCAGTCGGGGGCAACTGGCTACGACACAGATACAACGTGCATTTCTTTGGAGCTCCGGGTGCAGTAAGAGCGTCTTGGAATATCGTTATCGGAGTCTCGCAGATCAGTGAAGAAGACCACCTGCTGGAGACATCTCCTTGATACGGACTCAGTGGAGAGCCAACTTCTTCATCACCCATCTCTGAAGCAGCGCTATTGAAGTTTACATTCATGGTGAGTAGAATGAAAGGACGTCTTTCTATGTTTTAGACCAGAAAAGACACCCTTTTTATCCTTGAACCATACTACTTGTTGATCCACCCCTCTTCTCTCACTGGCTCATTTTAAAAAATGCAATTTCCCGTATCACGCCCATTGGTTCATTTAAAAACACGCAATTTCCTGTCTCGATGCATTAATATGCAGTTTCCGGACTCCTCCTCGGTCTGAGACACACCCTCTTTCTGGAAGGTTCTGGAAGGATTGCGTCAGAAACACCTGTCGAACATCAATCAAAATTTTGACAGGTCGTGACCTCTTGACCTGTCAGTCATCAATCAAACTTTATTACATGCTGCATATTTAAGTGACAGAAACGGACCTCTACTTCTCTCTTGTGTGCGCGACACACTGGAGGATGAAACTGTAACTAAACTGTGTATCTGATGCTTTGTACAGTAACATTAGTTGATGAGTTTATGTGTTGGAGCAGAAATGAAGTTTGAAGCCAGCTGGGGATATTTTCTCTCGGCTGTTTTAGCCGCGCTGCAGCTGCTGCTCATGCCCGGGCATGTCTGTACTTTTGGAAGTCTATCGGTAACGTTAATAGACAGTGTGTGTGTGTGTGTGTGTGTGTGGCAGCTCTTTGTCTGTGTGTGCAACCAATCAGCACGCAGCTCATCTAAATATTCATGAGCAGACCACATATGGCAGAAAACCTCTTGTTCATTCTAAAGCCAATTCACAGTGTTGCTTTAGGGCACATAGAACAGCACCTGGGCCATTTTCAGCCCAACCAATGTTACTTACCCTATTAGGAGACTTTAAGGAACAGTGTGAAATACCCTATATAATCATTCTATCACCCCTTTAAGGAACAGTGTGAAATAACCTATATAATCATTCTATCACCCCTTTAAAGTACATGTGGAAATGGCCAAAATCACACTAATTTCGAACTTTCAATTCAAAATGGCTGACTTCCTGTTGCGTTAAGGGTATGGCTCCAAAGAGCTTTTTTGTACATCTTGACATGTTACATATGTGTACCACGTTTCGTTAGTCTATGATAAACGTACTGCAGGGGCTCAATTTGTTATTTTTTGTAGGGGGTGCTAGGGAGCCATTTCTGTGCGCCTATTCCCAAAACTCTTAAAATACGTACATTTTCAGCAGGCTTGATGCAACCACTAATTTTGGTGAGTTTTTGAGTATGTTAAGCACCTCAAAAAGGCGATTCATTTGCCAGAAGAAAGACAGAAGAATTCCTTCCGTTTCAGTAGGGCCTTCACCGCTGTCGGCGCTCGGACCCTAATGATACAAAAATGATAATTCCCTCAAAAATCGTGAATAATGTCACAATAAAATCAATCAAACCGTCAATCAAAAATAATCGCAATTCGATTTTCTCCTCATATCCTGCAGCCCTACCAGTAACCATTCACATAGATGGGGATTTGGATTATTCATAGAATTAGCAATTCAAGTCAAAGAGCAGAACTGAGAAAATACAACTTGCCATCATCTGTTTTTATTGTTTGTGAAACAAAGAAGATAACAATAGGCAGATGTATATGATGCCATACAATGAGAATTTTCACCTTTTTGTCATCCTTGATTGCTCTCCTTTTGTTCAACTTGCTTTTCTAATAGTTTTACCTTTAACATAGAAGAAGCCCATACCTGACTTTACTTTATTGGTAAAGAATTTGATTCCAGTTTACAGTAGGTCTGTTACGGGCAGCTCTCTCTCTGTCCTGTCTGGGATGTCCTTTTCCTGTATGTCTGTGTGTGTTTGTGTTTTGTCTGTGTTTGTTTCTGTTTGGAGTGCTGGAGGCGTGGTCAGAGATCTAGGTCAAGGGGCGTGGCCGCTTCAACCCTGCTCAGCCGATCTTCGCAGCTGCAGCTTATCATCCTGAATCACCAGCAATATTTAACCTGGGCTGATCTTCCTGTCGGCGCCAGTTCGTTAACTACAGCCCATGTGTTTCCACTCCCTCCTGCTGCAATCTCCACGGCGTCTGCATGCTCCCAGCCTCACCTGCCAGCCTCAGTCTCCGCTTCAGGAAACCCACCTGTGATCTCACCTCAGCCTGTCTCCCCTCGTGTCCTGTAACTGCCTGGACTCCTCCTCGTCGGCTCGCCTCCACCTTGGACCAGCCAGGAGTTTCCCGGCCCTGACATCAACTGTATTGCTCTGAGTACACGTTGCTTATTAAACCTTTTAAAACTGCTCTACAGTGTCTGTGTGATATCTCTGCGTTCTGGGTCAGAACAAGCTCATAACAGAACGAACTGGCCATGGACCCTGCAGAGATTTCACATGCAACAGACGAAGACGGCATCTTTCGTGCCATTAAAAACCAAGGAGCTTTGTTAGGGCAGCACGACCAATTAATTCACAAATTACTCGAGACCAATCAGCAACTGTTTAATCAAGTGACTCAGCTATCTGCTCAAATTGCCACTCTGTGTCTTCCCAGTGCTCCTAGTGTTTCCCCTCTCTCCACTCCACCCTCTCAGTCTGCTTCCTCAGCCATGGATTCCGCTTCATTCACCCGGGAAGCCCCAGTGACACCACCGGAGCCATTTTCTGGAGAACTGAACAAATGCAGAGGATTCCTGCTCCAATGCGGACTCATTTTTCAACAGAAGCCGTTGTCGTTTGCCTCGGAATCATCTAAGGTACATTACGCACTCGGGTTACTAAGGGGAAAGGCTCTAGTGTGGGCAGAAGCTATGTGTGCGAATCAACACCTCACCAGTTTAACTTTTTCTGATTTTTCCGCACGGTTAACTACCGTTTTTGACCATCCAGATTATGTTGGCAGTGCTTCCAAAAGACTGTTGGCGCTCAGCCAGGGTACTGAGAGTGTGGCGGAGTACTCCATTGATTTTTGGACATTAGCAGCCGATTCCAAGTGGAACGAGGAAGCACTGCAGGGAGTGTTTGTGCATGGTTTAAACCCTTCTATTAAAGATGAGCTAGCTCTTCGCGATGAACCCAGTAACCTGCACAGTCTTGTTTCTCTAGCCATCAAAATCGACAACAGGCTCCGGGAGAGGAAACGGGAGAGGAGTGGACCCACACATGTTCCGGTTCGGGCATCCAAGACATCAAGGTCCTGTTCCTCAACTCCCTGTCGAGAGCTCTCGGCAGCACCTGTCCCCGCTACGAGGGATGTGGAGGAACCCATGCAATTGGGTCGGGCTCGGTTATCCCCAGCTGAACGCTGGCGCCGCCGACAGGCAGGTGAGTGCCTGTACTGTGGAAATTCCTCCCACTTCCTCGCTAGTTGTCCGGTACGCCCAAAAGAAGAGGCTCGTTAGTGAGAGTGGGTACACTAGCGAGCCCTGTTCCTGAAGTTGATCCCACATCCCCTCGCTTATCTCTCCCTGCAACTCTCCAATTTGGTTCACTCTCATTACCGTTGTCAGCCCTTATTGATTGATTGATTGAGGATAATTTCATTGATTCAAATCTGGTTAAACAAGCCAACATTCCCCTCAAATCGCTTCCAGCTCCCATCAATGTGGCTACTATTGACCGTCAATTACTAGCTAAGGTAACTCAGCAAACAGTCCCAGTCACCCTCGTCCTTTCCGGTAACCACAGTGAGGAGATAGTTTTCAAGGTTGTGGCAGCATCATTCTCTCCTCTCATTCTCGGTTTTCGCTGGCTCAGATTACACAATCCCCAAATTGACTGGCAACACAAGACAATAAACAGCTGGAGTAGTTTCTGTCATTCCATATGTCTCGGTTGAGCTATTCCTCCCAAAATTGAAACCCCGACTGCACCTGTAAAACCGCCTGACGTGTCCGGGGAGCCCAAAGAATATCTGGATTTAGCTGAAGTATTTAGTAAGGAAAGAGCCTTGTCATTGCCTCCCCACAGACCCTATGATTGTGCTATTGAGTTGTTTCCAGGAGCCCCCTTGCCTTCAAGCCGACTCTACAACCTGTCCAGGCCCGAAAGAGAGGCGATGGAGAAGTATATCGGAGATTCACTAGCTGCAGGTATCATTCGCCCTTCCACGTCTCCTGTGGGGGCGGGTTTCTTCTTTGTGGACAAGAAGGACAAAACATTACGCCCCTGTATTGATTTCCGCGGATTGAACAACATCACAGTGAAGAATAAATACCCATTGCCACTCATAAACTCTGCTTTTGAACCCCTTCAGGGAGCCACGGTCTTTTCGAAACTGGACCTCCGCAATGCCTACCACCTCGTCAGGATCCGGCAAGGAGATGAGTGGAAAACGGCTTTTAATACACCGCTCGGACACTTCGAATACCTGGTAATGCCCTTCGGATTAACTAATGCACCAGCAGTATTCCAGTCGATGGTGAATGATGTTTTGAGAGACATGTTGAATCGGTTTGTGTTCATCTACCTGGATGACATTTAGATTTTTTCCAAGTCCCTTAAGGAACATATCTCTCATGTCCGCCTAGTCCTTAAACGCCTCCTGGAGAACAAGCTTTTTGTAAAAGCAGAAAAATGTGAATTCCATCGTGAGTCAGTGCCATTCTTGGGGTTCATTATTGCAAGGGGACAGGTATCCGCTGATCCTGAAAAAATAAAAGCAGTAACTGAATGGCCCATACCTCTGACCCGCAAACAATTACAACGTTTCCTGGGTTTCGCTAATTTTTACAGGAGGTTTATCCAGGGTTTTAGCCGAGTTGTAGCGCCCCTCACCAAACTCACTTCCCCTAAAGTCCCATTCGTGTGGTCCCCTGAAGCAGACCAAGCCATGAGTACCCTGAAGAAGCTGTTTCCCACCTCCCCAGTGCTCATTCACCCAGACACATCATTGCCCTTTATTGTTGAAGTAGATGCGTCGGATTCAGGTGTTGGAGCTGTCCTCTCACAGCACTCCATCCGTGCGCCTTTTTCTCCAAGAAGTTGTCTCCGGCGGAGAGACACTATGATGTGGGGAACCGAGAGCTGCTGGCCGTGAAATTGGCTTTAGAGGAATGGAGACATTGGCTGGACGGAGCAGAGCAGCCTTTTGTGGTGTGGACCGACCACAAAAACCCGGCGTATATCCAGTCAGCTAAGAGACTTAACTCCCGCCAAGCCAGATGGTCCATCTTCTTCAGTAGGTTTAACTTTACCCTTACTTACCGTCCTGGCTCACGCAATGTAAAACCTGATGCTTTGTCCCGCCAGTTTTCTGTCTCTGAAGAGTCCGGTGAGCCTGACCCCATCCTGCCGTCTACCTGCGTTTTGGCCACGGTCCGCTGGGAGATCGAATCCCGCATCAAGTCGGCCCTGGAATCTGACCCTGGACCAGCAGATGGACCACCTGGCCGGCTTTATGTCCCTGTGTCTGTGCGCCCTGAAGTGCTGCAGTGGGTCCATTCGTCCCGTTTCGCCTGCCATCCAGGAATGCAACGCACGCTAACGTTGCTCAGAAGGCATTTTTGGTGGCCGTCGGCTGAAGCGGATGTCCGGGCTTATGTGGCAGCATGCTCCATTTGCGCCCGAGGAAAAGTCTCCCACCAGTCTCCCTCGGGGTTACTGCAGCCTCTGCCGGTCCCAAGTCGTCCCTGGTCCCACATCGCCCTGGACTTTGTCACCGGTCTCCCAGTATCCGAAGGTAATGATACAATACTCACCATTGTGGACAGATTCTCTAAATCTGCTCACTATGTAGTATTACCGAAATTACCGACTGCCAGTGAGGCAGCGGACCTCTTGGTCTTACATGTATTCCGTCCCCATGGAATACCTGTAGACATTGTTTCTGATAGAGGCCCACAGTCCATTTCACAAGTCTGGAAAGACTTTTGTTCTGCTCTCGGTGCTACTGTGAGTCTCTCCTCAGGATTCCATCCTCAATCTAACGGCCAGACTGAGAGAGCCAACCAGGATCTGGAGGCATCTCTTCGATGCGTGGCGGCTCAGCATCCATCCTCATGGGCGAAACACCTGCCCTGGATCGAGTACGCCCACAATTCCTTGACCACCTCTGCCACCGGCCTATCCCCCTTCGAGGCGTCGCTGGGGTATCAACCTCCGCTGTTTCCCGATCAGGAAAAAGATCTGGCTGTCCCCTCAGTTCAGGAGAACTTACGGCGCTGTCATCAGGTTTGGCGCGACGCCCGGGAGGCGTTGCTTAGGACCGCGGAGCGGAGTAAGAACTCGGCCGATCGGCACAGGATCCCAGCCCCCCAGTACCAACCTGGACAACAGGTGTGGCTTTCTTCCAAGAACATCCCTGTGCGGGTCGAGTCACGCAAGTTGGCACCTCGGTTCCTGGGTCCATTCGTCATAGATGCCATTATCAATCCCTCTGCTGTGCGGCTAAAGTTGCCGCGGACTATGAGATGTCATCCCACCTTCCACGTGTCACAACTGAAACCGGTCTCGTCCAGTCCCCTGTGCCCAGCTGCTGATCCTCCCCCTCCTGTTCGCATGATTGACGACCTACACCGTCCAAAGGCTATTGGACGTTCGTCGGCGGGGTCGGGGCCTCCAGTATTTGGTCGACTGGGAGGGGTATGGAACAGAGGAGCGTTCCTGGATCCCCAGGAGTTTCATTTTGGACCCGCAATTGGTGAAGGACTTCCATCGCGCTCACCCAGACAAGTTGAGGCCTAGAGGGACGCCAGGAGGCGTCCGTTGAGGGGGGGGTCCTGTTACGGGCAGCTCTCTCTCTGTCCTGTCTGGGATGTCCTTTTCCTGTGTGTCTGTGTGTGTTTGTGTTTTGTCTGCGTTTGTTTCTGTTTGGAGTGCTGGAGGCGTGGTCAGAGATCTAGGTCAAGGGGCGTGGCCGCTTCAACCCTGCTCAGCCGATCTTCGCAGCTGCAGCTTATCATCCTGAATCACCAGCAATATTTAACCTGGGCTGATCTTCCTGTCGGCGCAAGTTCGTTAACTACAGCCCATGTGTTTCCGCTCCCTCCTGCTGCAATCTCCACGGCGTCTGCATGCTCCCAGCCTCACCTGCCAGCCTCAGTCTCCGCTTCAGGAAACCCACCTGTGATCTCACCTCAGCCTGTCTCCCCTTGTGTCCTGTAACTGCCTGGACTCCTCCTCGTCGGCTCGCCTCCACCTTGGACCAGCCAGGAGTTTCCCGGCCCTGTGACTATCAACTGTGTTGCTCTGAGTACACGTTGCTGCAAACTGCTCTACAGTGTCTGTGTGATATCTCTGCGTTCTGGGTCAGAACAAGCTCATAACAAGGTCTCAATTCATAATATCTTCCTATTCGATTTTTTGTGCTGGGTGATAGAATGAGATACACATAGAAAGATCACCAACATTTGTGAATTTCCCAGTTGTGGGATTAATAAAGGATTTTGAATCTTGAACAAATGGACTACAAATAATATAAACAATAATTAATCTGTAAAATATGTTCTGTTAGGAATTTGGAAAAAGCACATGAGATTTTAATTATTCTAAAAATGTCATTTTATTTTTTCATTCATTTATTTGATAGGGACGGAGCATGTTAATGAACATCAGTATAAAAGTCCTCCAAACCATACGACCACATAGGTCATTTGTTCCTACCCTCTGATACGACCCAAACAGTAGGAGCATCTCATAAATTAGTGCCCCTAGCAGTGGCAGGGAATAGAACGTTTTCCGTCCTCATACCTAAACGTAGCGGTCGCTGTTTAAACATGTTTACATTGTGAAAGGGTCGCAGTACAAGTAACTGTGTGGAGGAGGGGTGGGGGTGGTGCGTGATCACTGAAGGCTTGGATCATGGATGGCTTGGATGTGCCGACGGAAGTTGTCCGTGCAGCGCGTATCGAGGCTTGTATCATTTCAGACAAATTATGTCATTGATGACATTCGAAGCTTCGCTGCCCGCCCGTACCACCTGACTGGTTTATGAAGTGGTTTGAATCTACTCTGTTTTATTACACATCCATGATCTACATGAGCACATTCACGGCCCTCAGCCCAGTTAAACCATTGTCATGTACCAGTTTTAGAATAGCCTACTAATATTGCCCCTGCTGCTATTATTACCCGAAGGATTGCTTTACACACGTCTGATGGCCGCATTTCTCTCAAGGAAATCCGTTTATTATACAGTTATGTTGATTATATTATACCACTAAAAAAATAAACACCATATTGATATACATGGATTACGTGGAAGTTGATTTTTTCTTCATTGTTATTTCTAAGTCTTTACTGGCATACAATTCAGTCAAAAACCATCTGATCCAGTGTATCACAGATCACATAGATTATCTGTAATATATCTGCCTGGTTTACACTCTGTGACCAACAGGTGGTGTTGTGAGCAAATGGAGCCTTGAGAAATTAACCCTTTTGCGAACCACTTTGCTGGAAAGCTTCATCTTGCCATCACTAGTCTGTAGGCTGTAGCAAAAAGTCACTAAAGCATGTTTGTATCAGCACGGCTTCCCTCTCCCTAAGAAGGCTAGTGCCACTTCCTTTATAGAGCTCTCAATCAGCCCTGGACTGCACCACTATCTTCCAGCGGTGAGTCTACCAAACAACTTTTTTTAACCAAATCTGGACAAAGCTAGACACAGTTTGCACTCATTTAACACAAAAAAGAAAACTCTATAAAGGACGTAATTCATATCAATTACCCCTCAAATGCCTTAGCCATACACATGGAATTTAACTACACACAGTCAGTGATGACATCATCATTACCATTTCTGCATTGTGGACCAAAAAAAGGAACAAAGAAAAGGTGAGTATGAAGAACAAACAATGACCTGTTCAAACCTCTAACTTAATAAATCTAACAGAAACTAAACAGTGGTTGTGTGTGAAATGAATACTATATAAAAATAACTAGAGCAATGTGTAAAATAAATATGGACAAATGTACATAAGCCTAAGGGACAAGTGGTGAGTCCATCACCCACTTTGTCACAGGCTGTTTTTGGGTTGAGGACAGTCTAACAAATACATGATGTAAACATGCTAGTAACAAACACAGAACAATACAAGTAACACTATATAGATTCAACTATACAATACACAAGCAGAAAAGGACAAAATATTTTGCAACATGTCGAGTTGAAAGTGATAACAGTTCTGGTTTGCTTTAAGCCATTGTTTGAGATGAGTCTTGAAAAGTAGGGCACTCCCTTATTGCACGTGTTAGGCTATTCAGATATTAACTTCCCTTTACTGACGGCACAGTTTGTCCTATGTGGCACCTCCCAGTCCCCTCTAGTTGTGGCCCTGGTGCCAATAGAACTGTCAGACCATTGTTTTAATGAATTCATTTAAAGGATGTGGGGCAAGCCCAAACATAGCCTTGTACATCAAACAAGCATATGTGAAATGTTTTAAATTCTCAAAGCTCAAGAAATAATATTTTTCCGGAATGTGACAATAATGAAATTTAAACTTCCCCCGCAAGGAACCAAGACAGCGCTTGATTACATTAGACTTGAGTGGTTGTGGTTACATTCGGTCTCGACATACTATTTACACACTCATACTGACCGACACTAGACTCACACACTGACCACAGTTACACTCATACTGACCGACACTAGACTCACACACTGACCACAGTTACACTCATACTGACCGACACTAGACTCACACACTGACCACGGTTACACTCATACTGACCGACACTAGACTCACACACTGACCACTGTTACATTCGGTAGCCTGGTGCGCGGCCTCCTCGTGACAGTCTAACTACCATGTTAGACATTCACTTCTAACATTTATCTTAACATAACTACCAAGATAACATTACGTGTATTTGTATGTGATATAATACTTTCCCCTTGGTAATGTAGCCTATGAATTTCCATGAACACAATTCTAAAATTGGGATCTGGGATCGGTTGATAACTCAAACTTGCCGAGAACCTAGACACCTGTTTGATTACATAGACTCATGCATTAGGCACGGTTACAGTCTCGATCAGTAGCCTGGTGCGCGGTCTCCTTGTGACAGCCTACCTACCATGTAACAAACATTTAACTTAACAAAACTACCAAGAT
Source organism: Sander lucioperca (assembly GCF_008315115.2). Classification (NCBI taxonomy): domain Eukaryota; kingdom Metazoa; phylum Chordata; class Actinopteri; order Perciformes; family Percidae; genus Sander; species Sander lucioperca. The sequence goes on from NC_050189.1 coordinate 14,558,086, forward strand.
AACATGACGTGTATGTGTATGTGATGTACTTCCCCATCGATAATGTGTGAATTGCCATGAACACAATCATCTAAGATGCACCAGAAACAAGGCTTGGTTAATAACTCAAACTTGCCGAGAACCAAGACACCGCTTGATTACATTAGACTCAAGCAGCCAGTTGCACGGTTACATCATAAACAGTATATATAATGGACCAACAGATCCCGTGTCTCTGGACGGAGACCAGTGAAGTATATTAGAAGCACTTTTCCGGTGATGGCTGAGCATTACTGAGCAGCCTCCAACTGAGCTTGAAGACGTAAATGTGACGTGAGCAACCTGTCTGAAAGTTGGAAGTCTTCTGGGAGCTGTGCCAAGAGAAATCTCAATCATTCCTAATATTGCAGAGACGGAGAGCGTAGGTATATGTAAGGAGATAATATAGGCACAGGCTAATTATTGATCACTAAAATGATAGTTAACATTAGTAATTAAACTTAAACAGCTAATGGCTGCTATGGAGCCATAACGTGAGGTACAAGGTAATGGAGCCTTTTATACATTGTCGTGTTTCTTTAGAAATAAACAATGGACAAATAAAGTCTTTAAACGCTTCAGATGTAAAGTTATTCACTGTCAAAGTGACGTCAAAATGAATGGCAGTCAATGGAATGCTAACGGAAGTTGATGGCTTGTTAGCATCAAAATGGCGCCATAGGAGCTACGAGTTGTTGACAGACGCTTACCCCCTTGGGTTACATTCGGTCTCGTTCAGTAGCCCATTTCCTGATTGATTCTACCACCACTCCAGTGGAGGCGCTAATGAGCTAGATTACTACACACACAGTAGCAGAAGAATACCAACTACACACAACGGCACGAATGAGATAAAAAAACAGGAGTGAGTCGGTTCATTGACGTATGGCACTCGATTCTCCCGGTTCAGTGACACGAGTCGGGTTAATTAACCGGCTCTACGGTCAGTTCGTCAACACTAGAAAGGACAGGAACTTTAAAAAAAAGTACCTGACAAATGACTGGATAGACCATCTGTCTATCACGTCCGCCATTGTTGTTTTGAACAGTCACAGCACTCAAACACCTAAACCCTGTGTATATATATATATATATACAGGGTTCAAAATTAGCGCCGTTTACCAGCCAAATGCTGGTGAAAAATGCAAGTGACTGGTAGATTTGCTTCACTCACCAGCCAAAAAACCTGATGGTAATCTATTGAGTGGCTCGTAATATTTGAACGTTCACTAGCCATTTGGCTGGTGGACGAAAAAGTTAATTTTGAAGCCTGTATATATATATATATAAGTATATCTTATCTCATCTTATCTTAAAATAACGATGGAGCTGTGACTGTGGAGATTCTGTGTAACACAGATTAAGGAAAAAGGTTGTTTGTCATTGCCTTCAAAAATTATGAATATGAGCATTTTCTTCCAAAACCACCACAGAAGATCTGATCTGCCTCCTATGGTTAAGGTTTGATATGGGTTAGGCCACTAAAACTACCTGGTAATGTTAAGGAAGAATGGTGTTGGTGATGGGTAAAAGAGGTTTAGGGTTAGGGTCAATGTTGGCTTCCATTCACCCTGAACTTTCTAGGTTTGCAGTGCTACAAAGTGACAGCACTTCCAGCGTTGCTATTCAAAGCTTCTTGAGGAAACGGTTGATGTAATAAAAGCATATGTGGTGTCATTAATATATTGCATATATGTGTCAAACTCTAGGCCCGCAGGCCAAATCCGGCCCCTTGCACATTTTGATGCGGCCCGCATATCAATTTACGCAATTACGTGACACTCAAAGCAGAATTTGGCAGATTTTGAGACTCAGAAATTCCCACACAACCAGCAAGTTTTTATATTCAGGCTGTACAACAGGTTGCTGTGTGGTAGCCTAAAAGGTAATAATTGTTTTTCTTGATTTGTTAAATTCGCTGACATCTAAATAACTTTTTAGCTGATTTTTTTCAGGGCTTTATGTGGACCAAACTGTAAGTGAGAAGGCTAAATGAGGCATGCAATAATACAGTCAATGATATTTTACTCTTTCGATTATTAAAAGCATGTCAATGAACTATACCTGTCTTGCCCCTTGATGTGATTCTTATTTTCCAATGTGGTCCTTAGTGAAATTGAGTTTGACACCCCTGATATATTCTATCTATTCAAATATATGCAGCATTTATTCCCTTTAATTCTAAAAGCATTGTCAGAAATCTTAAGTATTAAGGTTCAGAAAGGGCACTCCAAACCTAAACAGAGCAGAATAACATCTGTTGTATGCTTAGTCCCGTCTGATACCAGTTGACCTGCAGCAAACCACGAGTCGCACCGCATTATCTGGGTAAGTTATGTAATGCAATTTTATGTACAGACTCTCAGAGATGCACCTCAATCATGTTGCAGGACTGCTGGCCAAAGGAGGCCTTCATGTTTAAAGGTTAAGGCCAACAGAGTGGTGGCTGCATTATTAAAACAGGAAGTGAAAGGTACTGTACAAAGGAAGGATGTTCTAGCAATGCATGGAGCCTGGGCAAGGAAGTGCACTTTACTTCAGGCCTTTCCTCTACTGTGCATCTGCAAGGTTACATGATGTGGCAACGGTAAAACCCTGTCTGATGTTTGTTCCTGAAAGGTGTCTGGCCAGCATCCAGCCACCGCTCATCTTGCAGTGTCCCTGCGTGACAAAAAGTTATACCTTAGTGCAGTGCAGAGATCTCTCTTAATACTGGACCAATGTCAAAGATTGTTGATCCATCAGTCACTTAGACACAAAAACATAGGAACATAGGGTCCAGGTTGAAAAAAACGGTAGTTACCCTTTAAAATCCGGACCGAGGTCTGCAACCGGCCTGGACGGAAAGTCAATCCGGACCCAGCCCATAAACCTTGTATTAGCAATACAATACGTTATGAAGTGTGACGTTTTCTAGTTTGAAATACATGTTCTATTGATCATAAATTGTTTGTGATGTTAAATACACACAAAAAAATATCGAGAAAAAGGCGTCAACTTTGAAAAAATCAGGCAGAAGTCGAAAAAAAAAAAGCGACAAAAACTTACTTTTACTGCATGAAGCTCGTCAGCTCGGACTCTGGGAGGCTGCGTGTCAGCTCGGACTCTGGAACACTGGTCAGCTCAGGAACACTGGTCAGCTCTGGAATACAGGTCAGCTCTGGAACACTGGTTAGCTCTGGAACACTGGTCACACTGGTCAGCTCAGGCTCCGGTCCGCTGGGCAGCTCAGGTCCGACGAGAGGTTGATGCAGGGCATGGCGCTGGGAGCCATGTTGTCCCTTCCTCCGTCTTCGGCCTCCACGAGTCCCAGGAAAAATAGCCAGACGGATCCCTTCAAAGGACTGCTTGTTGACGGCGGTGCCCGCAGAACCGAATGCCGTAGTGCCGATAGACAGGTGTTCAGGGGAGCTGCAGGAAGGCGACTGGACCGTTGATTACCAGCTTGAAAACTGCCGACTTTGGCCTCCTCAGTCTGTCTAGCACACTTAGCTAAATACTGGAAAACCAATTTCGAAGTCCTCCAGGTGGAGAAACGACAGGACCAGGAGTACTAGGCAAAGGAGCAGGCTGGGTGACTGACAAAAATCCAGTAGTCAAAGTCCTAGCGGGCTGAGCAACAGGCAGGCTGGTGGGGGCTTGCTGGCACTGAGGTAGGCCGGGAGTTAGAAGAGGAGCGTTGGTGGATTTAGCAGGCTTGGAAGAACACAAACCCTTAGCAGATGAACAAGCTGGAGTTGAAATGAAGCGTTTAACCCAGTCTGGAATAGAGTTATTAAGCCAGGGCTTTTCTGACACCATATCACGAGCTAACGACAAAAATCGCCTTTTTCTGGCAATCACTGTCAGTCTCCTTCCACATAGCCTTCAGCTCTATCAGGTCACAAATTAGCTCACATAGTTCATCTGACAAAGGGTGTGCAGGATCCATGGTCTGGAGCAGCAACCAGTAGAAAAAAACAAAAACTGGGAACCCACCGGAAAATGAAGTCTCTCTGCTGGGTCCAAGTGGTCAGATCATTCTATTACACGGTTGGAGAGAATGTGGCGGACCCAAATGCAGACACATAGACAATGTTGAGTTCAAAAGGTTTAATAACCAAAATACAAGGAGAGAAGACAGTTGGGCAAAAATAAATGCAAAAATCCAAGAATACAAAAGACAAAGAATACAAAAACAGGAGTCCAAGACAAGGAATAGACTAACACAAACTCTCACAGAATACCATACAGAAAACAATACAATGATCTGACACAGGACAAGGGGAACACAAGGACTAAATACAGAGGGTAATGAGGTAACGAGAGGCAGGTGACACAAGGGCTGGGAAACAGGTGAAAAACATCAGGCAATCATAGAACAAGAGCGTGTGTGTGTGTGTGTGTGTGTGTGTGTGTGTGTGTGTGTGTGTGTGTGTGTATGTGTGTGTGTGTGTGTGTGTATCTAACTGGAAAAACAAGAACAAAGAATGAAGAGGCACCAAATAGGGATGATTATTGTGTGTGTATATATATATATATATGTGTGTGTGTGTGTTAAGAAGAGAGAAATACGGTGGGGAAAGGAGATAAAAAAGAAATAATTTGGCGCTAAGAAAGAGGAACAATTTAGTTAACTAGAAGACCAAATTAGTGTTTAAATTAAATTGGGGACGACATTAGTCACACTACTGTCTGTGTAATAAACATTTTAAAGCTTATCATGGCTGATGATATTTTTTGTGTGGAATAATTTGTATTCATACATGTAATCCAACAGCCCTTTCAACATGACCTTGAACTAACAATAATAGTTAGCATTAAATGACTCCTGTATTGGTCCTCGTGTTCCCGGAGGCCTGCAGTACACGGCGGCACCCCGGTCTATCCCACCAGAGCTGTCCGCTGTTAGGTGTGCAGCAGTCGGATAACGTCTTAGCCTGCTCCGCTCTGTGCAGCCCCGAATCCCCCGATGATCCAACATAAACAAGCAGAACACAAGGATACAATCGTGGCAGATGATCGATCAAGGTGATTGATCATCAGTCTGAGTCTTTCCACAGCCCGAGACATTTTCCTGTCAGGGTATAATTAAACAAACGCAACCTTACTTCTACTAGCTAACCCTACTAGCATTATACACACAGTACTCAGCTGACTTGGTAACACCGTCAGGTTCAGCAGATAAAACCTAAATAAACCTAAATCAAACCCGTCCTTAAACAACCTTAATGATCCTAGTAACCCTAGTAAAGGTGATTCATTACTGAACTTCATAATTGTTGGTGTAGCGATACCTTCACAGCTGGCGAAGTCAAGCTAACAAACTAGCAAACGAGCTAACAAACTAGCAGGTAATCGGTTGTCTACCATGTTAAAAATATATATAATTACACTGTGCACATACAAATAAAGATCAGTATATGCATCATAAAGGGCCTCTGATAAAATATAGACAGTTGACAATTCAAAAGAGGTAGCTATTTAATCAACTTACCTCAGAAGTTACTCGACGGCCAGCAATGGAAATGAATGATGGTCGAGGATCGAGGCTGCATACTGCGGAAGTAGGCGCCAAAAAGCATACAACGGAGTCGAATGGGAGTGTTGTCACTCTGTTTTCTCTATCTAGCCTCCCATTGTGCTAGGAGCGCTTTCCACCAACTGTCTTCACCTCAAACGTGTGCACCATGTGTGTGTCTACAGGCTCTCATTTAGCAAACCAAACCTTGAGGTTGTGGTCCTGATTTCATTTGGATCAACATCCGAGGCAGGCAATAGTATTTGTTATGGTTACATGGTCGTAATCAATAAAAGTGATGAGGGCATGTAAATATTATTACCTGTAGGATTTACTGGGCAATAAACATAAACGAGCATCTACACAATTATGCAGTATTTACACTCATTATTCCTCTCTCTCCTGTTCACATAATTATGCGATCTGAGTAATTTCATCATATCCCTAAATCACTTGTAGTTGCATTTTAACAATTAGAACACTCCCCGTTTTCACAATAAAGTTATTAAATGTTTTTATATACCATATTTCATTTCTAAAAAAATAAATGATCCGTAATTTAGAAACAATGACTGAAAAATTGCTAATTATGCAGTGGTGAAATAAGTAGATTACATTACAATTACAGATTACAAGTACATTTACTCAAGCACTGTACTAAAATCGCAATCTCTCTCCCATTTGCAGCAACCATGCTCAATGTTCAAGCCCATTGTTAATATAATACTGCCTGTGTGAATGTCTGCATCCTATTTTGTATCTCATTGTTCTCCGGATGTCTTCATAGTTCTGAAACCAGGGTCCTGTGTCAGAAAGGAGATTTAACAAACCCTGAGTCTAACCCAGGGTCCCGTGTCAGGAAGGAGGTTTAACTAACTCTGAGTCTAACCCATGGGCCCGTGTCAGGAAGGTTTAACTAACTCTGAGTCTAACAGGGTCCCGTGTCAGGAAGGAGGTTTAACAAACTGAGTCTAACCAGGGTCCCGTGTCAGGAAGGAGGGTTAACAAACTCTGAGTCTAACCCAGGGTCCCGTGTCAGGAAGGAGGTTTAACTAACTCTGAGTCTAACCCAGGGTCCCGTGTCAGGAAGGAGGTTTAACAAACTGAGTCTAACCAGGGTCCCGTGTCAGGAAGGAGGTTTAACTAACTCTGAGTCTAACCCAGGGTCCCGTGTCAGGAAGGAGGTTTAACTAACTCTGAGTCTAACCCATGGGCCCGTGTCAGGAAGGTTTAACTAACTCTGAGTCTAACCCACTGGCCCGTGTCAGGAAGGAGGTTTAACTAACTCTGAGTCTAACAGGGTCCCGTGTCAGGAAGGAGGTTTAACTAACTCTGAGTCTAACCCATGGGCCCGTGTCAGGAAGGAGGTTTAACTAACTCTGAGTCTAACCCACTGGCCCGTGTCAGGAAGGAGGGTTAACAAACTCTGAGTCTAACCCAGGGTCCCGTGTCAGGAAGGAGGTTTAACTAACTCTGAGTCTAACCCAGGGTCCCGTGTCAGGAAGGAGGTTTAACAAACTGAGTCTAACCAGGGTCCCATGTCAGGAAGGAGGTTTAACTAACTCTGAGTCTAACCCAGGGTCCCGTGTCAGGAAGGAGGTTTAACTAACTCTGAGTCTAACCCATGGGCCCGTGTCAGGAAGGAGGTTTAACTAACTCTGAGTCTAACCCACTGGCCCGTGTCAGGAAGGAGGGTTAACAAACTCTGAGTCTAACCCAAGGTCCCGTGTCAGGAAGGAGGTTTAACAAACTGAGTCTAACAGGGTCCCGTGTCAGGAAGGAGGTTTAACTAACTCTGAGTCTAACCCAGGGTCCCGTGTCAGGAAGGAGATTTAACTAACTCTGAGTCTAACCCATGGGCCCGTGTCAGGAAGGTTTAACTAACTCTGAGTCTAACCCATGGGCCCGTGTCAGGAAGGTTTAACTAACTCTGAGTCTAACCCACTGGCCCGTGTCAGGAAGGAGGTTTAACTAACTCTGAGTCTAACAGGGTCCCGTGTCAGGAAGGAGGTTTAACTAACTCTGAGTCTAACCCATGGGCCCGTGTCAGGAAGGAGGTTTAACAAACTGAGTCTAACCAGGGTCCCGTGTCAGGAAGGAGGTTTAACTAACTCTGAGTCTAACCCAGGGTCCCGTGTCAGGAAGGAGGTTTAACTAACTCTGAGTCTAACCCACTGGCCCGTGTCAGGAAGGAGGGTTAACAAACTCTGAGTCTAACCCAGGGTCCCGTGTCAGGAAGGAGGTTTAACTAACTCTGAGTCTAACCCAGGGTCCCGTGTCAGGAAGGAGGTTTAACAAACTGAGTCTAACCAGGGTCCCGTGTCAGGAAGGAGGTTTAACTAACTCTGAGTCTAACCCAGGGTCCCGTGTCAGGAAGGAGGTTTAACTAACTCTGAGTCTAACAGGGTCCCGTGTCAGGAAGGAGGTTTAACAAACTGAGTCTAACCAGGGTCCCGTGTCAGGAAGGAGGTTTAACTAACTCTGAGTCTAACCCAGGGTCCCGTGTCAGGAAGGAGGTTTAACTAACTCTGAGTCTAACCCACTGGCCCGTGTCAGGAAGGAGGTTTAACTAACTCTGAGTCTAACCCATGGGCCCGTGTCAGGAAGGTTTAACTAACTCTGAGTCTAACCCACTGGCCCGTGTCAGGAAGGAGGTTTAACTAACTCTGAGTCTAACCCAGGGTCCCGTGTCAGGAAGGAGGTTTAACTAACTCTGAGTCTAACAGGGTCCCGTGTCAGGAAGGAGGTTTAACAAACTGAGTCTAACCAGGGTCCCGTGTCAGGAAGGAGGTTTAACTAACTCTGAGTCTAACCCAGGGTCCCGTGTCAGGAAGGAGGTTTAACTAACTCTGAGTCTAACCCACTGGCCCGTGTCAGGAAGGAGGTTTAACTAACTCTGAGTCTAACCCATGGGCCCGTGTCAGGAAGGTTTAACTAACTCTGAGTCTAACCCACTGGCCCGTGTCAGGAAGGAGGTTTAACTAACTCTGAGTCTAACAGGGTCCCGTGTCAGGAAGGAGGTTTAACTAACTCTGAGTCTAACCCAGGGTCCCGTGTCAGGAAGGAGGTTTAACTAACTCTGAGTCTAACCCATGGGCCCGTGTCAGGAAGGAGGTTTAACTAACTCTGAGTCCAACAGGGTCCCGTGTCAGGAAGGAGGTTTAACTAACTCTGAGTCTAACCCATGGGCCCGTGTCAGGAAGGAGGTTTAACTAACTCTGAGTCTAACCCACTGGCCCGTGTCAGGAAGGAGGGTTAACAAACTCTGAGTCTAACCCAGGGTCCCGTGTCAGGAAGGAGGTTTAACTAACTCTGAGTCTAACCCATGGGCCTGTGTCAGGAAGGAGGTTTAACAAACTGAGTCTAACCAGGGTCCCGTGTCAGGAAGGAGGTTTAACTAACTCTGAGTCTAACCCATGGGCCCATGTCAGGAATGAGATTTAACTAACTCTGAGTCTAACCCACTGGCCCGTGTCAGGAAGGAGGGTTAACAAACTCTGAGTCTAACCCAGGGTCCCGTGTCAGGAAGGAGGTTTAACTAACTCTGAGTCTAACCCATGGGCCCGTGTCAGGAAGGTTTAACTAACTCTGAGTCTAACCCAGGGTCCCGTGTCAGGAAGGAGGTTTAACAAACTGAGTCTAACCAGGGTCCCGTGTCAGGAAGGAGGGTTAACAAACTCTGAGTCTAACCCAGGGTCCCGTGTCAGGAAGGAGGTTTAACTAACTCTGAGTCTAACCCAGGGTCCCGTGTCAGGAAGGAGGTTTAACAAACTGAGTCTAACCAGGGTCCCGTGTCAGGAAGGAGGTTTAACTAACTCTGAGTCTAACCCAGGGTCCCGTGTCAGGAAGGAGGTTTAACTAACTCTGAGTCTAACCCATGGGCCTGTGTCAGGAAGGAGGTTTAACAAACTGAGTCTAACCAGGGTCCCGTGTCAGGAAGGAGGTTTAACTAACTCTGAGTCTAACCCATGGGCCCATGTCAGGAATGAGATTTAACTAACTCTGAGTCTAACCCACTGGCCCGTGTCAGGAAGGAGGGTTAACAAACTCTGAGTCTAACCCAGGGTCCCGTGTCAGGAAGGAGGTTTAACTAACTCTGAGTCTAACCCATGGGCCCGTGTCAGGAAGGTTTAACTAACTCTGAGTCTAACCCAGGGTCCCGTGTCAGGAAGGAGGTTTAACAAACTGAGTCTAACCAGGGTCCCGTGTCAGGAAGGAGGGTTAACAAACTCTGAGTCTAACCCAGGGTCCCGTGTCAGGAAGGAGGTTTAACTAACTCTGAGTCTAACCCAGGGTCCCGTGTCAGGAAGGAGGTTTAACAAACTGAGTCTAACCAGGGTCCCGTGTCAGGAAGGAGGTTTAACTAACTCTGAGTCTAACAGGGTCCCGTGTCAGGAAGGAGGTTTAACTAACTCTGAGTCTAACCCATGGGCCCGTGTCAGGAAGGTTTAACTAACTCTGAGTCTAACCCACTGGCCCGTGTCAGGAAGGAGGTTTAACTAACTCTGAGTCTAACAGGGTCCCGTGTCAGGAAGGAGGTTTAACTAACTCTGAGTCTAACCCATGGGCCCGTGTCAGGAAGGAGGTTTAACTAACTCTGAGTCTAACCCACTGGCCCGTGTCAGGAAGGAGGGTTAACAAACTCTGAGTCTAACCCAGGGTCCCGTGTCAGGAAGGAGGTTTAACAAACTGAGTCTAACCAGGGTCCCATGTCAGGAAGGAGGTTTAACTAACTCTGAGTCTAACCCAGGGTCCCGTGTCAGGAAGGAGGTTTAACTAACTCTGAGTCTAACCCATGGGCCCGTGTCAGGAAGGAGGTTTAACTAACTCTGAGTCTAACCCACTGGCCCGTGTCAGGAAGGAGGGTTAACAAACTCTGAGTCTAACCCAAGGTCCCGTGTCAGGAAGGAGGTTTAACTAACTCTGAGTCTAACCCAGGGTCCCGTGTCAGGAAGGAGGTTTAACAAACTGAGTCTAACAGGGTCCCGTGTCAGGAAGGAGGTTTAACTAACTCTGAGTCTAACCCAGGGTCCCGTGTCAGGAAGGAGATTTAACTAACTCTGAGTCTAACCCATGGGCCCGTGTCAGGAAGGTTTAACTAACTCTGAGTCTAACCCATGGGCCCGTGTCAGGAAGGTTTAACTAACTCTGAGTCTAACCCACTGGCCCGTGTCAGGAAGGAGGTTTAACTAACTCTGAGTCTAACAGGGTCCCGTGTCAGGAAGGAGGTTTAACTAACTCTGAGTCTAACCCATGGGCCCGTGTCAGGAAGGAGGTTTAACAAACTGAGTCTAACCAGGGTCCCGTGTCAGGAAGGAGGTTTAACTAACTCTGAGTCTAACCCATGGGCCCGTGTCAGGAAGGTTTAACTAACTCTGAGTCTAACCCACTGGCCCGTGTCAGGAAGGAGGTTTAACTAACTCTGAGTCTAACAGGGTCCCGTGTCAGGAAGGAGGTTTAACTAACTCTGAGTCTAACCCATGGGCCCGTGTCAGGAAGGAGGTTTAACTAACTCTGAGTCTAACCCACTGGCCCGTGTCAGGAAGGAGGGTTAACAAACTCTGAGTCTAACCCAGGGTCCCGTGTCAGGAAGGAGGTTTAACAAACTGAGTCTAACCCAGGGTCCCATGTCAGGAAGGAGGTTTAACTAACTCTGAGTCTAACCCAGGGTCCCGTGTCAGGAAGGAGGTTTAACTAACTCTGAGTCTAACCCATGGGCCCGTGTCAGGAAGGAGGTTTAACTAACTCTGAGTCTAACCCACTGGCCCGTGTCAGGAAGGAGGGTTAACAAACTCTGAGTCTAACCCAAGGTCCCGTGTCAGGAAGGAGGTTTAACTAACTCTGAGTCTAACCCAGGGTCCCGTGTCAGGAAGGAGGTTTAACAAACTGAGTCTAACAGGGTCCCGTGTCAGGAAGGAGGTTTAACTAACTCTGAGTCTAACCCAGGGTCCCGTGTCAGGAAGGAGATTTAACTAACTCTGAGTCTAACCCATGGGCCCGTGTCAGGAAGGTTTAACTAACTCTGAGTCTAACCCATGGGCCCGTGTCAGGAAGGTTTAACTAACTCTGAGTCTAACCCACTGGCCCGTGTCAGGAAGGAGGTTTAACTAACTCTGAGTCTAACAGGGTCCCGTGTCAGGAAGGAGGTTTAACTAACTCTGAGTCTAACCCATGGGCCCGTGTCAGGAAGGAGGTTTAACAAACTGAGTCTAACCAGGGTCCCGTGTCAGGAAGGAGGTTTAACTAACTCTGAGTCTAACCCAGGGTCCCGTGTCAGGAAGGAGGTTTAACTAACTCTGAGTCTAACCCACTGGCCCGTGTCAGGAAGGAGGGTTAACAAACTCTGAGTCTAACCCAGGGTCCCGTGTCAGGAAGGAGGTTTAACTAACTCTGAGTCTAACCCAGGGTCCCGTGTCAGGAAGGAGGTTTAACAAACTGAGTCTAACCAGGGTCCCGTGTCAGGAAGGAGGTTTAACTAACTCTGAGTCTAACCCAGGGTCCCGTGTCAGGAAGGAGGTTTAACTAACTCTGAGTCTAACCCAGGGTCCCGTGTCAGGAAGGAGGTTTAACAAACTGAGTCTAACCAGGGTCCCGTGTCAGGAAGGAAGTTTAACTAACTCTGAGTCTAACCCAGGGTCCCGTGTCAGGAAGGAGGTTTAACTAACTCTGAGTCTAACCCATGGGCCCGTGTCAGGAAGGTTTAACTAACTCTGAGTCTAACCCATGGGCCCGTGTCAGGAAGGTTTAACTAACTCTGAGTCTAACCCACTGGCCCGTGTCAGGAAGGAGGTTTAACTAACTCTGAGTCTAACCCACTGGCCCGTGTCAGGAAGGAGGGTTAACAAACTCTGAGTCTAACCCAGGGTCCCGTGTCAGGAAGGAGGTTTAACTAACTCTGAGTCTAACCCAGGGTCCCGTTTCAGGAAGGAGGTTTAACAAACTGACTCTAACCAGGGTCCCGTGTCAGGAAGGAGGTTTAACTAACTCTGAGTCTAACCCATGGGCCCGTGTCAGGAAGGTTTAACTAACTCTGAGTCTAACCCATGGGCCCGTGTCAGGAAGGTTTAACTAACTCTGAGTCTAACCCACTGGCCCGTGTCAGGAAGGAGGTTTAACTAACTCTGAGTCTAACAGGGTCCCGTGTCAGGAAGGAGGTTTAACTAACTCTGAGTCTAACCCATGGGCCCGTGTCAGGAAGGTTTAACTAACTCTGAGTCTAACCCATGGGCCCGTGTCAGGAAGGTTTAACTAACTCTGAGTCTAACCCATGGGCCCGTGTCAGGAAGGTTTAACTAACTCTGAGTCTAACCCACTGGCCCGTGTCAGGAAGGAGGTTTAACTAACTCTGAGTCTAACAGGGTCCCGTGTCAGGAAGGAGGTTTAACAAACTCTGAGTCTAACCCATGGGCCCGTGTCAGGAAGGAGGTTTAACAAACTGAGTCTAACCAGGGTCCCGTGTCAGGAAGGAGGTTTAACTAACTCTGAGTCTAACCCAGGGTCCCGTGTCAGGAAGGAGGTTTAACTAACTCTGAGTCTAAACCACTGGCCCGTGTCAGGAAGGAGGGTTAACAAACTCTGAGTCTAACCCAGGGTCCCGTGTCAGGAAGGAGGTTTAACTAACTCTGAGTCTAACCCAGGGTCCCGTGTCAGGAAGGAGGTTTAACAAACTGAGTCTAACCAGGGTCCCGTGTCAGGAAGGAGGTTTAACTAACTCTGAGTCTAACCCATGGGCCCGTGTCAGGAAGGTTTAACTAACTCTGAGTCTAACCCATGGGCCCGTGTCAGGAAGGTTTAACTAACTCTGAGTCTAACCCACTGGCCCGTGTCAGGAAGGAGGTTTAACTATCTCTGAGTCTAACAGGGTCCCGTGTCAGGAAGGAGGTTTAACTAACTCTGAGTCTAACCCATGGGCCCGTGTCAGGAAGGAGGTTTAACAAACTGAGTCTAACCAGGGTCCCGTGTCAGGAAGGAGGTTTAACTAACTCTGAGTCTAACCCAGGGTCCCGTGGCAGGAAGGAGGTTTAACTAACTCTGAGTCTAACCCACTGGCCCGTGTCAGGAAGGAGGGTTAACAAACTCTGAGTCTAACCCAGGGTCCCGTGTCAGGAAGGAGGTTTAACTAACTCTGAGTCTAACCCAGGGTCCCGTGTCAGGAAGGAGGTTTAACAAACTGAGTCTAACCAGGGTCCCGTGTCAGGAAGGAGGTTTAACTAACTCTGAGTCTAACCCATGGGCCCGTGTCAGGAAGGAGGTTTAATTAACTCTGAGTCTAACCCACTGGCCCGTGTCAGGAAGGAGGTTCAACTAACTCTGAGTCTAACAGGGTCCCGTGTCAGGAAGGAGGTTTAACTAACTCTGAGTCTAACCCAGGGTCCCGTGTCAGGAAGGAGGTTTAACAAACTGACTCTAACCAGGGTCCCGTGTCAGGAAGGAGGTTTAACTAACTCTGAGTCTAACCCATGGGCCCGTGTCAGGAAAGTTTAACTAACTCTGAGTCTAACCCATGGGCCCGTGTCAGGAAGGTTTAACTAACTCTGAGTCTAACCCACTGGCCCGTGTCAGGAAGGAGGTTTAACTAACTCTGAGTCTAACCCACTGGCCCGTGTCAGGAAGGAGGGTTAACAAACTCTGAGTCTAACCCAGGGTCCCGTGTCAGGAAGGAGGTTTAACTAACTCTGAGTCTAACCCAGGGTCCCGTGTCAGGAAGGAGGTTTAACAAACTGACTCTAACCAGGGTCCCGTGTCAGGAAGGAGGTTTAACTAACTCTGAGTCTAACCCATGGGCCCGTGTCAGGAAGGTTTAACTAACTCTGAGTCTAACCCATGGGCCCGTGTCAGGAAGGTTTAACTAACTCTGAGTCTAACCCACTGGCCCGTGTCAGGAAGGAGGTTTAACTAACTCTGAGTCTAACAGGGTCCCGTGTCAGGAAGGAGGTTTAACTAACTCTGAGTCTAACCCATGGGCCCGTGTCAGGAAGGTTTAACTAACTCTGAGTCTAACCCATGGGCCCGTGTCAGGAAGGTTTAACTAACTCTGAGTCTAACCCATGGGCCCGTGTCAGGAAGGTTTAACTAACTCTGAGTCTAACCCACTGGCCCGTGTCAGGAAGGAGGTTTAACTAACTCTGAGTCTAACAGGGTCCCGTGTCAGGAAGGAGGTTTAACTAACTCTGAGTCTAACCCATGGACCCGTGTCAGGAAGGAGGTTTAACAAACTGAGTCTAACCAGCGTCCCGTGTCAGGAAGGAGGTTTAACTAACTCTGAGTCTAACCCAGGGTCCCGTGTCAGGAAGGAGGTTTAACTAACTCTGAGTCTAACCCACTGGCCCGTGTCAGGAAGGAGGGTTAACAAACTCTGAGTCTAACCCAGGGTCCCGTGTCAGGAAGGAGGTTTAACTAACTCTGAGTCTAACCCAGGGTCCCGTGTCAGGAAGGAGGTTTAACAAACTGAGTCTAACCAGGGTCCCGTGTCAGGAAGGAGGTTTAACTAACTCTGAGTCTAACCCATGGGCCCGTGTCAGGAAGGTTTAACTAACTCTGAGTCTAACCCATGGACCCGTGTCAGGAAGGTTTAACTAACTCTGAGTCTAACCCACTGGCCCGTGTCAGGAAGGAGGTTTAACTATCTCTGAGTCTAACAGGGTCCCGTGTCAGGAAGGAGGTTTAACTAACTCTGAGTCTAACCCATGGGCCCGTGTCAGGAAGGAGGTTTAACTAACTCTGAGTCTAACCCAGGGTCCCGTGTCAGGAAGGAGGTTTAACAAACTGAGTCTAACCAGGGTCCCGTGTCAGGAAGGAGGTTTAACTAACTCTGAGTCTAACCCAGGGTCCCGTGTCAGGAAGGAGGTTTAACTAACTCTGAGTCTAACCCATGGGCCCGTGTCATGAAGGAGGTTTAACTAACTCTGAGTCTAACCCACTGGCCCGTGTCAGGAAGGAGGTTTAACTAACTCTGAGTCTAACAGGGTCCCGTGTCAGGAAGGAGGTTTAACTAACTCTGAGTCTAACCCATGGGCCCGTGTCCGGAAGGAGGTTTAACTAACTCTGAGTCTAACCCACTGGCCCGTGTCAGGAAGGAGGGTTAACAAACTCTGAGTCTAACCCAGGGTCCCGTGTCAGGAAGGAGGTTTAACTAACTCTGAGTCTAACCCAGGGTCCCGTGTCAGGAAGGAGGTTTAACAAACTGACTCTA
This sequence comes from Sander lucioperca, assembly GCF_008315115.2. Lineage (NCBI taxonomy): Eukaryota > Metazoa > Chordata > Actinopteri > Perciformes > Percidae > Sander > Sander lucioperca. Next base: position 14,573,796 of record NC_050189.1, read on the forward strand.
ACCAGGGTCCCGTGTCAGGAAGGAGGTTTAACTAACTCTGAGTCTAACCCATGGGCCCGTGTCAGGAAGGTTTAACTAACTCTGAGTCTAACCCATGGGCCCGTGTCAGGAAGGTTTAACTAACTCTGAGTCTAACCCACTGGCCCGTGTCAGGAAGGAGGTTTAACTAACTCTGAGTCTAACCCACTGGCCCGTGTCAGGAAGGAGGGTTAACAAACTCTGAGTCTAACCCAGGGTCCCGTGTCAGGAAGGAGGTTTAACTAACTCTGAGTCTAACCCAGGGTCCCGTGTCAGGAAGGAGGTTTAACAAACTGACTCTAACCAGGGTCCCGTGTCAGGAAGGAGGTTTAACTAACTCTGAGTCTAACCCATGGGCCCGTGTCAGGAAGGTTTAACTAACTCTGAGTCTAACCCATGGGCCCGTGTCAGGAAGGTTTAACTAACTCTGAGTCTAACCCACTGGCCCGTGTCAGGAAGGAGGTTTAACTAACTCTGAGTCTAACAGGGTCCCGTGTCAGGAAGGAGGTTTAACTAACTCTGAGTCTAACCCATGGGCCCGTGTCAGGAAGGTTTAACTAACTCTGAGTCTAACCCATGGGCCCGTGTCAGGAAGGTTTAACTAACTCTGAGTCTAACCCATGGGCCCGTGTCAGGAAGGTTTAACTAACTCTGAGTCTAACCCACTGGCCCGTGTCAGGAAGGAGGTTTAACTAACTCTGAGTCTAACCCAGGGTCCCGTGTCAGGAAGGAGGTTTAACTAACTCTGAGTCTAACCCACTGGCCCGTGTCAGGAAGGAGGGTTAACAAACTCTGAGTCTAACCCAGGGTCCCGTGTCAGGAAGGAGGTTTAACTAACTCTGAGTCTAACCCAGGGTCCCGTGTCAGGAAGGAGGTTTAACAAACTGAGTCTAACCAGGGTCCCGTGTCAGGAAGGAGGTTTAACTAACTCTGAGTCTAACCCAGGGTCCCGTGTCAGGAAGGAGATTTAACTAACTCTGAGTCTAACCCATGGGCCCGTGTCAGGAAGGTTTAACTAACTCTGATTCTAACCCATGGGCCCGTGTCAGGAAGGTTTAACTAACTCTGAGTCTAACCCACTGGCCCGTGTCAGGAAGGAGGTTTAACTATCTCTGAGTCTAACAGGGTCCCGTGTCAGGAAGGAGGTTTAACTAACTCTGAGTCTAACCCACTGGCCCGTGTCAGGAAGGAGGGTTAACAAACTCTGAGTCTAACCCAGGGTCCCGTGTCAGGAAGGAGGTTTAACTAACTCTGAGTCTAACCCAGGGTCCCGTGTCAGGAAGGAGGTTTAACAAACTGAGTCTAACCAGGGTCCCGTGTCAGGAAGGAGGTTTAACTAACTCTGAGTCTAACCCATGGGCCCGTGTCAGGAAGGAGGTTTAACTAACTCTGAGTCTAACCCACTGGCCCGTGTCAGGAAGGAGGTTTAACTAACTCTGAGTCTAACAGGGTCCCGTGTCAGGAAGGAGGTTTAACTAACTCTGAGTCTAACCCAGGGTCCCGTGTCAGGAAGGAGGTTTAACAAACTGAGTCTAACCAGGGTCCCGTGTCAGGAAGGAGGTTTAACTAACTCTGAGTCTAACCCATGGGCCCGTGTCAGGAAGGAGGTTTAACTAACTCTGAGTCTAACCCACTGGCCCGTGTCAGGAAGGAGGTTTAACTAACTCTGAGTCTAACAGGGTCCCGTGTCAGGAAGGAGGTTTAACTAACTCTGAGTCTAACAGGGTCCCGTGTCAGGAAGGAGGTTTAACTAACTCTGAGTCTAACCCATGGGCCCGTGTCAGGAAGGAGGTTTAACTAACTCTGAGTCTAACCCACTGGCCCGTGTCAGGAAGGAGGGTTAACAAACTCTGAGTCTAACCCAGGGTCCCGTGTCAGGAAGGAGGTTTAACTAACTCTGAGTCTAACCCATGGGCCCGTGTCAGGAAGGTTTAACTAACTCTGAGTCTAACCCATGGGCCCGTGTCAGGAAGGTTTAACTAACTCTGAGTCTAACCCACTGGCCCGTGTCAGGAAGGAGGTTTAACTAACTCTGAGTCTAACAGGGTCCCGTGTCAGGAAGGAGGTTTAACTAACTCTGAGTCTAACCCATGGGCCCGTGTCAGGAAGGTTTAACTAACTCTGAGTCTAACCCATGGGCCCGTGTCAGGAAGGTTTAACTAACTCTGAGTCTAACCCATGGGCCCGTGTCAGGAAGGTTTAACTAACTCTGAGTCTAACCCACTGGCCCGTGTCAGGAAGGAGGTTTAACTAACTCTGAGTCTAACCCAGGGTCCCGTGTCAGGAAGGAGGTTTAACTAACTCTGAGTCTAACCCACTGGCCCGTGTCAGGAAGGAGGGTTAACAAACTCTGAGTCTAACCCAGGGTCCCGTGTCAGGAAGGAGGTTTAACTAACTCTGAGTCTAACCCAGGGTCCCGTGTCAGGAAGGAGGTTTAACAAACTGAGTCTAACCAGGGTCCCGTGTCAGGAAGGAGGTTTAACTAACTCTGAGTCTAACCCAGGGTCCCGTGTCAGGAAGGAGATTTAACTAACTCTGAGTCTAACCCATGGGCCCGTGTCAGGAAGGTTTAACTAACTCTGAGTCTAACCCATGGGCCCGTGTCAGGAAGGTTTAACTAACTCTGAGTCTAACCCACTGGCCCGTGTCAGGAAGGAGGTTTAACTATCTCTGAGTCTAACAGGGTCCCGTGTCAGGAAGGAGGTTTAACTAACTCTGAGTCTAACCCACTGGCCCGTGTCAGGAAGGAGGGTTAACAAACTCTGAGTCTAACCCAGGGTCCCGTGTCAGGAAGGAGGTTTAACTAACTCTGAGTCTAACCCAGGGTCCCGTGTCAGGAAGGAGGTTTAACAAACTGAGTCTAACCAGGGTCCCGTGTCAGGAAGGAGGTTTAACTAACTCTGAGTCTAACCCATGGGCCCGTGTCAGGAAGGAGGTTTAACTAACTCTGAGTCTAACCCACTGGCCCGTGTCAGGAAGGAGGTTTAACTAACTCTGAGTCTAACAGGGTCCCGTGTCAGGAAGGAGGTTTAACTAACTCTGAGTCTAACCCAGGGTCCCGTGTCAGGAAGGAGGTTTAACAAACTGAGTCTAACCAGGGTCCCGTGTCAGGAAGGAGGTTTAACTAACTCTGAGTCTAACCCATGGGCCCGTGTCAGGAAGGAGGTTTAACTAACTCTGAGTCTAACCCACTGGCCCGTGTCAGGAAGGAGGTTTAACTAACTCTGAGTCTAACAGGGTCCCGTGTCAGGAAGGAGGTTTAACTAACTCTGAGTCTAACAGGGTCCCGTGTCAGGAAGGAGGTTTAACTAACTCTGAGTCTAACCCATGGGCCCGTGTCAGGAAGGAGGTTTAACTAACTCTGAGTCTAACCCACTGGCCCGTGTCAGGAAGGAGGGTTAACAAACTCTGAGTCTAACCCAGGGTCCCGTGTCAGGAAGGAGGTTTAACTAACTCTGAGTCTAACCCAGGGTCCCATGTCAGGAAGGAGGTTTAACAAACTGAGTATAACCAGGGTCCCATGTCAGGAAGGAGGTTTAACTAACTCTGAGTCTAACCCAGGGTCCCGTGTCAGGAAGGAGGTTTAACTAACTCTGAGTCTAACCCATGGGCCCGTGTCAGGAAGGAGGTTTAACTAACTCTGAGTCTAACCCACTGGCCCGTGTCAGGAAGGAGGGTTAACAAATTCTGAGTCTAACCCAAGGTCCCGTGTCAGGAAGGAGGTTTAACTAACTCTGAGTCTAACCCAGGGTCCCGTGTCAGGAAGGAGGTTTAACAAACTGAGTCTAACAGGGTCCCGTGTCAGGAAGGAGGTTTAACTAACTCTGAGTCTAACCCAGGGTCCCGTGTCAGGAAGGAGATTTAACTAACTCTGAGTCTAACCCATGGGCCCGTGTCAGGAAGGTTTAACTAACTCTGAGTCTAACCCATGGGCCCGTGTCAGGAAGGTTTAACTAACTCTGAGTCTAACCCACTGGCCCGTGTCAGGAAGGAGGTTTAACTAACTCTGAGTCTAACAGGGTCCCGTGTCAGGAAGGAGGTTTAACTAACTCTGAGTCTAACCCATGGGCCCGTGTCAGGAAGGAGGTTTAACAAACTGAGTCTAACCAGGGTCCCGTGTCAGGAAGGAGGTTTAACTAACTCTGAGTCTAACCCAGGGTCCCGTGTCAGGAAGGAGGTTTAACTAACTCTGAGTCTAACCCACTGGCCCGTGTCAGGAAGGAGGGTTAACAAACTCTGAGTCTAACCCAGGGTCCCGTGTCAGGAAGGAGGTTTAACTAACTCTGAGTCTAACCCAGGGTCCCGTGTCAGGAAGGAGGTTTAACAAACTGAGTCTAACCAGGGTCCCGTGTCAGGAAGGAGGTTTAACTAACTCTGAGTCTAACCCAGGGTCCCGTGTCAGGAAGGAGGTTTAACTAACTCTGAGTCTAACCCATGGGCCCGTGTCATGAAGGAGGTTTAACTAACTCTGAGTCTAACCCACTGGCCCGTGTCAGGAAGGAGGTTTAACTAACTCTGAGTCTAACAGGGTCCCGTGTCAGGAAGGAGGTTTAACTAACTCTGAGTCTAACCCATGGGCCCGTGTCCGGAAGGAGGTTTAACTAACTCTGAGTCTAACCCACTGGCCCGTGTCAGGAAGGAGGGTTAACAAACTCTGAGTCTAACCCAGGGTCCCGTGTCAGGAAGGAGGTTTAACTAACTCTGAGTCTAACCCAGGGTCCCGTGTCAGGAAGGAGGTTTAACAAACTGACTCTAACCAGGGTCCCGTGTCAGGAAGGAGGTTTAACTAACTCTGAGTCTAACCCATGGGCCCGTGTCAGGAAGGTTTAACTAACTCTGAGTCTAACCCATGGGCCCGTGTCAGGAAGGTTTAACTAACTCTGAGTCTAACCCACTGGCCCGTGTCAGGAAGGATGTTTAACTAACTCTGAGTCTAACCCACTGGCCCGTGTCAGGAAGGAGGGTTAACAAACTCTGAGTCTAACCCAGGGTCCCGTGTCAGGAAGGAGGTTTAACTAACTCTGAGTCTAACCCAGGGTCCCGTGTCAGGAAGGAGGTTTAACAAACTGACTCTAACCAGGGTCCCGTGTCAGGAAGGAGGTTTAACTAACTCTGAGTCTAACCCATGGGCCCGTGTCAGGAAGGTTTAACTAACTCTGAGTCTAACCCATGGGCCCGTGTCAGGAAGGTTTAACTAACTCTGAGTCTAACCCACTGGCCCGTGTCAGGAAGGAGGTTTAACTAACTCTGAGTCTAACAGGGTCCCGTGTCAGGAAGGAGGTTTAACTAACTCTGAGTCTAACCCATGGGCCCGTGTCAGGAAGGTTTAACTAACTCTGAGTCTAACCCATGGGCCCGTGTCAGGAAGGTTTAACTAACTCTGAGTCTAACCCATGGGCCCGTGTCAGGAAGGTTTAACTAACTCTGAGTCTAACCCACTGGCCCGTGTCAGGAAGGAGGTTTAACTAACTCTGAGTCTAACAGGGTCCCGTGTCAGGAAGGAGGTTTAACTAACTCTGAGTCTAACCCATGGGCCCGTGTCAGGAAGGAGGTTTAACAAACTGAGTCTAACCAGGGTCCCGTGTCAGGAAGGAGGTTTAACTAACTCTGAGTCTAACCCATGGGCCCATGTCAGGAATGAGATTTAACTAACTCTGAGTCTAACCCACTGGCCCGTGTCAGGAAGGAGGGTTAACAAACTCTGAGTCTAACCCAGGGTCCCGTGTCAGGAAGGAGGTTTAACTAACTCTGAGTCTAACCCATGGGCCCGTGTCAGGAAGGTTTAACTAACTCTGAGTCTAACCCAGGGTCCCGTGTCAGGAAGGAGGTTTAACAAACTGAGTCTAACCAGGGTCCCGTGTCAGGAAGGAGGGTTAACAAACTCTGAGTCTAACCCAGGGTCCCGTGTCAGGAAGGAGGTTTAACTAACTCTGAGTCTAACCCAGGGTCCCGTGTCAGGAAGGAGGTTTAACAAACTGAGTCTAACCAGGGTCCCGTGTCAGGAAGGAGGTTTAACTAACTCTGAGTCTAACAGGGTCCCGTGTCAGGAAGGAGGTTTAACTAACTCTGAGTCTAACCCATGGGCCCGTGTCAGGAAGGTTTAACTAACTCTGAGTCTAACCCACTGGCCCGTGTCAGGAAGGAGGTTTAACTAACTCTGAGTCTAACAGGGTCCCGTGTCAGGAAGGAGGTTTAACTAACTCTGAGTCTAACCCATGGGCCCGTGTCAGGAAGGAGGTTTAACTAACTCTGAGTCTAACCCACTGGCCCGTGTCAGGAAGGAGGGTTAACAAACTCTGAGTCTAACCCAGGGTCCCGTGTCAGGAAGGAGGTTTAACAAACTGAGTCTAACCAGGGTCCCATGTCAGGAAGGAGGTTTAACTAACTCTGAGTCTAACCCAGGGTCCCGTGTCAGGAAGGAGGTTTAACTAACTCTGAGTCTAACCCATGGGCCCGTGTCAGGAAGGAGGTTTAACTAACTCTGAGTCTAACCCACTGGCCCGTGTCAGGAAGGAGGGTTAACAAACTCTGAGTCTAACCCAAGGTCCCGTGTCAGGAAGGAGGTTTAACTAACTCTGAGTCTAACCCAGGGTCCCGTGTCAGGAAGGAGGTTTAACAAACTGAGTCTAACAGGGTCCCGTGTCAGGAAGGAGGTTTAACTAACTCTGAGTCTAACCCAGGGTCCCGTGTCAGGAAGGAGATTTAACTAACTCTGAGTCTAACCCATGGGCCCGTGTCAGGAAGGTTTAACTAACTCTGAGTCTAACCCATGGGCCCGTGTCAGGAAGGTTTAACTAACTCTGAGTCTAACCCACTGGCCCGTGTCAGGAAGGAGGTTTAACTAACTCTGAGTCTAACAGGGTCCCGTGTCAGGAAGGAGGTTTAACTAACTCTGAGTCTAACCCATGGGCCCGTGTCAGGAAGGAGGTTTAACAAACTGAGTCTAACCAGGGTCCCGTGTCAGGAAGGAGGTTTAACTAACTCTGAGTCTAACCCATGGGCCCGTGTCAGGAAGGTTTAACTAACTCTGAGTCTAACCCACTGGCCCGTGTCAGGAAGGAGGTTTAACTAACTCTGAGTCTAACAGGGTCCCGTGTCAGGAAGGAGGTTTAACTAACTCTGAGTCTAACCCATGGGCCCGTGTCAGGAAGGAGGTTTAACTAACTCTGAGTCTAACCCACTGGGCCCGTGTCAGGAAGGAGGGTTAACAAACTCTGAGTCTAACCCAGGGTCCCGTGTCAGGAAGGAGGTTTAACAAACTGAGTCTAACCAGGGTCCCATGTCAGGAAGGAGGTTTAACTAACTCTGAGTCTAACCCAGGGTCCCGTGTCAGGAAGGAGGTTTAACTAACTCTGAGTCTAACCCATGGGCCCGTGTCAGGAAGGAGGTTTAACTAACTCTGAGTCTAACCCACTGGCCCGTGTCAGGAAGGAGGGTTAACAAACTCTGAGTCTAACCCAAGGTCCCGTGTCAGGAAGGAGGTTTAACTAACTCTGAGTCTAACCCAGGGTCCCGTGTCAGGAAGGAGGTTTAACAAACTGAGTCTAACAGGGTCCCGTGTCAGGAAGGAGGTTTAACTAACTCTGAGTCTAACCCAGGGTCCCGTGTCAGGAAGGAGTTTAACTAACTCTGAGTCTAACCCATGGGCCCGTGTCAGGGAGGTTTAACTAACTCTGAGTCTAACCCATGGGCCCGTGTCAGGAAGGTTTAACTAACTCTGAGTCTAACCCACTGGCCCGTGTCAGGAAGGAGGTTTAACTAACTCTGAGTCTAACAGGGTCCCGTGTCAGGAAGGAGGTTTAACTAACTCTGAGTCTAACCCATGGGCCCGTGTCAGGAAGGAGGTTTAACAAACTGAGTCTAACCAGGGTCCCGTGTCAGGAAGGAGGTTTAACTAACTCTGAGTCTAACCCAGGGTCCCGTGTCAGGAAGGAGGTTTAACTAACTCTGAGTCTAACCCACTGGCCCGTGTCAGGAAGGAGGGTTAACAAACTCTGAGTCTAACCCAGGGTCCCGTGTCAGGAAGGAGGTTTAACTAACTCTGAGTCTAACCCAGGGTCCCGTGTCAGGAAGGAGGTTTAACAAACTGAGTCTAACCAGGGTCCCGTGTCAGGAAGGAGGTTTAACTAACTCTGAGTCTAACCCAGGGTCCCGTGTCAGGAAGGAGGTTTAACTAACTCTGAGTCTAACCCAGGGTCCCGTGTCAGGAAGGAGGTTTAACAAACTGAGTCTAACCAGGGTCCCGTGTCAGGAAGGAGGTTTAACTAACTCTGAGTCTAACCCAGGGTCCCGTGTCAGGAAGGAGGTTTAACTAACTCTGAGTCTAACCCATGGGCCCGTGTCAGGAAGGTTTAACTAACTCTGAGTCTAACCCATGGGCCCGTGTCAGGAAGGTTTAACTAACTCTGAGTCTAACCCACTGGCCCGTGTCAGGAAGGAGGTTTAACTAACTCTGAGTCTAACCCACTGGCCCGTGTCAGGAAGGAGGGTTAACAAACTCTGAGTCTAACCCAGGGTCCCGTGTCAGGAAGGAGGTTTAACTAACTCTGAGTCTAACCCAGGGTCCCGTTTCAGGAAGGAGGTTTAACAAACTGACTCTAACCAGGGTCCCGTGTCAGGAAGGAGGTTTAACTAACTCTGAGTCTAACCCATGGGCCCGTGTCAGGAAGGTTTAACTAACTCTGAGTCTAACCCATGGGCCCGTGTCAGGAAGGTTTAACTAACTCTGAGTCTAACCCACTGGCCCGTGTCAGGAAGGAGGTTTAACTAACTCTGAGTCTAACAGGGTCCCGTGTCAGGAAGGAGGTTTAACTAACTCTGAGTCTAACCCATGGGCCCGTGTCAGGAAGGTTTAACTAACTCTGAGTCTAACCCATGGGCCCGTGTCAGGAAGGTTTAACTAACTCTGAGTCTAACCCATGGGCCCGTGTCAGGAAGGTTTAACTAACTCTGAGTCTAACCCACTGGCCCGTGTCAGGAAGGAGGTTTAACTAACTCTGAGTCTAACAGGGTCCCGTGTCAGGAAGGAGGTTTAACAAACTCTGAGTCTAACCCATGGGCCCGTGTCAGGAAGGAGGTTTAACAAACTGAGTCTAACCAGGGTCCCGTGTCAGGAAGGAGGTTTAACTAACTCTGAGTCTAACCCATGGGCCCGTGTCAGGAAGGAGGTTTAACAAACTGAGTCTAACCAGGGTCCCGTGTCAGGAAGGAGGTTTAACTAACTCTGAGTCTAACCCATGGGCCCGTGTCAGGAAGGTTTAACTAACTCTGAGTCTAACCCACTGGCCCGTGTCAGGAAGGAGGTTTAACTAACTCTGAGTCTAACAGGGTCCCGTGTCAGGAAGGAGGTTTAACTAACTCTGAGTCTAACCCATGGGCCCGTGTCAGGAAGGAGGTTTAACAAACTGAGTCTAACCAGGGTCCCGTGTCAGGAAGGAGGTTTAACTAACTCTGAGTCTAACCCAGGGTCCCGTGTCAGGAAGGAGGTTTAACTAACTCTGAGTCTAACCCACTGGCCCGTGTCAGGAAGGAGGGTTAACAAACTCTGAGTCTAACCCAGGGTCCCGTGTCAGGAAGGAGGTTTAACTAACTCTGAGTCTAACCCAGGGTCCCGTGTCAGGAAGGAGGTTTAACAAACTGAGTCTAACCAGGGTCCCGTGTCAGGAAGGAGGTTTAACTAACTCTGAGTCTAACCCAGGGTCCCGTGTCAGGAAGGAGGTTTAACTAACTCTGAGTCTAACCCAGGGTCCCGTGTCAGGAAGGAGGTTTAACAAACTGAGTCTAACCAGGGTCCCGTGTCAGGAAGAAGGTTTAACTAACACTGAGTCTAACCCAGGGTCCCGTGTCAGGAAGGAGGTTTAACTAACTCTGAGTCCAACCCATGGGCCCGTGTCAGGAAGGTTTAACTAACTCTGAGTCTAACCCATGGGCCCGTGTCAGGAAGGTTTAACTAACTCTGAGTCTAACCCACTGGCCCGTGTCAGGAAGGAGGTTTAACTAACTCTGAGTCTAACCCACTGGCCCGTGTCAGGAAGGAGGGTTAACAAACTCTGAGTCTAACCCAGGGTCCCGTGTCAGGAAGGAGGTTTAACTAACTCTGAGTCTAACCCAGGGTCCCGTTTCAGGAAGGAGGTTTAACAAACTGACTCTAACCAGGGTCCCGTGTCAGGAAGGAGGTTTAACTAACTCTGAGTCTAACCCATGGGCCCGTGTCAGGAAGGTTTAACTAACTCTGAGTCTAACCCATGGGCCCGTGTCAGGAAGGTTTAACTAACTCTGAGTCTAACCCACTGGCCCGTGTCAGGAAGGAGGTTTAACTAACTCTGAGTCTAACAGGGTCCCGTGTCAGGAAGGAGGTTTAACTAACTCTGAGTCTAACCCATGGGCCCGTGTCAGGAAGGTTTAACTAACTCTGAGTCTAACCCATGGGCCCGTGTCAGGAAGGTTTAACTAACTCTGAGTCTAACCCATGGGCCCGTGTCAGGAAGGTTTAACTAACTCTGAGTCTAACCCACTGGCCCGTGTCAGGAAGGAGGTTTAACTAACTCTGAGTCTAACAGGGTCCCGTGTCAGGAAGGAGGTTTAACAAACTCTGAGTCTAACCCATGGGCCCGTGTCAGGAAGGAGGTTTAACAAACTGAGTCTAACCAGGGTCCCGTGTCAGGAAGGAGGTTTAACTAACTCTGAGTCTAACCCAGGGTCCCGTGTCAGGAAGGAGGTTTAACTAACTCTGAGTCTAAACCACTGGCCCGTGTCAGGAAGGAGGGTTAACAAACTCTGAGTCTAACCCAGGGTCCCGTGTCAGGAAGGAGGTTTAACTAACTCTGAGTCTAACCCAGGGTCCCGTGTCAGGAAGGAGGTTTAACAAACTGAGTCTAACCAGGGTCCCGTGTCAGGAAGGAGGTTTAACTAACTCTGAGTCTAACCCATGGGCCCGTGTCAGGAAGGTTTAACTAACTCTGAGTCTAACCCATGGGCCCGTGTCAGGAAGGTTTAACTAACTCTGAGTCTAACCCACTGGCCCGTGTCAGGAAGGAGGTTTAACTATCTCTGAGTCTAACAGGGTCCCGTGTCAGGAAGGAGGTTTAACTAACTCTGAGTCTAACCCATGGGCCCGTGTCAGGAAGGAGGTTTAACAAACTGAGTCTAACCAGGGTCCCGTGTCAGGAAGGAGGTTTAACTAACTCTGAGTCTAACCCAGGGTCCCGTGGCAGGAAGGAGGTTTAACTAACTCTGAGTCTAACCCACTGGCCCGTGTCAGGAAGGAGGGTTAACAAACTCTGAGTCTAACCCAGGGTCCCGTGTCAGGAAGGAGGTTTAACTAACTCTGAGTCTAACCCAGGGTCCCGTGTCAGGAAGGAGGTTTAACAAACTGAGTCTAACCAGGGTCCCGTGTCAGGAAGGAGGTTTAACTAACTCTGAGTCTAACCCATGGGCCCGTGTCAGGAAGGAGGTTTAATTAACTCTGAGTCTAACCCACTGGCCCGTGTCAGGAAGGAGGTTCAACTAACTCTGAGTCTAACAGGGTCCCGTGTCAGGAAGGAGGTTTAACTAACTCTGAGTCTAACCCAGGGTCCCGTGTCAGGAAGGAGGTTTAACAAACTGACTCTAACCAGGGTCCCGTGTCAGGAAGGAGGTTTAACTAACTCTGAGTCTAACCCATGGGCCCGTGTCAGGAAAGTTTAACTAACTCTGAGTCTAACCCATGGGCCCGTGTCAGGAAGGTTTAACTAACTCTGAGTCTAACCCACTGGCCCGTGTCAGGAAGGAGGTTTAACTAACTCTGAGTCTAACCCACTGGCCCGTGTCAGGAAGGAGGGTTAACAAACTCTGAGTCTAACCCAGGGTCCCGTGTCAGGAAGGAGGTTTAACTAACTCTGAGTCTAACCCAGGGTCCCGTGTCAGGAAGGAGGTTTAACAAACTGACTCTAACCAGGGTCCCGTGTCAGGAAGGAGGTTTAACTAACTCTGAGTCTAACCCATGGGCCCGTGTCAGGAAGGTTTAACTAACTCTGAGTCTAACCCATGGGCCCGTGTCAGGAAGGTTTAACTAACTCTGAGTCTAACCCACTGGCCCGTGTCAGGAAGGAGGTTTAACTAACTCTGAGTCTAACAGGGTCCCGTGTCAGGAAGGAGGTTTAACTAACTCTGAGTCTAACCCATGGGCCCGTGTCAGGAAGGTTTAACTAACTCTGAGTCTAACCCATGGGCCCGTGTCAGGAAGGTTTAACTAACTCTGAGTCTAACCCATGGGCCCGTGTCAGGAAGGTTTAACTAACTCTGAGTCTAACCCACTGGCCCGTGTCAGGAAGGAGGTTTAACTAACTCTGAGTCTAACAGGGTCCCGTGTCAGGAAGGAGGTTTAACTAACTCTGAGTCTAACCCATGGACCCGTGTCAGGAAGGAGGTTTAACAAACTGAGTCTAACCAGCGTCCCGTGTCAGGAAGGAGGTTTAACTAACTCTGAGTCTAACCCAGGGTCCCGTGTCAGGAAGGAGGTTTAACTAACTCTGAGTCTAACCCACTGGCCCGTGTCAGGAAGGAGGGTTAACAAACTCTGAGTCTAACCCAGGGTCCCGTGTCAGGAAGGAGGTTTAACTAACTCTGAGTCTAACCCAGGGTCCCGTGTCAGGAAGGAGGTTTAACAAACTGAGTCTAACCAGGGTCCCGTGTCAGGAAGGAGGTTTAACTAACTCTGAGTCTAACCCATGGGCCCGTGTCAGGAAGGTTTAACTAACTCTGAGTCTAACCCATGGACCCGTGTCAGGAAGGTTTAACTAACTCTGAGTCTAACCCACTGGCCCGTGTCAGGAAGGAGGTTTAACTATCTCTGAGTCTAACAGGGTCCCGTGTCAGGAAGGAGGTTTAACTAACTCTGAGTCTAACCCATGGGCCCGTGTCAGGAAGGAGGTTTAACTAACTCTGAGTCTAACCCAGGGTCCCGTGTCAGGAAGGAGGTTTAACAAACTGAGTCTAACCAGGGTCCCGTGTCAGGAAGGAGGTTTAACTAACTCTGAGTCTAACCCAGGGTCCCGTGTCAGGAAGGAGGTTTAACTAACTCTGAGTCTAACCCATGGGCCCGTGTCATGAAGGAGGTTTAACTAACTCTGAGTCTAACCCACTGGCCCGTGTCAGGAAGGAGGTTTAACTAACTCTGAGTCTAACAGGGTCCCGTGTCAGGAAGGAGGTTTAACTAACTCTGAGTCTAACCCATGGGCCCGTGTCCGGAAGGAGGTTTAACTAACTCTGAGTCTAACCCACTGGCCCGTGTCAGGAAGGAGGGTTAACAAACTCTGAGTCTAACCCAGGGTCCCGTGTCAGGAAGGAGGTTTAACTAACTCTGAGTCTAACCCAGGGTCCCGTGTCAGGAAGGAGGTTTAACAAACTGACTCTAACCAGGGTCCCGTGTCAGGAAGGAGGTTTAACTAACTCTGAGTCTAACCCATGGGCCCGTGTCAGGAAGGTTTAACTAACTCTGAGTCTAACCCATGGGCCCGTGTCAGGAAGGTTTAACTAACTCTGAGTCTAACCCACTGGCCCGTGTCAGGAAGGAGGTTTAACTAACTCTGAGTCTAACCCACTGGCCCGTGTCAGGAAGGAGGGTTAACAAACTCTGAGTCTAACCCAGGGTCCCGTGTCAGGAAGGAGGTTTAACTAACTCTGAGTCTAACCCAGGGTCCCGTGTCAGGAAGGAGGTTTAACAAACTGACTCTAACCAGGGTCCCGTGTCAGGAAGGAGGTTTAACTAACTCTGAGTCTAACCCATGGGCCCGTGTCAGGAAGGTTTAACTAACTCTGAGTCTAACCCATGGGCCCGTGTCAGGAAGGTTTAACTAACTCTGAGTCTAACCCACTGGCCCGTGTCAGGAAGGAGGTTTAACTAACTCTGAGTCTAACAGGGTCCCGTGTCAGGAAGGAGGTTTAACTAACTCTGAGTCTAACCCATGGGCCCGTGTCAGGAAGGTTTAACTAACTCTGAGTCTAACCCATGGGCCCGTGTCAGGAAGGTTTAACTAACTCTGAGTCTAACCCATGGGCCCGTGTCAGGAAGGTTTAACTAACTCTGAGTCTAACCCACTGGCCCGTGTCAGGAAGGAGGTTTAACTAACTCTGAGTCTAACAGGGTCCCGTGTCAGGAAGGAGGTTTAACTAACTCTGAGTCTAACCCATGGGCCCGTGTCAGGAAGGAGGTTTAACAAACTGAGTCTAACCAGGGTCCCGTGTCAGGAAGGAGGTTTAACTAACTCTGAGTCTAACCCATGGGCCCATGTCAGGAATGAGATTTAACTAACTCTGAGTCTAACCCACTGGCCCGTGTCAGGAAGGAGGGTTAACAAACTCTGAGTCTAACCCAGGGTCCCGTGTCAGGAAGGAGGTTTAACTAACTCTGAGTCTAACCCATGGGCCCGTGTCAGGAAGGTTTAACTAACTCTGAGTCTAACCCAGGGTCCCGTGTCAGGAAGGAGGTTTAACAAACTGAGTCTAACCAGGGTCCCGTGTCAGGAAGGAGGGTTAACAAACTCTGAGTCTAACCCAGGGTCCCGTGTCAGGAAGGAGGTTTAACTAACTCTGAGTCTAACCCAGGGTCCCGTGTCAGGAAGGAGGTTTAACAAACTGAGTCTAACCAGGGTCCCGTGTCAGGAAGGAGGTTTAACTAACTCTGAGTCTAACAGGGTCCCGTGTCAGGAAGGAGGTTTAACTAACTCTGAGTCTAACCCATGGGCCCGTGTCAGGAAGGTTTAACTAACTCTGAGTCTAACCCACTGGCCCGTGTCAGGAAGGAGGTTTAACTAACTCTGAGTCTAACAGGGTCCCGTGTCAGGAAGGAGGTTTAACTAACTCTGAGTCTAACCCATGGGCCCGTGTCAGGAAGGAGGTTTAACTAACTCTGAGTCTAACCCACTGGCCCGTGTCAGGAAGGAGGGTTAACAAACTCTGAGTCTAACCCAGGGTCCCGTGTCAGGAAGGAGGTTTAACAAACTGAGTCTAACCAGGGTCCCATGTCAGGAAGGAGGTTTAACTAACTCTGAGTCTAACCCAGGGTCCCGTGTCAGGAAGGAGGTTTAACTAACTCTGAGTCTAACCCATGGGCCCGTGTCAGGAAGGAGGTTTAACTAACTCTGAGTCTAACCCACTGGCCCGTGTCAGGAAGGAGGGTTAACAAACTCTGAGTCTAACCCAAGGTCCCGTGTCAGGAAGGAGGTTTAACTAACTCTGAGTCTAACCCAGGGTCCCGTGTCAGGAAGGAGGTTTAACAAACTGAGTCTAACAGGGTCCCGTGTCAGGAAGGAGGTTTAACTAACTCTGAGTCTAACCCAGGGTCCCGTGTCAGGAAGGAGATTTAACTAACTCTGAGTCTAACCCATGGGCCCGTGTCAGGAAGGTTTAACTAACTCTGAGTCTAACCCATGGGCCCGTGTCAGGAAGGTTTAACTAACTCTGAGTCTAACCCACTGGCCCGTGGCAGGAAGGAGGTTTAACTAACTCTGAGTCTAACAGGGTCCCGTGTCAGGAAGGAGGTTTAACTAACTCTGAGTCTAACCCATGGGCCCGTGTCAGGAAGGAGGTTTAACAAACTGAGTCTAACCAGGGTCCCGTGTCAGGAAGGAGGTTTAACTAACTCTGAGTCTAACCCATGGGCCCGTGTCAGGAAGGTTTAACTAACTCTGAGTCTAACCCACTGGCCCGTGTCAGGAAGGAGGTTTAACTAACTCTGAGTCTAACAGGGTCCCGTGTCAGGAAGGAGGTTTAACTAACTCTGAGTCTAACCCATGGGCCCGTGTCAGGAAGGAGGTTTAACTAACTCTGAGTCTAACCCACTGGCCCGTGTCAGGAAGGAGGGTTAACAAACTCTGAGTCTAACCCAGGGTCCCGTGTCAGGAAGGAGGTTTAACAAACTGAGTCTAACCAGGGTCCCATGTCAGGAAGGAGGTTTAACTAACTCTGAGTCTAACCCAGGGTCCCGTGTCAGGAAGGAGGTTTAACTAACTCTGAGTCTAACCCATGGGCCCGTGTCAGGAAGGAGGTTTAACTAACTCTGAGTCTAACCCACTGGCCCGTGTCAGGAAGGAGGGTTAACAAACTCTGAGTCTAACCCAAGGTCCCGTGTCAGGAAGGAGGTTTAACTAACTCTGAGTCTAACCCAGGGTCCCGTGTCAGGAAGGAGGTTTAACAAACTGAGTCTAACAGGGTCCCGTGTCAGGAAGGAGGTTTAACTAACTCTGAGTCTAACCCAGGGTCCCGTGTCAGGAAGGAGATTTAACTAACTCTGAGTCTAACCCATGGGCCCGTGTCAGGAAGGTTTAACTAACTCTGAGTCTAACCCATGGGCCCGTGTCAGGAAGGTTTAACTAACTCTGAGTCTAACCCACTGGCCCGTGTCAGGAAGGAGGTTTAACTAACTCTGAGTCTAACAGGGTCCCGTGTCAGGAAGGAGGTTTAACTAACTCTGAGTCTAACCCATGGGCCCGTGTCAGGAAGGAGGTTTAACAAACTGAGTCTAACCAGGGTCCCGTGTCAGGAAGGAGGTTTAACTAACTCTGAGTCTAACCCAGGGTCCCGTGTCAGGAAGGAGGTTTAACTAACTCTGAGTCTAACCCACTGGCCCGTGTCAGGAAGGAGGGTTAACAAACTCTGAGTCTAACCCAGGGTCCCGTGTCAGGAAGGAGGTTTAACTAACTCTGAGTCTAACCCAGGGTCCCGTGTCAGGAAGGAGGTTTAACAAACTGAGTCTAACCAGGGTCCCGTGTCAGGAAGGAGGTTTAACTAACTCTGAGTCTAACCCAGGGTCCCGTGTCAGGAAGGAGGTTTAACTAACTCTGAGTCTAACCCAGGGTCCCGTGTCAGGAAGGAGGTTTAACAAACTGAGTCTAACCAGGGTCCCGTGTCAGGAAGGAGGTTTAACTAACTCTGAGTCTAACCCAGGGTCCCGTGTCAGGAAGGAGGTTTAACTAACTCTGAGTCTAACCCATGGGCCCGTGTCAGGAAGGTTTAACTAACTCTGAGTCTAACCCATGGGCCCGTGTCAGGAAGGTTTAACTAACTCTGAGTCTAACCCACTGGCCCGTGTCAGGAAGGAGGTTTAACTAACTCTGAGTCTAACCCACTGGCCCGTGTCAGGAAGGAGGGTTAACAAACTCTGAGTCTAACCCAGGGTCCCGTGTCAGGAAGGAGGTTTAACTAACTCTGAGTCTAACCCAGGGTCCCGTTTCAGGAAGGAGGTTTAACAAACTGACTCTAACCAGGGTCCCGTGTCAGGAAGGAGGTTTAACTAACTCTGAGTCTAACCCATGGGCCCGTGTCAGGAAGGTTTAACTAACTCTGAGTCTAACCCATGGGCCCGTGTCAGGAAGGTTTAACTAACTCTGAGTCTAACCCACTGGCCCGTGTCAGGAAGGAGGTTTAACTAACTCTGAGTCTAACAGGGTCCCGTGTCAGGAAGGAGGTTTAACTAACTCTGAGTCTAACCCATGGGCCCGTGTCAGGAAGGTTTAACTAACTCTGAGTCTAACCCATGGGCCCGTGTCAGGAAGGTTTAACTAACTCTGAGTCTAACCCATGGGCCCGTGTCAGGAAGGTTTAACAAACTCTGAGTCTAACCCACTGGCCCGTGTCAGGAAGGAGGTTTAACTAACTCTGAGTCTAACAGGGTCCCGTGTCAGGAAGGAGGTTTAACAAACTCTGAGTCTAACCCATGGGCCCGTGTCAGGAAGGAGGTTTAACAAACTGAGTCTAACCAGGGTCCCGTGTCAGGAAGGAGGTTTAACTAACTCTGAGTCTAACCCATGGGCCCGTGTCAGGAAGGTTTAACTAACTCTGAGTCTAACCCACTGGCCCGTGTCAGGAAGGAGGTTTAACTAACTCTGAGTCTAACAGGGTCCCGTGTCAGGAAGGAGGTTTAACTAACTCTGAGTCTAACCCATGGGCCCGTGTCAGGAAGGAGGTTTAACAAACTGAGTCTAACCAGGGTCCCGTGTCAGGAAGGAGGTTTAACTAACTCTGAGTCTAACCCAGGGTCCCGTGTCAGGAAGGAGGTTTAACTAACTCTGAGTCTAACCCACTGGCCCGTGTCAGGAAGGAGGGTTAACAAACTCTGAGTCTAACCCAGGGTCCCGTGTCAGGAAGGAGGTTTAACTAACTCTGAGTCTAACCCAGGGTCCCGTGTCAGGAAGGAGGTTTAACAAACTGAGTCTAACCAGGGTCCCGTGTCAGGAAGGAGGTTTAACTAACTCTGAGTCTAACCCAGGGTCCCGTGTCAGGAAGGAGGTTTAACTAACTCTGAGTCTAACCCAGGGTCCCGTGTCAGGAAGGAGGTTTAACAAACTGAGTCTAACCCAGGGTCCCGTGTCAGGAAGGAGGTTTAACTAACTCTGAGTCTAACCCAGGGTCCCGTGTCAGGAAGGAGGTTTAACTAACTCTGAGTCTAACCCATGGGCCCGTGTCAGGAAGGTTTAACTAACTCTGAGTCTAACCCATGGGCCCGTGTCAGGAAGGTTTAACTAACTCTGAGTCTAACCCACTGGCCCGTGTCAGGAAGGAGGTTTAACTAACTCTGAGTCTAACCCACTGGCCCGTGTCAGGAAGGAGGGTTAACAAACTCTGAGTCTAACCCAGGGTCCCGTGTCAGGAAGGAGGTTTAACTAACTCTGAGTCTAACCCAGGGTCCCGTTTCAGGAAGGAGGTTTAACAAACTGACTCTAACCAGGGTCCCGTGTCAGGAAGGAGGTTTAACTAACTCTGAGTCTAACCCATGGGCCCGTGTCAGGAAGGTTTAACTAACTCTGAGTCTAACCCATGGGCCCGTGTCAGGAAGGTTTAACTAACTCTGAGTCTAACCCACTGGCCCGTGTCAGGAAGGAGGTTTAACTAACTCTGAGTCTAACAGGGTCCCGTGTCAGGAAGGAGGTTTAACTAACTCTGAGTCTAACCCATGGGCCCGTGTCAGGAAGGTTTAACTAACTCTGAGTCTAACCCATGGGCCCGTGTCAGGAAGGTTTAACTAACTCTGAGTCTAACCCATGGGCCCGTGTCAGGAAGGTTTAACTAACTCTGAGTCTAACCCACTGGCCCGTGTCAGGAAGGAGGTTTAACTAACTCTGAGTCTAACAGGGTCCCGTGTCAGGAAGGAGGTTTAACAAACTCTGAGTCTAACCCATGGGCCCGTGTCAGGAAGGAGGTTTAACAAACTGAGTCTAACCAGGGTCCCGTGTCAGGAAGGAGGTTTAACTAACTCTGAGTCTAACCCAGGGTCCCGTGTCAGGAAGGAGGTTTAACTAACTCTGAGTCTAAACCACTGGCCCGTGTCAGGAAGGAGGGTTAACAAACTCTGAGTCTAACCCAGGGTCCCGTGTCAGGAAGGAGGTTTAACTAACTCTGAGTCTAACCCAGGGTCCCGTGTCAGGAAGGAGGTTTAACAAACTGAGTCTAACCAGGGTCCCGTGTCAGGAAGGAGGTTTAACTAACTCTGAGTCTAACCCATGGGCCCGTGTCAGGAAGGTTTAACTAACTCTGAGTCTAACCCATGGGCCCGTGTCAGGAAGGTTTAACTAACTCTGAGTCTAACCCACTGGCCCGTGTCAGGAAGGAGGTTTAACTATCTCTGAGTCTAACAGGGTCCCGTGTCAGGAAGGAGGTTTAACTAACTCTGAGTCTAACCCATGGGCCCGTGTCAGGAAGGAGGTTTAACAAACTGAGTCTAACCAGGGTCCCGTGTCAGGAAGGAGGTTTAACTAACTCTGAGTCTAACCCAGGGTCCCGTGGCAGGAAGGAGGTTTAACTAACTCTGAGTCTAACCCACTGGCCCGTGTCAGGAAGGAGGGTTAACAAACTCTGAGTCTAACCCAGGGTCCCGTGTCAGGAAGGAGGTTTAACTAACTCTGAGTCTAACCCAGGGTCCCGTGTCAGGAAGGAGGTTTAACAAACTGAGTCTAACCAGGGTCCCGTGTCAGGAAGGAGGTTTAACTAACTCTGAGTCTAACCCATGGGCCCGTGTCAGGAAGGAGGTTTAATTAACTCTGAGTCTAACCCACTGGCCCGTGTCAGGAAGGAGGTTCAACTAACTCTGAGTCTAACAGGGTCCCGTGTCAGGAAGGAGGTTTAACTAACTCTGAGTCTAACCCAGGGTCCCGTGTCAGGAAGGAGGTTTAACAAACTGACTCTAACCAGGGTCCCGTGTCAGGAAGGAGGTTTAACTAACTCTGAGTCTAACCCATGGGCCCGTGTCAGGAAAGTTTAACTAACTCTGAGTCTAACCCATGGGCCCGTGTCAGGAAGGTTTAACTAACTCTGAGTCTAACCCACTGGCCCGTGTCAGGAAGGAGGTTTAACTAACTCTGAGTCTAACCCACTGGCCCGTGTCAGGAAGGAGGGTTAACAAACTCTGAGTCTAACCCAGGGTCCCGTGTCAGGAAGGAGGTTTAACTAACTCTGAGTCTAACCCAGGGTCCCGTGTCAGGAAGGAGGTTTAACAAACTGACTCTAACCAGGGTCCCGTGTCAGGAAGGAGGTTTAACTAACTCTGAGTCTAACCCATGGGCCCGTGTCAGGAAGGTTTAACTAACTCTGAGTCTAACCCATGGGCCCGTGTCAGGAAGGTTTAACTAACTCTGAGTCTAACCCACTGGCCCGTGTCAGGAAGGAGGTTTAACTAACTCTGAGTCTAACAGGGTCCCGTGTCAGGAAGGAGGTTTAACTAACTCTGAGTCTAACCCATGGGCCCGTGTCAGGAAGGTTTAACTAACTCTGAGTCTAACCCATGGGCCCGTGTCAGGAAGGTTTAACTAACTCTGAGTCTAACCCATGGGCCCGTGTCAGGAAGGTTTAACTAACTCTGAGTCTAACCCACTGGCCCGTGTCAGGAAGGAGGTTTAACTAACTCTGAGTCTAACAGGGTCCCGTGTCAGGAAGGAGGTTTAACTAACTCTGAGTCTAACCCATGGACCCGTGTCAGGAAGGAGGTTTAACAAACTGAGTCTAACCAGCGTCCCGTGTCAGGAAGGAGGTTTAACTAACTCTGAGTCTAACCCAGGGTCCCGTGTCAGGAAGGAGGTTTAACTAACTCTGAGTCTAACCCACTGGCCCGTGTCAGGAAGGAGGGTTAACAAACTCTGAGTCTAACCCAGGGTCCCGTGTCAGGAAGGAGGTTTAACTAACTCTGAGTCTAACCCAGGGTCCCGTGTCAGGAAGGAGGTTTAACAAACTGAGTCTAACCAGGGTCCCGTGTCAGGAAGGAGGTTTAACTAACTCTGAGTCTAACCCATGGGCCCGTGTCAGGAAGGTTTAACTAACTCTGAGTCTAACCCATGGACCCGTGTCAGGAAGGTTTAACTAACTCTGAGTCTAACCCACTGGCCCGTGTCAGGAAGGAGGTTTAACTATCTCTGAGTCTAACAGGGTCCCGTGTCAGGAAGGAGGTTTAACTAACTCTGAGTCTAACCCATGGGCCCGTGTCAGGAAGGAGGTTTAACTAACTCTGAGTCTAACCCAGGGTCCCGTGTCAGGAAGGAGGTTTAACAAACTGAGTCTAACCAGGGTCCCGTGTCAGGAAGGAGGTTTAACTAACTCTGAGTCTAACCCAGGGTCCCGTGTCAGGAAGGAGGTTTAACTAACTCTGAGTCTAACCCATGGGCCCGTGTCATGAAGGAGGTTTAACTAACTCTGAGTCTAACCCACTGGCCCGTGTCAGGAAGGAGGTTTAACTAACTCTGAGTCTAACAGGGTCCCGTGTCAGGAAGGAGGTTTAACTAACTCTGAGTCTAACCCATGGGCCCGTGTCCGGAAGGAGGTTTAACTAACTCTGAGTCTAACCCACTGGCCCGTGTCAGGAAGGAGGGTTAACAAACTCTGAGTCTAACCCAGGGTCCCGTGTCAGGAAGGAGGTTTAACTAACTCTGAGTCTAACCCAGGGTCCCGTGTCAGGAAGGAGGTTTAACAAACTGACTCTAACCAGGGTCCCGTGTCAGGAAGGAGGTTTAACTAACTCTGAGTCTAACCCATGGGCCCGTGTCAGGAAGGTTTAACTAACTCTGAGTCTAACCCATGGGCCCGTGTCAGGAAGGTTTAACTAGCTCTGAGTCTAACCCACTGGCCTGTGTCAGGAAGGAGGTTTAACTAACTCTGAGTCTAACCCACTGGCCCGTGTCAGGAAGGAGGGTTAACAAACTCTGAGTCTAACCCAGGGTCCCGTGTCAGGAAGGAGGTTTAACTAACTCTGAGTCTAACCCAGGGTCCCGTGTCAGGAAGGAGGTTTAACAAACTGACTCTAACCAGGGTCCCGTGTCAGGAAGGAGGTTTAACTAACTCTGAGTCTAACCCATGGGCCCGTGTCAGGAAGGTTTAACTAACTCTGAGTCTAACCCATGGGCCCGTGTCAGGAAGGTTTAACTAACTCTGAGTCTAACCCACTGGCCCGTGTCAGGAAGGAGGTTTAACTAACTCTGAGTCTAACAGGGTCCCGTGTCAGGAAGGAGGTTTAACTAACTCTGAGTCTAACCCATGGGCCCGTGTCAGGAAGGTTTAACTAACTCTGAGTCTAACCCATGGGCCCGTGTCAGGAAGGTTTAACTAACTCTGAGTCTAACCCATGGGCCCGTGTCAGGAAGGTTTAACTAACTCTGAGTCTAACCCACTGGCCCGTGTCAGGAAGGAGGTTTAACTAACTCTGAGTCTAACCCAGGGTCCCGTGTCAGGAAGGAGGTTTAACTAACTCTGAGTCTAACCCATGGGCCCGTGTCAGGAAGGAGGGTTAACAAACTCTGAGTCTAACCCAGGGTCCCGTGTCAGGAAGGAGGTTTAACTAACTCTGAGTCTAACCCAGGGTCCCGTGTCAGGAAGGAGGTTTAACAAACTGAGTCTAACCAGGGTCCCGTGTCAGGAAGGAGGTTTAACTAACTCTGAGTCTAACCCAGGGTCCCGTGTCAGGAAGGAGATTTAACTAACTCTGAGTCTAACCCATGGGCCCGTGTCAGGAAGGTTTAACTAACTCTGATTCTAACCCATGGGCCCGTGTCAGGAAGGTTTAACTAACTCTGAGTCTAACCCACTGGCCCGTGTCAGGAAGGAGGTTTAACTATCTCTGAGTCTAACAGGGTCCCGTGTCAGGAAGGAGGTTTAACTAACTCTGAGTCTAACCCACTGGCCCGTGTCAGGAAGGAGGGTTAACAAACTCTGAGTCTAACCCAGGGTCCCGTGTCAGGAAGGAGGTTTAACTAACTCTGAGTCTAACCCAGGGTCCCGTGTCAGGAAGGAGGTTTAACAAACTGAGTCTAACCAGGGTCCCGTGTCAGGAAGGAGGTTTAACTAACTCTGAGTCTAACAGGGTCCCGTGTCAGGAAGGAGGTTTAACTAACTCTGAGTCTAACCCATGGGCCCGTGTCAGGAAGGAGAGAGAGTATAAGTGGTGAGCTTCTTTCACTCAAATATGCGAGTTTGATTGATGACAGCCAGGTCAAGAGGTCACGACCTGTCAAAATTTTGATTGATGTTCGACAGGTGTTTCTGACGCAATCCTTCCGGAACCTTCTAGAAAGAGGGCGTGCCTCAGACCGGATGTTTCCTGGGAGGAGTCCGGAAACTGCATATTAATGCATCGAGACAGGAAATTGCGTGTTTTTAAATGAGCCAATGGGCGTGATACGGGAAATTGCATTTTTTTAAAATGAGCCAGTGAGAGAAGAGGGGTGGATCAACAAGTAGTATGGTTCAAGGATAAAAAGGGTGTCTTTTCTGGTCTAAAACATAGAAAGACGACCTTTCATTCTACTCACCATGAATGTAAACTTCAATAGCGCTGCTTCAGAGATGTCTGACGAAGAAGTTGACTCTCCACTGAGTCCGTATCAAGGAGATGTCTCCGGCAGGTGGTCCTCTTCGCTGATCTGTGAGACTCCGATAACGGTGTTCCAAGACGCTCTTACAGCACCCGGAGCTCCAAAGAAATGCACGTTGTATCTGTGTCGTAGCCAGTTACCCCCGACTGAATCTCTGCACGAGGAATGGTCTCTACAGTCGAGTGGTATGTGTGGAGACTGGGGCTATGTCTTCAAGTACGAAGAAGGTGAACTCTGCTTTTATCAGCTGAAGGAAGGGGAGAAATTATCTCCTTCAACCGTCATGGTGAAAATGACCTTTGATGACTGGGGTGTGATGAAGACGTTGCTACAATTTGGTACTTCTCAGAGTAACGCCAATAAGGAAAATGAGGGTGTGGCTGGAGCGACCCGAGATAAAGAGACTCAAACGGTTATGGTAGAATGTAAGGAGGAGGAGACGGCTGTAAACATTTGTAGCAATGATGAAGAGAATAACGAGACGGAGTCTCCTAGATCGTCCAATTACCCCAGCGATAGCGACTTGGCTAAGATGAACATCGTCTTGGGATCGTCATGGCCGTCTGTTACCACAACCTCAGGCCGATGGTGGTTCCAGGCCCTTCTGCTATCCAGGGATTCGGAAGAAAAGAGAGCCTGCGACTTGTTTGTTTTGCAAAGATTTAATCCAGACTGCGGTTTATTCCGAACCGTGCTAGTCTTACCAGCGCTGGAATGGGTGGAGCGGATGATGGAGATGGGGGATAGGGTTACCAGTCTCTTCCTTAGCAGCCGCGGATGGAAAAATACCCTGGTTGTGAAAAAAACTCTAAACTTTTGAACTTTACCACGCCTCCTTTCCGGAACTTTCCCGACCCCACTTCCTTTCCAGAACTTTCCCGACCCCACTTCCTTTCCAGAATTTTCCTAACCACACCCCCTTACGATACTATAAAGACTGAAGCAGACTGCTTTACAATGTACAAGATGTTCAACGGCGAGCAGAAGAAAATCGCAACGATGTCCAGCTCAACAACAACAACAACAGCAAAGAGATCCCCTACCCTATGGATGAGGACCCTTACCCCGCGGGTACTCTTCGCCTCCTCAGAGGCGGTCGGTCAAAACATGGTCTGTCCGCCTCCCTCTCCCGAGACAGCGACTCAGGACTACACGGGTGTGTGTGACTCTAATGAGGATGAGGCCACTCAGGACTACACTAATGAGGCCGGGACAGTCGCTACAACTCCGGATGAGGGAATCCCCGATTCATCGGAGGAGGAGGAGGAAAGCGTTGATTCGTCAGATGAAAACCCTGGTTCTTCAGAAGATGAAATGGAGTCAGAAATCCCGGATGAGCAGGACGAGGAAGGCGGTCAGGAGGAGAGTCCTGAAAGTCCTCCAAACGCTCAGGAGGAGAGCCCTCCTCCTCCTTGCCAGGAGGATGAGGTAGACGGCTGGGTTTCTTCTCTCATCATCGACACCATCAAATCGGCGGTTTTTCATCTTCTCAATCTAATTATTCACGACGACAGACGCTCTGAGTGCTATGGCTGTAAGGTCGACCATCCTAGCCAACGGCAGCACGCATGTCTGGAAGCATTGGAGGACGACTTTTACGAGCGCCGCTTTTATCGCCTGATGAAAAGACTCATCACACCTCGCTTTATTCCCGCTATTCAGAGTCTGTTACTTGCCCGCAACATCAAAACAGAGGATTTCAGAGTCCGTGTAGTCGCAGAGACGCTACTCCATGAACTGAAATTAGCAAAGAAAATCTTTGACCCCATCACGGACATGTACGATAATTTGATTGGGCAAGATTCTGTGAAAATCTTTCAACTGCGGTTGGTCACAGAGCGTTTCAAGGACTCGTAAGGGCTATATGTTCCCTGCTTTATGAAGAAAACAAAACAGAAAAGCCCAGTAATGTAAGTGTTATGTAACCTGTTTTAAGAATTGTATTTTTCTTTTGAACAGAAAAACAATGTTTTTTTAAACGAGTGATTTCTACTTTTTAATATAACCTGTTTTAAGAATTGTATTTTCTTTTGAACAGAAAAACAATGTTTTTTAAACGAGTGAAATCTACTTTTTAATATAACCTGTTTTAAGAATTGTATTTTTCCGTCCTTTGAAAATAAAGAATAGAAAAAAAAATAAAATGAATAAAGAGTCATTCTTGCTCATGCGTTGTGTTAGAAAACATTAGAGAGCTCAGAGGAAAGGATGGCGGAGAAACGGGTGATGGAAAAAGTGTATTACGACCCTTTACATCCTGCTAGCTTTGGAGGAGTACAACGACTCCGTCAGGGTGTACAGGACGAAACTGGTGAAAAACTCAGTGTTCAGAAAGTTAAAGATTTTTTATCCGAACAAGATGCTTATACATTACATAAACCAGCCCGAGTACATTTCAAGAGAAATAGAGTGTTTGTTACTAAACCTTTAAACCAATTTCAAGCCGACCTCTGTGACATCAGGCCTTGGCAGCGCATAATGACGGGTTTAATTATTTACTGACCGTCATAGACGTATTTTCTAAAAAAGCGTATGTGCGTCCCTTGAAGAGGAAGACGGCTGGTGAGGTTGTAAAAGCGTTTGAATCAGTGTTTCGAGAGAGCTTAATACCCGCCAAGCTACAAACTGACGCAGGCAAAGAATTTTCAACAAGAAATTTGAGACTCTCATGAAGAAATATGGTATCAATCATTTTAGAACTGCCAGTGACTTAAAGGCATCGGTCATTGAGAGATATAACCGTACCCTGAAATCTCGCATGTTTAAATATTTTACGGCTCGCAACACCAAACGTTACTTGGACGTCTTACCAGACCTGGTAGATAGTTATAATAACAGTTATCACAGCTCTATAAAAATGACACCAATGGATGTCACATCCGAGAACGCCGATCAGGTGTTTCGCAACCTGTACGGTACCTTCTCCTCGCGTCACAGGAATAAAATAAAGATGACGTTTAAGAAGGGGGATCTGGTACGTTTATCCAAGGTGAGAGGCGTGTTTGATAAAAAATATGAACAGAGTTTTACGGACGAAGTCTTTACAGTGACGGATCGTATCCCTCGTACACCCCCCGTATACAAATTAGAAGACTACGACGGCGAACCTATCGAGGGTTCATTTTATGAAGCGGAGCTGCAAAAAGTAAAAATGGCCGCAAACAAAATGTTTCAAGTGGAGAAAATCTTAAAACGACGTAACGTCAAGGGTGAAAAACTAGTTTTCGTGCAATGGAAAAACTGGCCAGAGAAGTTTAACAGTTGGGTTAAATTGTCTGATGTGGTCAGTATATAAAAAGTCTGTGCACAAAGGCCAATCCATCACTCGATTTCAAAAGAGAATCATGGAACACACAACCGCCGAGGGTTGTGTGTTCCATGATTCTCTTTTGAAATCGAGTGATGGATTGGCCTTTGTGCACAGACTTTTTATATACTGACCACATCAGACAATTTAACCCAACTGTTAAACTTCTCTGGCCAGTTTTTCCATTGCACGAAAACTAGTTTTTCACCCTTGACGTTACGTCGTTTTAAGATTTTCTCCACTTGAAACATTTTGTTTGCGGCCATTTTTACTTTTTGCAGCTCCGCTTCATAAAATGAACCCTCGATAGGTTCGCCGTCGTAGTCTTCTAATTTGTATACGGGGGGTGTACGAGGGATACGATCCGTCACTGTAAAGACTTCGTCCGTAAAACTCTGTTCATATTTTTTATCAAACACGCCTCTCACCTTGGATAAACGTACCAGATCCCCCTTCTTAAACGTCATCTTTATTTTATTCCTGTGACGCGAGGAGAAGGTACCGTACAGGTTGCGAAACACCTGATCGGCGTTCTCGGATGTGACATCCATTGGTGTCATTTTTATAGAGCTGTGATAACTGTTATTATAACTATCTACCAGGTCTGGTAAGACGTCCAAGTAACGTTTGGTGTTGCGAGCCGTAAAATATTTAAACATGCGAGATTTCAGGGTACGGTTATATCTCTCAATGACCGATGCCTTTAAGTCACTGGCAGTTCTAAAATGATTGATACCATATTTCTTCATGAGAGTCTCAAATTTCTTGTTGAAAAATTCTTTGCCTGCGTCAGTTTGTAGCTTGGCGGGTATTAAGCTCTCTCGAAACACTGATTCAAACGCTTTTACAACCTCACCAGCCGTCTTCCTCTTCAAGGGACGCACATACGCTTTTTTAGAAATACGTCTATGACGGTCAGTAAATAATTAAACCCGTCATTATGCGCTGCCAAGGCCTGAATGTCACAGAGGTCGGCTTGAAATTGGTTTAAAGGTTTAGTAACAAACACTCTATTTCTCTTGAAATGTACTCGGGCTGGTTTATGTAATGTATAAGCATCTTGTTCGGATAAAAAATCTTTAACTTTCTGAACACTGAGTTTTTCACCAGTTTCGTCCTGTACACCCTGACGGAGTCGTTGTACTCCTCCAAAGCTAGCAGGATGTAAAGGGTCGTAATACACTTTTTCCATCACCCGTTTCTCCGCCATCCTTTCCTCTGAGCTCTCTAATGTTTTCTAACACAACGCATGAGCAAGAATGACTCTTTATTCATTTTATTTTTTTTTCTATTCTTTATTTTCAAAGGACGGAAAAATACAATTCTTAAAACAGGTTATATTAAAAAGTAGATTTCACTCGTTTAAAAAACATTGTTTTTCTGTTCAAAAGAAAATACAATTCTTAAAACAGGTTATATTAAAAAGTAGAAATCACTCGTTTAAAAAACATTGTTTTTCTGTTCAAAAGAAAAATACAATTCTTAAAACAGGTTACATAACACTTACATTACTTTTTTTTTTTTTTTTGGGCTTTTCTGTTTTGTTTTCTTCATAAAGCAGGGAACATATAGCCCTTACGAGTCCTTGAAACGCTCTGTGACCAACCGCAGTTGAAAGATTTTCACAGAATCTTGCCCAATCAAATTATCATACATGTCCGTGATGGGGTCAAAGATTTTCTTTGCTAATTTCAGTTCATGGAGTAGCGTCTCTGCGACTACACGGACTCTGAAATCCTCTGTTTTGATGTTGCGGGCAAGTAACAGACTCTGAATAGCGGGAATAAAGCGAGGTGTGATGAGTCTTTTCATCAGGCGATAAAAGCGGCGCTCGTAAAAGTCGTCCTCCAATGCTTCCAGACATGCGTGCTGCCGTTGGCTAGGATGGTCGACCTTACAGCCATAGCACTCAGAGCGTCTGTCGTCGTGAATAATTAGATTGAGAAGATGAAAAACCGCCGATTTGATGGTGTCGATGATGAGAGAAGAAACCCAGCCGTCTACCTCATCCTCCTGGCAAGGAGGAGGAGGGCTCTCCTCCTGAGCGTTTGGAGGACTTTCAGGACTCTCCTCCTGACCGCCTTCCTCGTCCTGCTCATCCGGGATTTCTGACTCCATTTCATCTTCTGAAGAACCAGGGTTTTCATCTGACGAATCAACGCTTTCCTCCTCCTCCTCCGATGAATCGGGGATTCCCTCATCCGGAGTTGTAGCGACTGTCCCGGCCTCATTAGTGTAGTCCTGAGTGGCCTCATCCTCATTAGAGTCACACACACCCGTGTAGTCCTGAGTCGCTGTCTCGGGAGAGGGAGGCGGACAGACCATGTTTTGACCGACCGCCTCTGAGGAGGCGAAGAGTACCCGCGGGGTAAGGGTCCTCATCCATAGGGTAGGGGATCTCTTTGCTGTTGTTGTTGTTGTTGAGCTGGACATCGTTGCGATTTCTTCTGCTCGCCGTTGAACATCTTGTACATTGTAAAGCAGTCTGCTTCAGTCTTTATAGTATCGTAAGGGGGTGTGGTTAGGAAAATTCTGGAAAGGAAGTGGGGTCGGGAAAGTTCTGGAAAGGAAGTGGGGTCGGGAAAGTTCCGGAAAGGAGGCGTGGTAAAGTTCAAAAGTTTAGAGTTTTTTTCACAACCAGGGTATTTTTCCATCCGCGGCTGCTAAGGAAGAGACTGGTAACCCTATCCCCCATCTCCATCATCCGCTCCACCCATTCCAGCGCTGGTAAGACTAGCACGGTTCGGAATAAACCGCAGTCTGGATTAAATCTTTGCAAAACAAACAAGTCGCAGGCTCTCTTTTCTTCCGAATCCCTGGATAGCAGAAGGGCCTGGAACCACCATCGGCCTGAGGTTGTGGTAACAGACGGCCATGACGATCCCAAGACGATGTTCATCTTAGCCAAGTCGCTATCGCTGGGGTAATTGGACGATCTAGGAGACTCCGTCTCGTTATTCTCTTCATCATTGCTACAAATGTTTACAGCCGTCTCCTCCTCCTTACATTCTACCATAACCGTTTGAGTCTCTTTATCTCGGGTCGCTCCAGCCACACCCTCATTTTCCTTATTGGCGTTACTCTGAGAAGTACCAAATTGTAGCAACGTCTTCATCACACCCCAGTCATCAAAGGTCATTTTCACCATGACGGTTGAAGGAGATAATTTCTCCCCTTCCTTCAGCTGATAAAAGCAGAGTTCACCTTCTTCGTACTTGAAGACATAGCCCCAGTCTCCACACATACCACTCGACTGTAGAGACCATTCCTCGTGCAGAGATTCAGTCGGGGGTAACTGGCTACGACACAGATACAACGTGCATTTCTTTGGAGCTCCGGGTGCTGTAAGAGCGTCTTGGAACACCGTTATCGGAGTCTCACAGATCAGCGAAGAGGACCACCTGCCGGAGACATCTCCTTGATACGGACTCAGTGGAGAGTCAACTTCTTCGTCAGACATCTCTGAAGCAGCGCTATTGAAGTTTACATTCATGGTGAGTAGAATGAAAGGTCGTCTTTCTATGTTTTAGACCAGAAAAGACACCCTTTTTATCCTTGAACCATACTACTTGTTGATCCACCCCTCTTCTCTCACTGGCTCATTTTAAAAAAATGCAATTTCCCGTATCACGCCCATTGGCTCATTTAAAAACACGCAATTTCCTGTCTCGATGCATTAATATGCAGTTTCCGGACTCCTCCCAGGAAACATCCGGTCTGAGGCACGCCCTCTTTCTAGAAGGTTCCGGAAGGATTGCGTCAGAAACACCTGTCGAACATCAATCAAAATTTTGACAGGTCGTGACCTCTTGACCTGGCTGTCATCAATCAAACTCGCATATTTGAGTGAAAGAAGCTCACCACTTATACTCTCTAAGGAGGTTTAACAAACTGAGTCTAACCAGGGTCCCGTGTCAGGAAGGAGGTTTAACTAACTCTGAGTCTAACCCATGGGCCCGTGTCAGGAAGGTTTAACTAACTCTGAGTCTAACCCACTGGCCCGTGTCAGGAAGGAGGTTTAACTAACTCTGAGTCTAACCCAGGGTCCCGTGTCAGGAAGGAGGTTTAACTAACTCTGAGTCTAACCCATGGGTCCGTGTCAGGAAGGAGGTTTAACAAACTGAGTCTAACCAGGGTCCCGTGTCAGGAAGGAGGTTTAACTAACTCTGAGTCTAACCCAGGGTCCCGTGTCAGGAAGGAGGTTTAACTAACTCTGAGTCCAACCCATGGGCCCGTGTCAGGAAGGTTTAACTAACTCTGAGTCTAACCCACTGGCCCGTGTCAGGAAGGAGGTTTAACTAACTCTGAGTCTAACAGGGTCCCGTGTCAGGAAGGAGGTTTAACTAACTCTGAGTCTAACCCATGGGCCCGTGTCAGGAAGGAGGTTTAACTAACTCTGAGTCTAACCCACTGGCCCGTGTCAGGAAGGAGGGTTAACAAACTCTGAGTCTAACCCAGGGTCCCGTGTCAGGAAGGAGGTTTAACTAACTCTGAGTCTAACCCAGGGCCCCGTGTCAGGAAGGAGGTTTAACAAACTGAGTCTAACCAGGGTCCCGTGTCAGGAAGGAGGTTTAACTAACTCTGAGTCTAACCCATGGGCCCGTGTCAGGAAGGAGGTTTAACTAACTCTGAGTCTAACCCATGGGCCCGTGTCAGGAAGGTTTAACTAACTCTGAGTCTAACCCATGGGCCCGTGTCAGGAAGGTTTAACTAACTCTGAGTCTAACCCACTGGCCCGTGTCAGGAAGGAGGTTTAACTAACTCTGAGTCTAACCCAGGGTCCCGTGTCAGGAAGGAGGTTTAACTAACTCTGAGTCTAACCCATGGGCCCGTGTCAGGAAGGAGGTTTAACAAACTGAGTCTAACCAGGGTCCCGTGTCAGGAAGGAGGTTTAACTAACTCTGAGTCTAACCCAGGGTCCCGTGTCAGGAAGGAGGTTTAACTAACTCTGAGTCTAACCCATGGGCCCGTGTCAGGAAGGAGGTTTAACTAACTCTGAGTCTAACCCATGGCCCGTGTCAGGAAGGAGGTTTAACTAACTCTGAGTCTAACCCAGGGTCCCGTGTCAGGAAGGAGGTTTAACAAACTCTGAGTCTAACCCAGGGTCCCGTGTCAGGAAGGAGGTTTAACTAACTCTGAGTCTAACCCAGGGTCCCGTGTCAGGAAGGAGGTTTAACTAACTCTGAGTCTAACCCATGGGCCCGTGTCAGGAAGGAGGTTTAACTAACTCTGAGTCTAACCCACTGGCCCGTGTCAGGAAGGAGGTTTAACTAACTCTGAGTCTAACCCAGGGCCCGTGTCAGGAAGGAGGTTTAACTAACTCTGAGTCTAACCCATGGGCCCGTGTCAGGAAGGAGGTTTAACTAACTCTGAGTCTAACCCATGGGCCCGTGTCAGGAAGGAGGTTTAACTAACTCTGAGTCTAACCCAGGGCCCGTGTCAGGAAGGAGGTTTAACTAACTCTGAGTCTAACCCAGGGTCCCGTGTCAGGAAGGAGGTTTAACTAACTCTGAGTCTAACCCATGGGCCCGTGTCAGGAAGGAGGTTTAACTAACTCTGAGTCTAACCCACTGGCCCGTGTCAGGAAGGAGGTTTAACAAACTCTGAGTCTAACCCAGGGTCCCGTGTCAGGAAGGAGGTTTAACTAACTCTGAGTCTAACCCAGGGCCCGTGTCAGGAAGGAGGTTTAACTAACTCTGAGTCTAACCAGGGTCCCGTGTCAGGAAGGAAGTTTAACTAACTCTGAGTCTAACCCACTGGCCCGTGTCAGGAAGGAGGTTTAACTAACTCTGAGTCTAACCCATGGGCCCGTGTCAGGAAGGTTTAACTAACTCTGAGTCTAACCCATGGGCCCGTGTCAGGAAGGTTTAACTAACTCTGAGTCTAACCCACTGGCCCGTGTCAGGAAGGAGGTTTAACTAACTCTGAGTCTAACCCAGGGTCCCGTGTCAGGAAGGAGGTTTAACTAACTCTGAGTCTAACCCATGGGCCCGTGTCAGGAAGGAGGTTTAACAAACTGAGTCTAACCAGGGTCCCGTGTCAGGAAGGAGGTTTAACTAACTCTGAGTCTAACCCAGGGTCCCGTGTCAGGAAGGAGGTTTAACTAACTCTGAGTCTAACCCATGGGCCCGTGTCAGGAAGGTTTAACTAACTCTGAGTCTAACCCATGGGCCCGTGTCAGGAAGGAGGTTTAACTAACTCTGAGTCTAACCCAGGGTCCCGTGTCAGGAAGGAGGTTTAACAAACTGACTCTAACCAGGGTCCCGTGTCAGGAAGGAGGTTTAACTAACTCTGAGTCTAACCCAGGGTCCCGTGTCAGGAAGGAGGTTTAACTAACTCTGAGTCTAACCCATGGGCCCGTGTCAGGAAGGAGGTTTAACTAACTCTGAGTCTAACCCACTGGCCCGTGTCAGGAAGGAGGTTTAACTAACTCTGAGTCTAACCCACTGGCCCGTGTCAGGAAGGAGGGTTAACAAACTCTGAGTCTAACCCAGGGTCCCGTGTCAGGAAGGAGGTTTAACTAACTCTGAGTCTAACCCAGGGTCCCGTGTCAGGAAGGAGGTTTAACAAACTGACTCTAACCAGGGTCCCGTGTCAGGAAGGAGGTTTAACTAACTCTGAGTCTAACCCATGGGCCCGTGTCAGGAAGGTTTAACTAACTCTGAGTCTAACCCATGGGCCCGTGTCAGGAAGGTTTAACTAACTCTGAGTCTAACCCACTGGCCCGTGTCAGGAAGGAGGTTTAACTAACTCTGAGTCTAACAGGGTCCCGTGTCAGGAAGGAGGTTTAACTAACTCTGAGTCTAACCCATGGGCCCGTGTCAGGAAGGTTTAACTAACTCTGAGTCTAACCCATGGGCCCGTGTCAGGAAGGTTTAACTAACTCTGAGTCTAACCCATGGGCCCGTGTCAGGAAGGTTTAACTAACTCTGAGTCTAACCCACTGGCCCGTGTCAGGAAGGAGGTTTAACTAACTCTGAGTCTAACAGGGTCCCGTGTCAGGAAGGAGGTTTAACTAACTCTGAGTCTAACCCATGGGCCCGTGTCAGGAAGGAGGTTTAACAAACTGAGTCTAACCAGGGTCCCGTGTCAGGAAGGAGGTTTAACTAACTCTGAGTCTAACCCAGGGTCCCGTGTCAGGAAGGAGGTTTAACTAACTCTGAGTCTAACCCACTGGCCCGTGTCAGGAAGGAGGGTTAACAAACTCTGAGTCTAACCCAGGGTCCCGTGTCAGGAAGGAGGTTTAACAAACTGACTCTAACCAGGGTCCCGTGTCAGGAAGGAGGTTTAACTAACTCTGAGTCTAACCCATGGGCCCGTGTCAGGAAGGTTTAACTAACTCTGAGTCTAACCCATGGGCCCGTGTCAGGAAGGTTTAACTAACTCTGAGTCTAACCCACTGGCCCGTGTCAGGAAGGAGGTTTAACTAACTCTGAGTCTAACCCACTGGCCCGTGTCAGGAAGGAGGGTTAACAAACTCTGAGTCTAACCCAGGGTCCCGTGTCAGGAAGGAGGTTTAACTAACTCTGAGTCTAACCCAGGGTCCCGTGTCAGGAAGGAGGTTTAACAAACTCTGAGTCTAACCCAGGGTCCCGTGTCAGGAAGGAGGTTTAACTAACTCTGAGTCTAACCCAGGGTCCCGTGTCAGGAAGGAGGTTTAACAAACTGACTCTAACCCAGGGTCCCGTGTCAGGAAGGAGGTTTAACTAACTCTGAGTCTAACCCATGGGCCCGTGTCAGGAAGGTTTAACTAACTCTGAGTCTAACCCACTGGCCCGTGTCAGGAAGGAGGTTTAACTAACTCTGAGTCTAACAGGGTCCCGTGTCAGGAAGGAGGTTTAACTAACTCTGAGTCTAACCCATGGGCCCGTGTCAGGAAGGAGGTTTAACTAACTCTGAGTCTAACCCATGGGCCCGTGTCAGGAAGGTTTAACTAACTCTGAGTCTAACCCATGGGCCCGTGTCAGGAAGGTTTAACTAACTCTGAGTCTAACCCACTGGCCCGTGTCAGGAAGGAGGTTTAACTAACTCTGAGTCTAACAGGGTCCCGTGTCAGGAAGGAGGTTTAACTAACTCTGAGTCTAACCCATGGGCCCGTGTCAGGAAGGAGGTTTAACAAACTGAGTCTAACCAGGGTCCCGTGTCAGGAAGGAGGTTTAACTAACTCTGAGTCTAACCCAGGGTCCCGTGTCAGGAAGGAGGTTTAACTAACTCTGAGTCTAACCCACTGGCCCGTGTCAGGAAGGAGGGTTAACAAACTCTGAGTCTAACCCAGGGTCCCGTGTCAGGAAGGAGGTTTAACTAACTCTGAGTCTAACCCAGGGTCCCGTGTCAGGAAGGAGGTTTAACAAACTGAGTCTAACCAGGGTCCCGTGTCAGGAAGGAGGTTTAACTAACTCTGAGTCTAACCCAGGGTCCCGTGTCAGGAAGGAGGTTTAACTAACTCTGAGTCTAACCCATGGGCCCGTGTCAGGAAGGAGGTTTAACTAACTCTGAGTCTAACCCACTGGCCCGTGTCAGGAAGGAGGTTTAACTAACTCTGAGTCTAACAGGGTCCCGTGTCAGGAAGGAGGTTTAACTAACTCTGAGTCTAACCCATGGGCCCGTGTCAGGAAGGAGGTTTAACTAACTCTGAGTCTAACCCACTGGCCCGTGTCAGGAAGGAGGGTTAACTAACTCTGAGTCTAACCCAGGGTCCCGTGTCAGGAAGGAGGTTTAACTAACTCTGAGTCTAACCCAGGGTCCCGTGTCAGGAAGGAGGTTTAACAAACTGACTCTAACCAGGGTCCCGTGTCAGGAAGGAGGTTTAACTAACTCTGAGTCTAACCCACTGGCCCGTGTCAGGAAGGAGGTTTAACTAACTCTGAGTCTAACCCACTGGCCCGTGTCAGGAAGGAGGGTTAACAAACTCTGAGTCTAACCCAGGGTCCCGTGTCAGGAAGGAGGTTTAACTAACTCTGAGTCTAACCCAGGGTCCCGTGTCAGGAAGGAGGTTTAACAAACTGACTCTAACCAGGGTCCCGTGTCAGGAAGGAGGTTTAACTAACTCTGAGTCTAACCCATGGGCCCGTGTCAGGAAGGTTTAACTAACTCTGAGTCTAACCCATGGGCCCGTGTCAGGAAGGTTTAACTAACTCTGAGTCTAACCCACTGGCCCGTGTCAGGAAGGAGGTTTAACTAACTCTGAGTCTAACAGGGTCCCGTGTCAGGAAGGAGGTTTAACTAACTCTGAGTCTAACCCATGGGCCCGTGTCAGGAAGGAGGTTTAACAAACTGAGTCTAACCCAGGGTCCCGTGTCAGGAAGGAGGTTTAACTAACTCTGAGTCTAACCCAGGGTCCCGTGTCAGGAAGGAGGTTTAACTAACTCTGAGTCTAACCCATGGGCCCCTGTCAGGAAGGAGGTTTAACTAACTCTGAGTCTAACCCAGGGTCCCGTGTCAGGAAGGAGGTTTAACAAACTGAGTCTAACCAGGGTCCCGTGTCAGGAAGGAGGTTTAACTAACTCTGAGTCTAACCCATGGGCCCGTGTCAGGAAGGTTTAACTAACTCTGAGTCTAACCCATGGGCCCGTGTCAGGAAGGTGTAACTAACTCTGAGTCTAACCCACTGGGCCCGTGTCAGGAAGGAGGTTTAACTAACTCTGAGTCTAACCCACTGGCCCGTGTCAGGAAGGAGGGTTAACAAACTCTGAGTCTAACCCAGGGTCCCGTGTCAGGAAGGAGGTTTAACTAACTCTGAGTCTAACCCAGGGTCCCGTGTCAGGAAGGAGGTTTAACTAACTCTGAGTCTAACCCAGGGTCCCGTGTCAGGAAGGAGGTTTAACTAACTCTGAGTCTAACCCAGGGCCCGTGTCAGGAAGGAGGTTTAACAAACTGAGTCTAACCAGGGTCCCGTGTCAGGAAGGAGGTTTAACTAACTCTGAGTCTAACCCATGGGCCCGTGTCAGGAAGGTTTAACTAACTCTGAGTCTAACCCACTGGCCCGTGTCAGGAAGGAGGTTTAACTAACTCTGAGTCTAACCAGGGTCCCGTGTCAGGAAGGAGGTTTAACTAACTCTGAGTCTAACCCATGGGCCCGTGTCAGGAAGGTTTAACTAACTCTGAGTCTAACCCATGGGCCCGTGTCAGGAAGGTTTAACTAACTCTGAGTCTAACCCATGGGCCCGTGTCAGGAAGGTTTAACTAACTCTGAGTCTAACCCACTGGCCCGTGTCAGGAAGGAGGTTTAACTAACTCTGAGTCTAACAGGGTCCCGTGTCAGGAAGGAGGTTTAACTAACTCTGAGTCTAACCCATGGGCCCGTGTCAGGAAGGAGGTTTAACAAACTGAGTCTAACCAGGGTCCCGTGTCAGGAAGGAGGTTTAACTAACTCTGAGTCTAACCCAGGGTCCCGTGTCAGGAAGGAGGTTTAACTAACTCTGAGTCTAACCCACTGGCCCGTGTCAGGAAGGAGGGTTAACAAACTCTGAGTCTAACCCAGGGTCCCGTGTCAGGAAGGAGGTTTAACTAACTCTGAGTCTAACCCAGGGTCCCGTGTCAGGAAGGAGGTTTAACAAACTGAGTCTAACCAGGGTCCCGTGTCAGGAAGGAGGTTTAACTAACTCTGAGTCTAACCCAGGGTCCCGTGTCAGGAAGGAGGTTTAACTAACTCTGAGTCTAACCCATGGGCCCGTGTCAGGAAGGAGGTTTAACTAACTCTGAGTCTAACCCACTGGCCCGTGTCAGGAAGGAGGTTTAACTAACTCTGAGTCTAACAGGGTCCCGTGTCAGGAAGGAGGTTTAACTAACTCTGAGTCTAACCCATGGGCCCGTGTCAGGAAGGAGGTTTAACTAACTCTGAGTCTAACCCACTGGCCCGTGTCAGGAAGGAGGGTTAACAAACTCTGAGTCTAACCCAGGGTCCCGTGTCAGGAAGGAGGTTTAACTAACTCTGAGTCTAACCCAGGGTCCCGTGTCAGGAAGGAGGTTTAACAAACTGACTCTAACCAGGGTCCCGTGTCAGGAAGGAGGTTTAACTAACTCTGAGTCTAACCCACTGGCCCGTGTCAGGAAGGAGGTTTAACTAACTCTGAGTCTAACCCACTGGCCCGTGTCAGGAAGGAGGGTTAACAAACTCTGAGTCTAACCCAGGGTCCCGTGTCAGGAAGGAGGTTTAACTAACTCTGAGTCTAACCCAGGGTCCCGTGTCAGGAAGGAGGTTTAACAAACTGACTCTAACCAGGGTCCCGTGTCAGGAAGGAGGTTTAACTAACTCTGAGTCTAACCCATGGGCCCGTGTCAGGAAGGTTTAACTAACTCTGAGTCTAACCCATGGGCCCGTGTCAGGAAGGTTTAACTAACTCTGAGTCTAACCCACTGGCCCGTGTCAGGAAGGAGGTTTAACTAACTCTGAGTCTAACAGGGTCCCGTGTCAGGAAGGAGGTTTAACTAACTCTGAGTCTAACCCATGGGCCCGTGTCAGGAAGGTTTAACTAACTCTGAGTCTAACCCATGGGCCCGTGTCAGGAAAGTTTAACTAACTCTGAGTCTAACCCACTGGCCCGTGTCAGGAAGGAGGTTTAACTAACTCTGAGTCTAACAGGGTCCCGTGTCAGGAAGGAGGTTTAACTAACTCTGAGTCTAACCCATGGGCCCGTGTCAGGAAGGAGGTTTAACAAACTGAGTCTAACCAGGGTCCCGTGTCAGGAAGGAGGTTTAACTAACTCTGAGTCTAACCCATGGGCCCGTGTCAGGAAGGTTTAACTAACTCTGAGTCTAACCCACTGGCCCGTGTCAGGAAGGAGGTTTAACTAACTCTGAGTCTAACCCAGGGTCCCGTGTCAGGAAGGAGGTTTAACTAACTCTGAGTCTAACCCATGGGCCCGTGTCAGGAAGGAGGTTTAACAAACTGAGTCTAACCAGGGTCCCGTGTCAGGAAGGAGGTTTAACTAACTCTGAGTCTAACCCAGGGTCCCGTGTCAGGAAGGAGGTTTAACTAACTCTGAGTCTAACCCATGGGCCCGTGTCAGGAAGGTTTAACTAACTCTGAGTCTAACCCACTGGCCCGTGTCAGGAAGGAGGTTTAACTAACTCTGAGTCTAACAGGGTCCCGTGTCAGGAAGGAGGTTTAACTAACTCTGAGTCTAACCCATGGGCCCGTGTCAGGAAGGAGGTTTAACTAACTCTGAGTCTAACCCACTGGCCCGTGTCAGGAAGGAGGGTTAACAAACTCTGAGTCTAACCCAGGGTCCCGTGTCAGGAAGGAGGTTTAACTAACTCTGAGTCTAACCCAGGGACCCGTGTCAGGAAGGAGGTTTAACAAACTGAGTCTAACCAGGGTCCCGTGTCAGGAAGGAAGTTTAACTAACTCTGAGTCTAACCCAGGGTCCCGTGTCAGGAAGGAGGTTTAACTAACTCTGAGTCTAACCCATGGGCCCGTGTCAGGAAGGTTTAACTAACTCTGAGTCTAACCCATGGGCCCGTGTCAGGAAGGTTTAACTAACTCTGAGTCTAACCCACTGGCCCGTATCAGGAAGGAGGTTTAACTAACTCTGAGTCTAACAGGGTCCCGTGTCAGGAAGGAGGTTTAACTAACTCTGAGTCTAACCCATGGGCCCGTGTCAGGAAGGTTTAACTAACTCTGAGTCTAACCCATGGGCCCGTGTCAGGAAGGTTTAACTAACTCTGAGTCTAACCCACTGGCCCGTGTCAGGAAGGAGGTTTAACTAACTCTGAGTCTAACAGGGTCCCGTGTCAGGAAGGAGGTTTAACTAACTCTGAGTCTAACCCATGGGCCCGTGTCAGGAAGGAGGTTTAACAAACTGAGTCTAACCAGGGTCCCGTGTCAGGAAGGAGGTTTAACTAACTCTGAGTCTAACCCATGGGCCCGTGTCAGGAAGGTTTAACTAACTCTGAGTCTAACCCACTGGCCCGTGTCAGGAAGGAGGTTTAACTAACTCTGAGTCTAACCCAGGGTCCCGTGTCAGGAAGGAGGGTTAACTAACTCTGAGTCTAACCCATGGGCCCGTGTCAGGAAGGAGGTTTAACAAACTGAGTCTAACCAGGGTCCCGTGTCAGGAAGGAGGTTTAACTAACTCTGAGTCTAACCCAGGGTCCCGTGTCAGGAAGGAGGTTTAACTAACTCTGAGTCTAACCCATGGGCCCGTGTCAGGAAGGTTTAACTAACTCTGAGTCTAACCCACTGGCCCGTGTCAGGAAGGAGGTTTAACTAACTCTGAGTCTAACAGGGTCCCGTGTCAGGAAGGAGGTTTAACAAACTGAGTCTAACCAGGGTCCCGTGTCAGGAAGGAGGTTTAACTAACTCTGAGTCTAACCCAGGGTCCCGTGTCAGGAAGGAGGTTTAACTAACTCTGAGTCTAACCCATGGGCCCGTGTCAGGAAGGAGGTTTAACTAACTCTGAGTCTAACCCACTGGCCCGTGTCAGGAAGGAGGTTTAACTAACTCTGAGTCTAACAGGGTCCCGTGTCAGGAAGGAGGTTTAACTAACTCTGAGTCTAACCCATGGGCCCGTGTCAGGAAGGAGGTTTAACTAACTCTGAGTCTAACCCACTGGCCCGTGTCAGGAAGGAGGGTTAACAAACTCTGAGTCTAACCCAGGGTCCCGTGTCAGGAAGGAGGTTTAACTAACTCTGAGTCTAACCCAGGGTCCCGTGTCAGGAAGGAGGTTTAACAAACTGACTCTAACCAGGGTCCCGTGTCAGGAAGGAGGTTTAACTAACTCTGAGTCTAACCCATGGGCCCGTGTCAGGAAGGTTTAACTAACTCTGAGTCTAACCCATGGGCCCGTGTCAGGAAGGTTTAACTAACTCTGAGTCTAACCCACTGGCCCGTGTCAGGAAGGAGGTTTAACTAACTCTGAGTCTAACCCACTGGCCCGTGTCAGGAAGGAGGTTTAACTAACTCTGAGTCTAACCCAGGGTCCCGTGTCAGGAAGGAGGTTTAACTAACTCTGAGTCTAACCCAGGGTCCCGTGTCAGGAAGGAGGTTTAACTAACTCTGAGTCTAACCCATGGGCCCGTGTCAGGAAGGTTTAACTAACTCTGAGTCTAACCCATGGGCCCGTGTCAGGAAGGTTTAACTAACTCTGAGTCTAACCCATGGGCCCGTGTCAGGAAGGAGGTTTAACTAACTCTGAGTCTAACCCAGGGTCCCGTGTCAGGAAGGAGGTTTAACTAACTCTGAGTCTAACCCATGGGCCCGTGTCAGGAAGGAGTTTAACTAACTCTGAGTCTAACCCATGGGCCCGTGTCAGGAAGGTTTAACTAACTCTGAGTCTAACCCATGGGCCCGTGTCAGGAAGGTTTAACTAACTCTGAGTCTAACCCACGGCCCGTGTCAGGAAGGAGGTTTAACTAACTCTGAGTCTAACCCAGGGCCCGTGTCAGGAAGGAGGTTTAACTAACTCTGAGTCTAACCCATGGGCCCGTGTCAGG
Source organism: Sander lucioperca (assembly GCF_008315115.2). Lineage (NCBI taxonomy): Eukaryota > Metazoa > Chordata > Actinopteri > Perciformes > Percidae > Sander > Sander lucioperca. The sequence continues at coordinate 14,615,379 of NC_050189.1, forward strand.
AAGGAGGTTTAACTAACTCTGAGTCTAACAGGGTCCCGTGTCAGGAAGGAGGTTTAACTAACTCTGAGTCTAACCCATGGGCCCGTGTCAGGAAGGAGGTTTAACTAACTCTGAGTCTAACCCACTGGCCCGTGTCAGGAAGGAGGGTTAACAAACTCTGAGTCTAACCCAGGGTCCCGTGTCAGGAAGGAGGTTTAACTAACTCTGAGTCTAACCCAGGGTCCCGTGTCAGGAAGGAGGTTTAACAAACTGAGTCTAACCCAGGGTCCCGTGTCAGGAAGGAGGTTTAACTAACTCTGAGTCTAACCCATGGGCCCGTGTCAGGAAGGAGGTTTAACTAACTCTGAGTCTAACCCACTGGCCCGTGTCAGGAAGGAGGGTTAACAAACTCTGAGTCTAACCCAGGGCCCGTGTCAGGAAGGAGGTTTAACTAACTCTGAGTCTAACCCAGGGTCCCGTGTCAGGAAGGAGGTTTAACAAACTCTGAGTCTAACCCAGGGTCCCGTGTCAGGAAGGAGGTTTAACTAACTCTGAGTCTAACCCATGGGCCCGTGTCAGGAAGGTTTAACTAACTCTGAGTCTAACCCATGGGCCCGTGTCAGGAAGGTTTAACTAACTCTGAGTCTAACCCACTGGCCCGTGTCAGGAAGGAGGTTTAACAAACTGAGTCTAACCAGGGTCCCGTGTCAGGAAGGAGGTTTAACTAACTCTGAGTCTAACCCATGGGCCCGTGTCAGGAAGGAGGTTTAACAACCTGAGTCTAACCCAGGGTCCCGTGTCAGGAAGGAGGTTTAACTAACTCTGAGTCTAACCCAGGGTCCCGTGTCAGGAAGGAGGTTTAACTAACTCTGAGTCTAACCCACTGGCCCGTGTCAGGAAGGAGGGTTAACAAACTCTGAGTCTAACCCAGGGTCCCGTGTCAGGAAGGAGGTTTAACAAACTGAGTCTAACCCAGGGTCCCGTGTCAGGAAGGAGGTTTAACTAACTCTGAGTCTAACCCATGGGCCCGTGTCAGGAAGGTTTAACTAACTCTGAGTCTAACCCATGGGCCCGTGTCAGGAAGGTTTAACTAACTCTGAGTCTAACCCACTGGCCCGTGTCAGGAAGGAGGTTTAACTAACTCTGAGTCTAACCCACTGGCCCGTGTCAGGAAGGAGGTTTAACAAACTCTGAGTCTAACCCAGGGTCCCGTGTCAGGAAGGAGGTTTAACTAACTCTGAGTCTAACCCAGGGTCCCGTGTCAGGAAGGAGGTTTAACAAACTCTGAGTCTAACCCAGGGTCCCGTGTCAGGAAGGAGGTTTAACTAACTCTGAGTCTAACCCAGGGTCCCGTGTCAGGAAGGAGGTTTAACAAACTGACTCTAACCAGGGTCCCGTGTCAGGAAGGAGGTTTAACTAACTCTGAGTCTAACCCATGGGCCCGTGTCAGGAAGGTTTAACTAACTCTGAGTCTAACCCACTGGCCCGTGTCAGGAAGGAGGTTTAACTAACTCTGAGTCTAACAGGGTCCCGTGTCAGGAAGGAGGTTTAACTAACTCTGAGTCTAACCCATGGGCCCGTGTCAGGAAGGTTTAACTAACTCTGAGTCTAACCCATGGGCCCGTGTCAGGAAGGTTTAACTAACTCTGAGTCTAACCCATGGGCCCGTGTCAGGAAGGTTTAACTAACTCTGAGTCTAACCCACTGGCCCGTGTCAGGAAGGAGGTTTAACTAACTCTGAGTCTAACAGGGTCCCGTGTCAGGAAGGAGGTTTAACTAACTCTGAGTCTAACCCATGGGCCCGTGTCAGGAAGGAGGTTTAACAAACTGAGTCTAACCAGGGTCCCGTGTCAGGAAGGAGGTTTAACTAACTCTGAGTCTAACCCAGGGTCCCGTGTCAGGAAGGAGGTTTAACTAACTCTGAGTCTAACCCACTGGCCCGTGTCAGGAAGGAGGGTTAACAAACTCTGAGTCTAACCCAGGGTCCCGTGTCAGGAAGGAGGTTTAACTAACTCTGAGTCTAACCCAGGGTCCCGTGTCAGGAAGGAGGTTTAACAAACTGAGTCTAACCCAGGGTCCCGTGTCAGGAAGGAGGTTTAACTAACTCTGAGTCTAACCCAGGGTCCCGTGTCAGGAAGGAGGTTTAACTAACTCTGAGTCTAACCCATGGGCCCGTGTCAGGAAGGAGGTTTAACTAACTCTGAGTCTAACCCACTGGCCCGTGTCAGGAAGGAGGTTTAACTAACTCTGAGTCTAACCCAGGGTCCCGTGTCAGGAAGGAGTTTAACTAACTCTGAGTCTAACCCATGGGCCCGTGTCAGGAAGGAGGTTTAACTAACTCTGAGTCAACCAGGGTCCCGTGTCAGGAAGGAGGTTTAACTAACTCTGAGTCTAACCCATGGGCCCGTGTCAGGAAGGTTTAACTAACTCTGAGTCTAACCCATGGGCCCGTGTCAGGAAGGTTTAACTAACTCTGAGTCTAACCCACTGGCCCGTGTCAGGAAGGAGGTTTAACTAACTCTGAGTCTAACAGGGTCCCGTGTCAGGAAGGAGGTTTAACTAACTCTGAGTCTAACCCATGGGCCCGTGTCAGGAAGGAGGTTTAACAAACTGAGTCTAACCAGGGTCCCGTGTCAGGAAGGAGGTTTAACTAACTCTGAGTCTAACCCATGGGCCCGTGTCAGGAAGGTTTAACTAACTCTGAGTCTAACCCACTGGCCCGTGTCAGGAAGGAGGTTTAACTAACTCTGAGTCTAACCCAGGGTCCCGTGTCAGGAAGGAGGTTTAACTAACTCTGAGTCTAACCCATGGGCCCGTGTCAGGAAGGAGGTTTAACAAACTGAGTCTAACCCAGGGTCCCGTGTCAGGAAGGAGGTTTAACTAACTCTGAGTCTAACCCAGGGTCCCGTGTCAGGAAGGAGGTTTAACTAACTCTGAGTCTAACCCATGGGCCCGTGTCAGGAAGGGTTTAACTAACTCTGAGTCTAACCCACTGGCCCGTGTCAGGAAGGAGGTTTAACTAACTCTGAGTCTAACCCAGGGTCCCGTGTCAGGAAGGAGGTTTAACAAACTGAGTCTAACCAGGGTCCCGTGTCAGGAAGGAGGTTTAACTAACTCTGAGTCTAACCCAGGGTCCCGTGTCAGGAAGGAGGTTTAACTAACTCTGAGTCTAACCCATGGGCCCGTGTCAGGAAGGAGGTTTAACTAACTCTGAGTCTAACCCACTGGCCCGTGTCAGGAAGGAGGTTTAACTAACTCTGAGTCTAACAGGGTCCCGTGTCAGGAAGGAGGTTTAACTAACTCTGAGTCTAACCCATGGGCCCGTGTCAGGAAGGAGGTTTAACTAACTCTGAGTCTAACCCACTGGCCCGTGTCAGGAAGGAGGGTTAACAAACTCTGAGTCTAACCCAGGGTCCCGTGTCAGGAAGGAGGTTTAACTAACTCTGAGTCTAACCCAGGGTCCCGTGTCAGGAAGGAGGTTTAACAAACTGACCCTACCCAGGGTCCCGTGTCAGGAAGGAGGTTTAACTAACTCTGAGTCTAACCCATGGGCCCGTGTCAGGAAGGTTTAACTAACTCTGAGTCTAACCCATGGGCCCGTGTCAGGAAGGGTTTAACTAACTCTGAGTCTAACCCACTGGCCCGTGTCAGGAAGGAGGTTTAACTAACTCTGAGTCTAACCCACTGGCCCGTGTCAGGAAGGAGGTTTAACAACTCTGAGTCTAACCCAGGGTCCCGTGTCAGGAAGGAGGTTTAACTAACTCTGAGTCTAACCCAGGGTCCCGTGTCAGGAAGGAGGTTTAACTAACTCTGAGTCTAACCCATGGGCCCGTGTCAGGAAGGTTTAACTAACTCTGAGTCTAACCCATGGGCCCGTGTCAGGAAGGTTTAACTAACTCTGAGTCTAACCCACTGGCCCGTGTCAGGAAGGAGGTTTAACTAACTCTGAGTCTAACCAGGGTCCCGTGTCAGGAAGGAGGTTTAACTAACTCTGAGTCTAACCCATGGGCCCGTGTCAGGAAGGTTTAACTAACTCTGAGTCTAACCCATGGGCCCGTGTCAGGAAGGTTTAACTAACTCTGAGTCTAACCCATGGGCCCGTGTCAGGAAGGTTTAACTAACTCTGAGTCTAACCCACTGGCCCGTGTCAGGAAGGAGGTTTAACTAACTCTGAGTCTAACAGGGTCCCGTGTCAGGAAGGAGGTTTAACTAACTCTGAGTCTAACCCATGGGCCCGTGTCAGGAAGGAGGTTTAACAAACTGAGTCTAACCCAGGGTCCCGTGTCAGGAAGGAGGTTTAACTAACTCTGAGTCTAACCCAGGGTCCCGTGTCAGGAAGGAGGTTTAACTAACTCTGAGTCTAACCCACTGGCCCGTGTCAGGAAGGAGGGTTAACAAACTCTGAGTCTAACCCAGGGTCCCGTGTCAGGAAGGAGGTTTAACTAACTCTGAGTCTAACCCAGGGTCCCGTGTCAGGAAGGAGGTTTAACAAACTGAGTCTAACCCAGGGTCCCGTGTCAGGAAGGAGGTTTAACTAACTCTGAGTCTAACCCAGGGTCCCGTGTCAGGAAGGAGGTTTAACTAACTCTGAGTCTAACCCATGGGCCCGTGTCAGGAAGGAGGTTTAACTAACTCTGAGTCTAACCCACTGGCCCGTGTCAGGAAGGAGGTTTAACTAACTCTGAGTCTAACAGGGTCCCGTGTCAGGAAGGAGGTTTAACTAACTCTGAGTCTAACCCATGGGCCCGTGTCAGGAAGGAGGTTTAACTAACTCTGAGTCTAACCCACTGGCCCGTGTCAGGAAGGAGGGTTAACAAACTCTGAGTCTAACCCAGGGTCCCGTGTCAGGAAGGAGGTTTAACTAACTCTGAGTCTAACCCAGGGTCCCGTGTCAGGAAGGAGGTTTAACAAACTGACTCTAACCAGGGTCCCGTGTCAGGAAGGAGGTTTAACTAACTCTGAGTCTAACCCATGGGCCCGTGTCAGGAAGGTTTAACTAACTCTGAGTCTAACCCATGGGCCCGTGTCAGGAAGGTTTAACTAACTCTGAGTCTAACCCACTGGCCCGTGTCAGGAAGGAGGTTTAACTAACTCTGAGTCTAACCCACTGGCCCGTGTCAGGAAGGAGGGTTAACAAACTCTGAGTCTAACCCAGGGTCCCGTGTCAGGAAGGAGGTTTAACTAACTCTGAGTCTAACCCAGGGTCCCGTGTCAGGAAGGAGGTTTAACAAACTGACTCTAACCAGGGTCCCGTGTCAGGAAGGAGGTTTAACTAACTCTGAGTCTAACCCATGGGCCCGTGTCAGGAAGGTTTAACTAACTCTGAGTCTAACCCATGGGCCCGTGTCAGGAAGGTTTAACTAACTCTGAGTCTAACCCACTGGCCCGTGTCAGGAAGGAGGTTTAACTAACTCTGAGTCTAACAGGGTCCCGTGTCAGGAAGGAGGTTTAACTAACTCTGAGTCTAACCCATGGGCCCGTGTCAGGAAGGTTTAACTAACTCTGAGTCTAACCCATGGGCCCGTGTCAGGAAAGTTTAACTAACTCTGAGTCTAACCCACTGGCCCGTGTCAGGAAGGAGGTTTAACTAACTCTGAGTCTAACAGGGTCCCGTGTCAGGAAGGAGGTTTAACTAACTCTGAGTCTAACCCATGGGCCCGTGTCAGGAAGGAGGTTTAACAAACTGAGTCTAACCAGGGTCCCGTGTCAGGAAGGAGGTTTAACTAACTCTGAGTCTAACCCATGGGCCCGTGTCAGGAAGGTTTAACTAACTCTGAGTCTAACCCACTGGCCCGTGTCAGGAAGGAGGTTTAACTAACTCTGAGTCTAACCCAGGGTCCCGTGTCAGGAAGGAGGTTTAACTAACTCTGAGTCTAACCCATGGGCCCGTGTCAGGAAGGAGGTTTAACAAACTGAGTCTAACCAGGGTCCCGTGTCAGGAAGGAGGTTTAACTAACTCTGAGTCTAACCCAGGGTCCCGTGTCAGGAAGGAGGTTTAACTAACTCTGAGTCTAACCCATGGGCCCGTGTCAGGAAGGTTTAACTAACTCTGAGTCTAACCCACTGGCCCGTGTCAGGAAGGAGGTTTAACTAACTCTGAGTCTAACAGGGTCCCGTGTCAGGAAGGAGGTTTAACTAACTCTGAGTCTAACCCATGGGCCCGTGTCAGGAAGGAGGTTTAACTAACTCTGAGTCTAACCCACTGGCCCGTGTCAGGAAGGAGGGTTAACAAACTCTGAGTCTAACCCAGGGTCCCGTGTCAGGAAGGAGGTTTAACTAACTCTGAGTCTAACCCAGGGCCCGTGTCAGGAAGGAGGTTTAACAAACTGAGTCTAACCAGGGTCCCGTGTCAGGAAGGAGGTTTAACTAACTCTGAGTCTAACCCAGGGTCCCGTGTCAGGAAGGAGGTTTAACTAACTCTGAGTCTAACCCATGGGCCCGTGTCAGGAAGGTTTAACTAACTCTGAGTCTAACCCATGGGCCCGTGTCAGGAAGGTTTAACTAACTCTGAGTCTAACCCACTGGCCCGTGTCAGGAAGGAGGTTTAACTAACTGACTCTAACCAGGGTCCCGTGTCAGGAAGGAGGTTTAACTAACTCTGAGTCTAACCCATGGGCCCGTGTCAGGAAGGTTTAACTAACTCTGAGTCTAACCCATGGGCCCGTGTCAGGAAGGTTTAACTAACTCTGAGTCTAACCCACTGGCCCGTGTCAGGAAGGAGGTTTAACAAACTGAGTCTAACCAGGGTCCCGTGTCAGGAAGGAGGTTTAACTAACTCTGAGTCTAACCCATGGGCCCGTGTCAGGAAGGAGGTTTAACAAACTGAGTCTAACCAGGGTCCCGTGTCAGGAAGGAGGTTTAACTAACTCTGAGTCTAACCCATGGGCCCGTGTCAGGAAGGTTTAACTAACTCTGAGTCTAACCCATGGGCCCGTGTCAGGAAGGAGGTTTAACTAACTCTGAGTCTAACCCACTGGCCCGTGTCAGGAAGGAGGTTTAACTAACTCTGAGTCTAACCCACTGGGCCCGTGTCAGGAAGGAGGTTAACAAACTCTGAGTCTAACCCAGGGTCCCGTGTCAGGAAGGAGGTTTAACTAACTCTGAGTCTAACCCAGGGTCCCGTGTCAGGAAGGAGGTTTAACTAACTCTGAGTCTAACCCATGGGCCCGTGTCAGGAAGGTTTAACTAACTCTGAGTCTAACCCATGGGCCCGTGTCAGGAAGGTTTAACTAACTCTGAGTCTAACCCATGGGCCCGTGTCAGGAAGGAGGTTTAACTAACTCTGAGTCTAACCAGGGTCCCGTGTCAGGAAGGAGGTTTAACTAACTCTGAGTCTAACCCAGGGCCCGTGTCAGGAAGGAGGTTTAACTAACTCTGAGTCTAACCCATGGGCCCGTGTCAGGAAGGGTTTAACTAACTCTGAGTCTAACCCATGGGCCCGTGTCAGGAGAGGTTTAACTAACTCTGAGTCTAACCCATGGGCCCGTGTCAGGAAGGAGGTTTAACTAACTCTGAGTCTAACCCAGGGCCCGTGTCAGGAAGGAGGTTTAACTAACTCTGAGTCTAACCCAGGGTCCCGTGTCAGGAAGGAGGTTTAACTAACTCTGAGTCTAACCCATGGGCCCGTGTCAGGAAGGAGGTTTAACTAACTCTGAGTCTAACCCACTGGCCCGTGTCAGGAAGGAGGTTTAACTAACTCTGAGTCTAACCAGGGTCCCGTGTCAGGAAGGAGGTTTAACTAACTCTGAGTCTAACCCATGGGCCCGTGTCAGGAAGGAGGTTTAACTAACTCTGAGTCTAACCCACTGGCCCGTGTCAGGAAGGAGGGTTAACAAACTCTGAGTCTAACCCAGGGTCCCGTGTCAGGAAGGAGGTTTAACTAACTCTGAGTCTAACCCAGGGTCCCGTGTCAGGAAGGAGGTTTAACAAACTGAGTCTAACCAGGGTCCCGTGTCAGGAAGGAGGTTTAACTAACTCTGAGTCTAACCCATGGGCCCGTGTCAGGAAGGTTTAACTAACTCTGAGTCTAACCCATGGGCCCGTGTCAGGAAGGTTTAACTAACTCTGAGTCTAACCCACTGGCCCGTGTCAGGAAGGAGGTTTAACTAACTCTGAGTCTAACCCACTGGCCCGTGTCAGGAAGGAGGGTTAACAAACTCTGAGTCTAACCCAGGGTCCCGTGTCAGGAAGGAGGTTTAACTAACTCTGAGTCTAACCCAGGGTCCCGTGTCAGGAAGGAGGTTTAACTAACTCTGAGTCTAACCCATGGGCCCGTGTCAGGAAGGTTTAACTAACTCTGAGTCTAACCCATGGGCCCGTGTCAGGAAGGTTTAACTAACTCTGAGTCTAACCCACTGGCCCGTGTCAGGAAGGAGGTTTAACTAACTCTGAGTCTAACCCAGGGTCCCGTGTCAGGAAGGAGGTTTAACTAACTCTGAGTCTAACCCATGGGCCCGTGTCAGGAAGGTTTAACTAACTCTGAGTCTAACCCATGGGCCCGTGTCAGGAAGGTTTAACTAACTCTGAGTCTAACCCACTGGCCCGTGTCAGGAAGGAGGTTTAACTAACTCTGAGTCTAACCCAGGGTCCCGTGTCAGGAAGGAGGTTTAACTAACTCTGAGTCTAACCCATGGGCCCGTGTCAGGAAGGAGGTTTAACAAACTGAGTCTAACCAGGGTCCCGTGTCAGGAAGGAGGTTTAACTAACTCTGAGTCTAACCCAGGGTCCCGTGTCAGGAAGGAGGTTTAACTAACTCTGAGTCTAACCCACTGGCCCGTGTCAGGAAGGAGGGTTAACAAACTCTGAGTCTAACCCAGGGTCCCGTGTCAGGAAGGAGGTTTAACTAACTCTGAGTCTAACCCAGGGTCCCGTGTCAGGAAGGAGGTTTAACAAACTGAGTCTAACCCAGGGTCCCGTGTCAGGAAGGAGGTTTAACTAACTCTGAGTCTAACCCAGGGTCCCGTGTCAGGAAGGAGGTTTAACTAACTCTGAGTCTAACCCATGGGCCCGTGTCAGGAAGGAGGTTTAACTAACTCTGAGTCTAACCCACTGGCCCGTGTCAGGAAGGAGGTTTAACTAACTCTGAGTCTAACAGGGTCCCGTGTCAGGAAGGAGGTTTAACTAACTCTGAGTCTAACCCATGGGCCCGTGTCAGGAAGGAGGTTTAACTAACTCTGAGTCTAACCCACTGGCCCGTGTCAGGAAGGAGGGTTAACAAACTCTGAGTCTAACCCAGGGTCCCGTGTCAGGAAGGAGGTTTAACTAACTCTGAGTCTAACCCAGGGTCCCGTGTCAGGAAGGAGGTTTAACAAACTGACTCTAACCAGGGTCCCGTGTCAGGAAGGAGGTTTAACTAACTCTGAGTCTAACCCATGGGCCCGTGTCAGGAAGGTTTAACTAACTCTGAGTCTAACCCATGGGCCCGTGTCAGGAAGGTTTAACTAACTCTGAGTCTAACCCACTGGCCCGTGTCAGGAAGGAGGTTTAACTAACTCTGAGTCTAACCCACTGGCCCGTGTCAGGAAGGAGGGTTAACAAACTCTGAGTCTAACCCAGGGTCCCGTGTCAGGAAGGAGGTTTAACTAACTCTGAGTCTAACCCAGGGTCCCGTGTCAGGAAGGAGGTTTAACAAACTGACTCTAACCCAGGGTCCCGTGTCAGGAAGGAGGTTTAACTAACTCTGAGTCTAACCCATGGGCCCGTGTCAGGAAGGTTTAACTAACTCTGAGTCTAACCCATGGGCCCGTGTCAGGAAGGTTTAACTAACTCTGAGTCTAACCCATGGGCCCGTGTCAGGAAGGTTTAACTAACTCTGAGTCTAACCCACTGGCCCGTGTCAGGAAGGAGGTTTAACTAACTCTGAGTCTAACAGGGTCCCGTGTCAGGAAGGAGGTTTAACTAACTCTGAGTCTAACCCATGGGCCCGTGTCAGGAAGGAGGTTTAACAAACTGAGTCTAACCAGGGTCCCGTGTCAGGAAGGAGGTTTAACTAACTCTGAGTCTAACCCAGGGTCCCGTGTCAGGAAGGAGGTTTAACTAACTCTGAGTCTAACCCACTGGCCCGTGTCAGGAAGGAGGGTTTAACAACTCTGAGTCTAACCCAGGGTCCCGTGTCAGGAAGGAGGTTTAACTAACTCTGAGTCTAACCCAGGGTCCCGTGTCAGGAAGGAGGTTTAACAAACTGAGTCTAACCCAGGGTCCCGTGTCAGGAAGGAGGTTTAACTAACTCTGAGTCTAACCCAGGGTCCCGTGTCAGGAAGGAGGTTTAACTAACTCTGAGTCTAACCCATGGGCCCGTGTCAGGAAGGAGGTTTAACTAACTCTGAGTCTAACCCACTGGCCCGTGTCAGGAAGGAGGTTTAACTAACTCTGAGTCTAACCAGGGTCCCGTGTCAGGAAGGGTTTAACTAACTCTGAGTCTAACCCACTGGGCCCGTGTCAGGAAGGAGGTTTAACTAACTCTGAGTCTAACCAGGGTCCCGTGTCAGGAAGGAGGTTTAACTAACTCTGAGTCTAACCCAGGGCCCGTGTCAGGAAGGTTTAACTAACTCTGAGTCTAACCCATGGGCCCGTGTCAGGAAGGTTTAACTAACTCTGAGTCTAACCCACTGGCCCGTGTCAGGAAGGAGGTTTAACTAACTCTGAGTCTAACAGGGTCCCGTGTCAGGAAGGAGGTTTAACTAACTCTGAGTCTAACCCATGGGCCCGTGTCAGGAAGGAGGTTTAACAAACTGAGTCTAACCAGGGTCCCGTGTCAGGAAGGAGGTTTAACTAACTCTGAGTCTAACCCATGGGCCCGTGTCAGGAAGGTTTAACTAACTCTGAGTCTAACCCACTGGCCCGTGTCAGGAAGGAGGTTTAACTAACTCTGAGTCTAACCCAGGGTCCCGTGTCAGGAAGGAGGTTTAACTAACTCTGAGTCTAACCCATGGGCCCGTGTCAGGAAGGAGGTTTAACAAACTGAGTCTAACCAGGGTCCCGTGTCAGGAAGGAGGTTTAACTAACTCTGAGTCTAACCCAGGGTCCCGTGTCAGGAAGGAGGTTTAACTAACTCTGAGTCTAACCCATGGGCCCGTGTCAGGAAGGTTTAACTAACTCTGAGTCTAACCCACTGGCCCGTGTCAGGAAGGAGGTTTAACTAACTCTGAGTCTAACCAGGGTCCCGTGTCAGGAAGGAGGTTTAACAAACTGAGTCTAACCAGGGTCCCGTGTCAGGAAGGAGGTTTAACTAACTCTGAGTCTAACCCAGGGTCCCGTGTCAGGAAGGAGGTTTAACTAACTCTGAGTCTAACCCATGGGCCCGTGTCAGGAAGGAGGTTTAACTAACTCTGAGTCTAACCCACTGGCCCGTGTCAGGAAGGAGGTTTAACTAACTCTGAGTCTAACAGGGTCCCGTGTCAGGAAGGAGGTTTAACTAACTCTGAGTCTAACCCATGGGCCCGTGTCAGGAAGGAGGTTTAACTAACTCTGAGTCTAACCCACTGGCCCGTGTCAGGAAGGAGGGTTAACAAACTCTGAGTCTAACCCAGGGTCCCGTGTCAGGAAGGAGGTTTAACTAACTCTGAGTCTAACCCAGGGTCCCGTGTCAGGAAGGAGGTTTAACAAACTGACTCTAACCAGGGTCCCGTGTCAGGAAGGAGGTTTAACTAACTCTGAGTCTAACCCATGGGCCCGTGTCAGGAAGGTTTAACTAACTCTGAGTCTAACCCATGGGCCCGTGTCAGGAAGGTTTAACTAACTCTGAGTCTAACCCACTGGCCCGTGTCAGGAAGGAGGTTTAACTAACTCTGAGTCTAACCCACTGGCCCGTGTCAGGAAGGAGGGTTAACAAACTCTGAGTCTAACCCAGGGTCCCGTGTCAGGAAGGAGGTTTAACTAACTCTGAGTCTAACCCAGGGTCCCGTGTCAGGAAGGAGGTTTAACTAACTCTGAGTCTAACCCATGGGCCCGTGTCAGGAAGGTTTAACTAACTCTGAGTCTAACCCATGGGCCCGTGTCAGGAAGGTTTAACTAACTCTGAGTCTAACCCACTGGGCCCGTGTCAGGAAGGAGGTTTAACTAACTCTGAGTCTAACAGGGTCCCGTGTCAGGAAGGAGGTTTAACTAACTCTGAGTCTAACCCATGGGCCCGTGTCAGGAAGGTTTAACTAACTCTGAGTCTAACCCATGGGCCCGTGTCAGGAAGGTTTAACTAACTCTGAGTCTAACCCATGGGCCCGTGTCAGGAAGGTTTAACTAACTCTGAGTCTAACCCACTGGCCCGTGTCAGGAAGGAGGTTTAACTAACTCTGAGTCTAACAGGGTCCCGTGTCAGGAAGGAGGTTTAACTAACTCTGAGTCTAACCCATGGGCCCGTGTCAGGAAGGAGGTTTAACAAACTGAGTCTAACCAGGGTCCCGTGTCAGGAAGGAGGTTTAACTAACTCTGAGTCTAACCCAGGGTCCCGTGTCAGGAAGGAGGTTTAACTAACTCTGAGTCTAACCCACTGGCCCGTGTCAGGAAGGAGGGTTAACAACTCTGAGTCTAACCCAGGGTCCCGTGTCAGGAAGGAGGTTTAACTAACTCTGAGTCTAACCCAGGGTCCCGTGTCAGGAAGGAGGTTTAACAAACTGAGTCTAACCAGGGTCCCGTGTCAGGAAGGAGGTTTAACTAACTCTGAGTCTAACCCAGGGTCCCGTGTCAGGAAGGAGGTTTAACTAACTCTGAGTCTAACCCATGGGCCCGTGTCAGGAAGGAGGTTTAACTAACTCTGAGTCTAACCCACTGGCCCGTGTCAGGAAGGAGGTTTAACTAACTCTGACTCTAACCAGGGTCCCGTGTCAGGAAGGAGGTTTAACTAACTCTGAGTCTAACCCATGGGCCCGTGTCAGGAAGGAGGTTTAACTAACTCTGAGTCTAACCCACTGGCCCGTGTCAGGAAGGAGGGTTAACAAACTCTGAGTCTAACCCAGGGTCCCGTGTCAGGAAGGAGGTTTAACTAACTCTGAGTCTAACCCAGGGTCCCGTGTCAGGAAGGAGGTTTAACAAACTGACTCTAACCAGGGTCCCGTGTCAGGAAGGAGGTTTAACTAACTCTGAGTCTAACCCATGGGCCCGTGTCAGGAAGGTTTAACTAACTCTGAGTCTAACCCATGGGCCCGTGTCAGGAAGGTTTAACTAACTCTGAGTCTAACCCACTGGCCCGTGTCAGGAAGGAGGTTTAACTAACTCTGAGTCTAACCCACTGGCCCGTGTCAGGAAGGAGGGTTAACAAACTCTGAGTCTAACCCAGGGTCCCGTGTCAGGAAGGAGGTTTAACTAACTCTGAGTCTAACCCAGGGTCCCGTGTCAGGAAGGAGGTTTAACAAACTGACTCTAACCAGGGTCCCGTGTCAGGAAGGAGGTTTAACTAACTCTGAGTCTAACCCATGGGCCCGTGTCAGGAAGGTTTAACTAACTCTGAGTCTAACCCATGGGCCCGTGTCAGGAAGGTTTAACTAACTCTGAGTCTAACCCACTGGCCCGTGTCAGGAAGGAGGTTTAACTAACTCTGAGTCTAACAGGGTCCCGTGTCAGGAAGGAGGTTTAACTAACTCTGAGTCTAACCCATGGGCCCGTGTCAGGAAGGTTTAACTAACTCTGAGTCTAACCCATGGGCCCGTGTCAGGAAAGTTTAACTAACTCTGAGTCTAACCCACTGGCCCGTGTCAGGAAGGAGGTTTAACTAACTCTGAGTCTAACAGGGTCCCGTGTCAGGAAGGAGGTTTAACTAACTCTGAGTCTAACCCATGGGCCCGTGTCAGGAAGGAGGTTTAACAAACTGAGTCTAACCAGGGTCCCGTGTCAGGAAGGAGGTTTAACTAACTCTGAGTCTAACCCATGGGCCCGTGTCAGGAAGGTTTAACTAACTCTGAGTCTAACCCACTGGCCCGTGTCAGGAAGGAGGTTTAACTAACTCTGAGTCTAACCCAGGGTCCCGTGTCAGGAAGGAGGTTTAACTAACTCTGAGTCTAACCCATGGGCCCGTGTCAGGAAGGAGGTTTAACAAACTGAGTCTAACCAGGGTCCCGTGTCAGGAAGGAGGTTTAACTAACTCTGAGTCTAACCCAGGGTCCCGTGTCAGGAAGGAGGTTTAACTAACTCTGAGTCTAACCCATGGGCCCGTGTCAGGAAGGTTTAACTAACTCTGAGTCTAACCCACTGGCCCGTGTCAGGAAGGAGGTTTAACTAACTCTGAGTCTAACAGGGTCCCGTGTCAGGAAGGAGGTTTAACTAACTCTGAGTCTAACCCATGGGCCCGTGTCAGGAAGGAGGTTTAACTAACTCTGAGTCTAACCCACTGGCCCGTGTCAGGAAGGAGGGTTAACAAACTCTGAGTCTAACCCAGGGTCCCGTGTCAGGAAGGAGGTTTAACTAACTCTGAGTCTAACCCAGGGACCCGTGTCAGGAAGGAGGTTTAACAAACTGAGTCTAACCAGGGTCCCGTGTCAGGAAGGAAGTTTAACTAACTCTGAGTCTAACCCAGGGTCCCGTGTCAGGAAGGAGGTTTAACTAACTCTGAGTCTAACCCATGGGCCCGTGTCAGGAAGGTTTAACTAACTCTGAGTCTAACCCATGGGCCCGTGTCAGGAAGGTTTAACTAACTCTGAGTCTAACCCACTGGCCCGTGTCAGGAAGGAGGTTTAACTAACTCTGAGTCTAACAGGGTCCCGTGTCAGGAAGGAGGTTTAACTAACTCTGAGTCTAACCCATGGGCCCGTGTCAGGAAGGTTTAACTAACTCTGAGTCTAACCCATGGGCCCGTGTCAGGAAGGTTTAACTAACTCTGAGTCTAACCCACTGGCCCGTGTCAGGAAGGAGGTTTAACTAACTCTGAGTCTAACAGGGTCCCGTGTCAGGAAGGAGGTTTAACTAACTCTGAGTCTAACCCATGGGCCCGTGTCAGGAAGGAGGTTTAACAAACTGAGTCTAACCAGGGTCCCGTGTCAGGAAGGAGGTTTAACTAACTCTGAGTCTAACCCATGGGCCCGTGTCAGGAAGGTTTAACTAACTCTGAGTCTAACCCATGGGCCCGTGTCAGGAAGGTTTAACTAACTCTGAGTCTAACCCATGGGCCCGTGTCAGGAAGGAGGTTTAACTAACTCTGAGTCTAACCCATGGGCCCGTGTCAGGAAGGAGGTTTAACTAACTCTGAGTCTAACCCAGGGTCCCGTGTCAGGAAGGAGGTTTAACTAACTCTGAGTCTAACCCAGGGTCCCGTGTCAGGAAGGAGGTTTAACTAACTCTGAGTCTAACCCATGGGCCCGTGTCAGGAAGGTTTAACTAACTCTGAGTCTAACCCATGGGCCCGTGTCAGGAAGGTTTAACTAACTCTGAGTCTAACCCACTGGCCCGTGTCAGGAAGGAGGTTTAACTAACTCTGAGTCTAACAGGGTCCCGTGTCAGGAAGGAGGTTTAACTAACTCTGAGTCTAACCCATGGGCCCGTGTCAGGAAGGTTTAACTAACTCTGAGTCTAACCCATGGGCCCGTGTCAGGAAGGTTTAACTAACTCTGAGTCTAACCCATGGGCCCGTGTCAGGAAGGTTTAACTAACTCTGAGTCTAACCCATGGGCCCGTGTCAGGAAGGAGGTTTAACTAACTCTGAGTCTAACCCAGGGTCCCGTGTCAGGAAGGAGGTTTAACTAACTCTGAGTCTAACCCAGGGTCCCGTGTCAGGAAGGAGGTTTAACTAACTCTGAGTCTAACCCATGGGCCCGTGTCAGGAAGGAGGTTTAACTAACTCTGAGTCTAACCCACTGGCCCGTGTCAGGAAGGAGGTTTAACTAACTCTGAGTCTAACCAGGGTCCCGTGTCAGGAAGGAGGTTTAACTAACTCTGAGTCTAACCCATGGGCCCGTGTCAGGAAGGAGGTTTAACTAACTCTGAGTCTAACCCACTGGCCCGTGTCAGGAAGGAGGGTTAACAAACTCTGAGTCTAACCCAGGGTCCCGTGTCAGGAAGGAGGTTTAACTAACTCTGAGTCTAACCCAGGGTCCCGTGTCAGGAAGGAGGTTTAACAAACTGACTCTAACCAGGGTCCCGTGTCAGGAAGGAGGTTTAACTAACTCTGAGTCTAACCCATGGGCCCGTGTCAGGAAGGTTTAACTAACTCTGAGTCTAACCCATGGGCCCGTGTCAGGAAGGTTTAACTAACTCTGAGTCTAACCCACTGGCCCGTGTCAGGAAGGAGGTTTAACTAACTCTGAGTCTAACCCACTGGGCCCGTGTCAGGAAGGAGGTTTAACAAACTCTGAGTCTAACCCAGGGTCCCGTGTCAGGAAGGAGGTTTAACTAACTCTGAGTCTAACCCAGGGTCCCGTGTCAGGAAGGAGGTTTAACTAACTCTGAGTCTAACCCATGGGCCCGTGTCAGGAAGGGTTTAACTAACTCTGAGTCTAACCCATGGGCCCGTGTCAGGAAGGTTTAACTAACTCTGAGTCTAACCCACTGGCCCGTGTCAGGAAGGAGGTTTAACTAACTCTGAGTCTAACAGGGTCCCGTGTCAGGAAGGAGGTTTAACTAACTCTGAGTCTAACCCATGGGCCCGTGTCAGGAAGGTTTAACTAACTCTGAGTCTAACCCATGGGCCCGTGTCAGGAAGGTTTAACTAACTCTGAGTCTAACCCATGGGCCCGTGTCAGGAAGGTTTAACTAACTCTGAGTCTAACCCACTGGCCCGTGTCAGGAAGGAGGTTTAACTAACTCTGAGTCTAACCAGGGTCCCGTGTCAGGAAGGAGGTTTAACTAACTCTGAGTCTAACCCATGGGCCCGTGTCAGGAAGGAGGTTTAACAAACTGAGTCTAACCAGGGTCCCGTGTCAGGAAGGAGGTTTAACTAACTCTGAGTCTAACCCAGGGTCCCGTGTCAGGAAGGAGGTTTAACTAACTCTGAGTCTAACCCACTGGCCCGTGTCAGGAAGGAGGGTTAACAAACTCTGAGTCTAACCCAGGGTCCCGTGTCAGGAAGGAGGTTTAACTAACTCTGAGTCTAACCCAGGGTCCCGTGTCAGGAAGGAGGTTTAACAAACTGAGTCTAACCAGGGTCCCGTGTCAGGAAGGAGGTTTAACTAACTCTGAGTCTAACCCAGGGTCCCGTGTCAGGAAGGAGGTTTAACTAACTCTGAGTCTAACCCATGGGCCCGTGTCAGGAAGGAGGTTTAACTAACTCTGAGTCTAACCCACTGGCCCGTGTCAGGAAGGAGGTTTAACTAACTCTGAGTCTAACAGGGTCCCGTGTCAGGAAGGAGGTTTAACTAACTCTGAGTCTAACCCATGGGCCCGTGTCAGGAAGGAGGTTTAACTAACTCTGAGTCTAACCCACTGGCCCGTGTCAGGAAGGAGGGTTAACAAACTCTGAGTCTAACCCAGGGTCCCGTGTCAGGAAGGAGGTTTAACTAACTCTGAGTCTAACCCAGGGTCCCGTGTCAGGAAGGAGGTTTAACAAACTGACTCTAACCAGGGTCCCGTGTCAGGAAGGAGGTTTAACTAACTCTGAGTCTAACCCATGGGCCCGTGTCAGGAAGGTTTAACTAACTCTGAGTCTAACCCATGGGCCCGTGTCAGGAAGGTTTAACTAACTCTGAGTCTAACCCACTGGCCCGTGTCAGGAAGGAGGTTTAACTAACTCTGAGTCTAACCCACTGGCCCGTGTCAGGAAGGAGGGTTAACAAACTCTGAGTCTAACCCAGGGTCCCGTGTCAGGAAGGAGGTTTAACTAACTCTGAGTCTAACCCAGGGTCCCGTGTCAGGAAGGAGGTTTAACAAACTGACTCTAACCAGGGTCCCGTGTCAGGAAGGAGGTTTAACTAACTCTGAGTCTAACCCATGGGCCCGTGTCAGGAAGGTTTAACTAACTCTGAGTCTAACCCATGGGCCCGTGTCAGGAAGGTTTAACTAACTCTGAGTCTAACCCACTGGCCCGTGTCAGGAAGGAGGTTTAACTAACTCTGAGTCTAACAGGGTCCCGTGTCAGGAAGGAGGTTTAACTAACTCTGAGTCTAACCCATGGGCCCGTGTCAGGAAGGTTTAACTAACTCTGAGTCTAACCCATGGGCCCGTGTCAGGAAGGTTTAACTAACTCTGAGTCTAACCCACTGGCCCGTGTCAGGAAGGAGGTTTAACTAACTCTGAGTCTACCAGGGTCCCGTGTCAGGAAGGAGGTTTAACTAACTCTGAGTCTAACCCATGGGCCCGTGTCAGGAAGGAGGTTTAACAAACTGAGTCTAACCAGGGTCCCGTGTCAGGAAGGAGGTTTAACTAACTCTGAGTCTAACCCATGGGCCCGTGTCAGGAAGGTTTAACTAACTCTGAGTCTAACCCACTGGCCCGTGTCAGGAAGGAGGTTTAACTAACTCTGAGTCTAACCCAGGGTCCCGTGTCAGGAAGGAGGTTTAACTAACTCTGAGTCTAACCCATGGGCCCGTGTCAGGAAGGAGGTTTAACAAACTGAGTCTAACCAGGGTCCCGTGTCAGGAAGGAGGTTTAACTAACTCTGAGTCTAACCCAGGGTCCCGTGTCAGGAAGGAGGTTTAACTAACTCTGAGTCTAACCCATGGGCCCGTGTCAGGAAGGGTTTAACTAACTCTGAGTCTAACCCACTGGCCCGTGTCAGGAAGGAGGTTTAACTAACTCTGAGTCTAACAGGGTCCCGTGTCAGGAAGGAGGTTTAACTAACTCTGAGTCTAACCCATGGGCCCGTGTCAGGAAGGAGGTTTAACTAACTCTGAGTCTAACCCACTGGCCCGTGTCAGGAAGGAGGGTTAACAAACTCTGAGTCTAACCCAGGGTCCCGTGTCAGGAAGGAGGTTTAACTAACTCTGAGTCTAACCCAGGGCCCGTGTCAGGAAGGAGGTTTAACAAACTGAGTCTAACCAGGGTCCCGTGTCAGGAAGGAGGTTTAACTAACTCTGAGTCTAACCCAGGGTCCCGTGTCAGGAAGGAGGTTTAACTAACTCTGAGTCTAACCCATGGGCCCGTGTCAGGAAGGTTTAACTAACTCTGAGTCTAACCCATGGGCCCGTGTCAGGAAGGAGGTTTAACTAACTCTGAGTCTAACCCATGGCCCGTGTCAGGAAGGAGGTTTAACTAACTCTGAGTCTAACCAGGGTCCCGTGTCAGGAAGGAGGTTTAACTAACTCTGAGTCTAACCCATGGGCCCGTGTCAGGAAGGTTTAACTAACTCTGAGTCTAACCCATGGGCCCGTGTCAGGAAGGTTTAACTAACTCTGAGTCTAACCCACTGGCCCGTGTCAGGAAGGAGGTTTAACTAACTCTGAGTCTAACCCAGGGTCCCGTGTCAGGAAGGAGGTTTAACTAACTCTGAGTCTAACCCATGGGCCCGTGTCAGGAAGGAGGTTTAACAAACTGAGTCTAACCAGGGTCCCGTGTCAGGAAGGAGGTTTAACTAACTCTGAGTCTAACCCATGGGCCCGTGTCAGGAAGGTTTAACTAACTCTGAGTCTAACCCATGGGCCCGTGTCAGGAAGGTTTAACTAACTCTGAGTCTAACCCACTGGGCCCGTGTCAGGAAGGAGGTTTAACTAACTCTGAGTCTAACCCACTGGCCCGTGTCAGGAAGGAGGTTTAACAAACTCTGAGTCTAACCCAGGGTCCCGTGTCAGGAAGGAGGTTTAACTAACTCTGAGTCTAACCCAGGGTCCCGTGTCAGGAAGGAGGTTTAACTAACTCTGAGTCTAACCCATGGGCCCGTGTCAGGAAGGTTTAACTAACTCTGAGTCTAACCCATGGGCCCGTGTCAGGAAGGTTTAACTAACTCTGAGTCTAACCCACTGGCCCGTGTCAGGAAGGAGGTTTAACTAACTCTGAGTCTAACCAGGGTCCCGTGTCAGGAAGGAGGTTTAACTAACTCTGAGTCTAACCCATGGGCCCGTGTCAGGAAGGTTTAACTAACTCTGAGTCTAACCCATGGGCCCGTGTCAGGAAGGGTTTAACTAACTCTGAGTCTAACCCATGGGCCCGTGTCAGGAAGGTTTAACTAACTCTGAGTCTAACCCACTGGCCCGTGTCAGGAAGGAGGTTTAACTAACTCTGAGTCTAACCAGGGTCCCGTGTCAGGAAGGAGGTTTAACTAACTCTGAGTCTAACCCAGGGTCCCGTGTCAGGAAGGAGGTTTAACTAACTCTGAGTCTAACCCATGGGCCCGTGTCAGGAAGGAGGTTTAACTAACTCTGAGTCTAACCCACTGGCCCGTGTCAGGAAGGAGGTTTAACTAACTCTGAGTCTAACCAGGGTCCCGTGTCAGGAAGGAGGTTTAACTAACTCTGAGTCTAACCCATGGGCCCGTGTCAGGAAGGAGGTTTAACTAACTCTGAGTCTAACCCACTGGCCCGTGTCAGGAAGGAGGGTTAACAAACTCTGAGTCTAACCCAGGGTCCCGTGTCAGGAAGGAGGTTTAACTAACTCTGAGTCTAACCCAGGGTCCCGTGTCAGGAAGGAGGTTTAACAACTGACTCTAACCAGGGTCCCGTGTCAGGAAGGAGGTTTAACTAACTCTGAGTCTAACCCATGGGCCCGTGTCAGGAAGGTTTAACTAACTCTGAGTCTAACCCATGGGCCCGTGTCAGGAAGGGTTTAACTAACTCTGAGTCTAACCCACTGGCCCGTGTCAGGAAGGAGGTTTAACTAACTCTGAGTCTAACCCACTGGCCCGTGTCAGGAAGGAGGGTTAACAAACTCTGAGTCTAACCCAGGGTCCCGTGTCAGGAAGGAGGTTTAACTAACTCTGAGTCTAACCCAGGGTCCCGTGTCAGGAAGGAGGTTTAACTAACTCTGAGTCTAACCCATGGGCCCGTGTCAGGAAGGTTTAACTAACTCTGAGTCTAACCCATGGGCCCGTGTCAGGAAGGTTTAACTAACTCTGAGTCTAACCCACTGGCCCGTGTCAGGAAGGAGGTTTAACTAACTCTGAGTCTAACAGGGTCCCGTGTCAGGAAGGAGGTTTAACTAACTCTGAGTCTAACCCATGGGCCCGTGTCAGGAAGGTTTAACTAACTCTGAGTCTAACCCATGGGCCCGTGTCAGGAAGGTTTAACTAACTCTGAGTCTAACCCATGGGCCCGTGTCAGGAAAGTTTAACTAACTCTGAGTCTAACCCACTGGCCCGTGTCAGGAAGGAGGTTTAACAAACTGAGTCTAACCAGGGTCCCGTGTCAGGAAGGAGGTTTAACTAACTCTGAGTCTAACCCACTGGCCCGTGTCAGGAAGGAGGGTTAACAAACTGAGTCTAACCCAGGGTCCCGTGTCAGGAAGGAGGTTTAACTAACTCTGAGTCTAACCCAGGGCCCGTGTCAGGAAGGAGGTTTAACTAACTCTGAGTCTAACCCACTGGCCCGTGTCAGGAAGGAGGGTTAACAAACTCTGAGTCTAACCCAGGGTCCCGTGTCAGGAAGGAGGTTTAACTAACTCTGAGTCTAACCCAGGGTCCCGTGTCAGGAAGGAGGTTTAACAAACTGAGTCTAACCAGGGTCCCGTGTCAGGAAGGAGGTTTAACTAACTCTGAGTCTAACCCAGGGTCCCGTGTCAGGAAGGAGGTTTAACTAACTCTGAGTCTAACCCATGGGCCCGTGTCAGGAAGGAGGTTTAACTAACTCTGAGTCTAACCCACTGGCCCGTGTCAGGAAGGAGGTTTAACTAACTCTGAGTCTAACAGGGTCCCGTGTCAGGAAGGAGGTTTAACTAACTCTGAGTCTAACCCATGGGCCCGTGTCAGGAAGGAGGTTTAACTAACTCTGAGTCTAACCCACTGGCCCGTGTCAGGAAGGAGGGTTAACAAACTCTGAGTCTAACCCAGGGTCCCGTGTCAGGAAGGAGGTTTAACTAACTCTGAGTCTAACCCAGGGTCCCGTGTCAGGAAGGAGGTTTAACAAACTGAGTCTAACCAGGGTCCCGTGTCAGGAAGGAGGTTTAACTAACTCTGAGTCTAACCCATGGGCCCGTGTCAGGAAGGTTTAACTAACTCTGAGTCTAACCCATGGGCCCGTGTCAGGAAGGAGTAACTAACTCTGAGTCTAACCCATGGGCCCGTGTCAGGAAGGAGGTTTAACTAACTCTGAGTCTAACCCACTGGCCCGTGTCAGGAAGGAGGTTAACAAACTCTGAGTCTAACCCAGGGTCCCGTGTCAGGAAGGAGGTTTAACTAACTCTGAGTCTAACCCAGGGTCCCGTGTCAGGAAGGAGGTTTAACAAACTGAGTCTAACCAGGGTCCCGTGTCAGGAAGGAGGTTTAACTAACTCTGAGTCTAACCCAGGGTCCCGTGTCAGGAAGGAGGTTTAACTAACTCTGAGTCTAACCCATGGGCCCGTGTCAGGAAGGAGGTTTAACTAACTCTGAGTCTAACCCACTGGCCCGTGTCAGGAAGGAGGTTTAACTAACTCTGAGTCTAACAGGGTCCCGTGTCAGGAAGGAGGTTTAACTAACTCTGAGTCTAACCCATGGGCCCGTGTCAGGAAGGAGGTTTAACTAACTCTGAGTCTAACCCACTGGCCCGTGTCAGGAAGGAGGGTTAACAAACTCTGAGTCTAACCCAGGGTCCCGTGTCAGGAAGGAGGTTTAACTAACTCTGAGTCTAACCCAGGGTCCCGTGTCAGGAAGGAGGTTTAACAAACTGACTCTAACCAGGGTCCCGTGTCAGGAAGGAGGTTTAACTAACTCTGAGTCTAACCCATGGGCCCGTGTCAGGAAGGTTTAACTAACTCTGAGTCTAACCCATGGGCCCGTGTCAGGAAGGTTTAACTAACTCTGAGTCTAACCCACTGGCCCGTGTCAGGAAGGAGGTTTAACTAACTCTGAGTCTAACCCATGGGCCCGTGTCAGGAAGGAGGTTTAACAAACTCTGAGTCTAACCCAGGGTCCCGTGTCAGGAAGGAGGTTTAACTAACTCTGAGTCTAACCCAGGGTCCCGTGTCAGGAAGGAGGTTTAACAAACTGACTCTAACCAGGGTCCCGTGTCAGGAAGGAGGTTTAACTAACTCTGAGTCTAACCCATGGGCCCGTGTCAGGAAGGTTTAACTAACTCTGAGTCTAACCCATGGGCCCGTGTCAGGAAGGTTTAACTAACTCTGAGTCTAACCCACTGGCCCGTGTCAGGAAGGAGGTTTAACTAACTCTGAGTCTAACAGGGTCCCGTGTCAGGAAGGAGGTTTAACTAACTCTGAGTCTAACCCATGGGCCCGTGTCAGGAAGGTTTAACTAACTCTGAGTCTAACCCATGGGCCCGTGTCAGGAAAGGTTTAACTAACTCTGAGTCTAACCCACTGGCCCGTGTCAGGAAGGAGGTTTAACTAACTCTGAGTCTAACAGGGTCCCGTGTCAGGAAGGAGGTTTAACTAACTCTGAGTCTAACCCATGGGCCCGTGTCAGGAAGGAGGTTTAACAAACTGAGTCTAACCAGGGTCCCGTGTCAGGAAGGAGGTTTAACTAACTCTGAGTCTAACCCATGGGCCCGTGTCAGGAAGGTTTAACTAACTCTGAGTCTAACCCACTGGCCCGTGTCAGGAAGGAGGTTTAACTAACTCTGAGTCTAACCCAGGGTCCCGTGTCAGGAAGGAGGTTTAACTAACTCTGAGTCTAACCCATGGGCCCGTGTCAGGAAGGAGGTTTAACAAACTGAGTCTAACCAGGGTCCCGTGTCAGGAAGGAGGTTTAACTAACTCTGAGTCTAACCCAGGGTCCCGTGTCAGGAAGGAGGTTTAACTAACTCTGAGTCTAACCCATGGGCCCGTGTCAGGAAGGTTTAACTAACTCTGAGTCTAACCCACTGGCCCGTGTCAGGAAGGAGGTTTAACTAACTCTGAGTCTAACCAGGGTCCCGTGTCAGGAAGGAGGTTTAACTAACTCTGAGTCTAACCCATGGGCCCGTGTCAGGAAGGAGGTTTAACTAACTCTGAGTCTAACCCACTGGCCCGGGTCAGGAAGGAGGGTTAACAACTCTGAGTCTAACCCAGGGTCCCGTGTCAGGAAGGAGGTTTAACTAACTCTGAGTCTAACCCAGGGACCCGTGTCAGGAAGGAGGTTTAACAAACTGAGTCTAACCAGGGTCCCGTGTCAGGAAGGAAGTTTAACTAACTCTGAGTCTAACCCAGGGTCCCGTGTCAGGAAGGAGGTTTAACTAACTCTGAGTCTAACCCATGGGCCCGTGTCAGGAAGGGTTTAACTAACTCTGAGTCTAACCCATGGGCCCGTGTCAGGAGAGGTTTAACTAACTCTGAGTCTAACCCACTGGCCCGTGTCAGGAAGGAGGTTTAACTAACTCTGAGTCTAACCCAGGGTCCCGTGTCAGGAAGGAGGTTTAACTAACTCTGAGTCTAACCCAGGGTCCCGTGTCAGGAAGGAGGTTTAACTAACTCTGAGTCTAACCCATGGGCCCGTGTCAGGAAGGAGGTTTAACTAACTCTGAGTCTAACCCACTGGGCCCGTGTCAGGAAGGAGGTTTAACTAACTCTGAGTCTAACCAGGGTCCCGTGTCAGGAAGGAGGTTTAACTAACTCTGAGTCTAACCCATGGGCCCGTGTCAGGAAGGAGGTTTAACTAACTCTGAGTCTAACCCACTGGCCCGTGTCAGGAAGGAGGTTAACAAACTCTGAGTCTAACCCAGGGTCCCGTGTCAGGAAGGAGGTTTAACTAACTCTGAGTCTAACCCAGGGTCCCGTGTCAGGAAGGAGGTTTAACAAACTGAGTCTAACCAGGGTCCCGTGTCAGGAAGGAGGTTTAACTAACTCTGAGTCTAACCCATGGGCCCGTGTCAGGAAGGTTTAACTAACTCTGAGTCTAACCCATGGGCCCGTGTCAGGAAGGGTTTAACTAACTCTGAGTCTAACCCACTGGCCCGTGTCAGGAAGGAGGTTTAACTAACTCTGAGTCTAACCCAGGGCCCGTGTCAGGAAGGAGGTTTAACAAACTCTGAGTCTAACCCAGGGTCCCGTGTCAGGAAGGAGGTTTAACTAACTCTGAGTCTAACCCAGGGTCCCGTGTCAGGAAGGAGGTTTAACTAACTCTGAGTCTAACCCATGGGCCCGTGTCAGGAAGGGTTTAACTAACTCTGAGTCTAACCCATGGGCCCGTGTCAGGAAGGTTTAACTAACTCTGAGTCTAACCCACGGGCCCGTGTCAGGAAGGAGGTTTAACTAACTCTGAGTCTAACCAGGGTCCCGTGTCAGGAAGGAGGTTTAACTAACTCTGAGTCTAACCCATGGGCCCGTGTCAGGAAGGTTTAACTAACTCTGAGTCTAACCCATGGGCCCGTGTCAGGAAGGTTTAACTAACTCTGAGTCTAACCCATGGGCCCGTGTCAGGAAGGTTTAACTAACTCTGAGTCTAACCCACTGGCCCGTGTCAGGAAGGAGGTTTAACTAACTCTGAGTCTAACAGGGTCCCGTGTCAGGAAGGAGGTTTAACTAACTCTGAGTCTAACCCATGGGCCCGTGTCAGGAAGGAGGTTTAACAAACTGAGTCTAACCAGGGTCCCGTGTCAGGAAGGAGGTTTAACTAACTCTGAGTCTAACCCAGGGTCCCGTGTCAGGAAGGAGGTTTAACTAACTCTGAGTCTAACCCACTGGCCCGTGTCAGGAAGGAGGGTTAACAAACTCTGAGTCTAACCCAGGGTCCCGTGTCAGGAAGGAGGTTTAACTAACTCTGAGTCTAACCCAGGGTCCCGTGTCAGGAAGGAGGTTTAACAAACTGAGTCTAACCCAGGGTCCCGTGTCAGGAAGGAGGTTTAACTAACTCTGAGTCTAACCCAGGGCCCGTGTCAGGAAGGAGGTTTAACTAACTCTGAGTCTAACCCACTGGCCCGTGTCAGGAAGGAGGTTTAACTAACTCTGAGTCTAACCCAGGGTCCCGTGTCAGGAAGGAGGTTTAACTAACTCTGAGTCTAACCCATGGGCCCGTGTCAGGAAGGAGGTTTAACTAACTCTGAGTCTAACCCACTGGCCCGTGTCAGGAAGGAGGGTTAACAAACTCTGAGTCTAACCCAGGGTCCCGTGTCAGGAAGGAGGTTTAACTAACTCTGAGTCTAACCCAGGGTCCCGTGTCAGGAAGGAGGTTTAACAAACTGACTCTAACCAGGGTCCCGTGTCAGGAAGGAGGTTTAACTAACTCTGAGTCTAACCCATGGGCCCGTGTCAGGAAGGTTTAACTAACTCTGAGTCTAACCCATGGGCCCGTGTCAGGAAGGTTTAACTAACTCTGAGTCTAACCCACTGGCCCGTGTCAGGAAGGAGGTTTAACTAACTCTGAGTCTAACCCACTGGCCCGTGTCAGGAAGGAGGGTTAACAAACTCTGAGTCTAACCCAGGGTCCCGTGTCAGGAAGGAGGTTTAACTAACTCTGAGTCTAACCCAGGGTCCCGTGTCAGGAAGGAGGTTTAACAAACTGACTCTAACCAGGGTCCCGTGTCAGGAAGGAGGTTTAACTAACTCTGAGTCTAACCCATGGGCCCGTGTCAGGAAGGTTTAACTAACTCTGAGTCTAACCCATGGGCCCGTGTCAGGAAGGTTTAACTAACTCTGAGTCTAACCCACTGGCCCGTGTCAGGAAGGAGGTTTAACTAACTCTGAGTCTAACAGGGTCCCGTGTCAGGAAGGAGGTTTAACTAACTCTGAGTCTAACCCATGGGCCCGTGTCAGGAAGGTTTAACTAACTCTGAGTCTAACCCATGGGCCCGTGTCAGGAAAGTTTAACTAACTCTGAGTCTAACCCACTGGCCCGTGTCAGGAAGGAGGTTTAACTAACTCTGAGTCTAACAGGGTCCCGTGTCAGGAAGGAGGTTTAACTAACTCTGAGTCTAACCCATGGGCCCGTGTCAGGAAGGAGGTTTAACAAACTGAGTCTAACCAGGGTCCCGTGTCAGGAAGGAGGTTTAACTAACTCTGAGTCTAACCCATGGGCCCGTGTCAGGAAGGTTTAACTAACTCTGAGTCTAACCCACTGGCCCGTGTCAGGAAGGAGGTTTAACTAACTCTGAGTCTAACCCAGGGTCCCGTGTCAGGAAGGAGGTTTAACTAACTCTGAGTCTAACCCATGGGCCCGTGTCAGGAAGGAGGTTTAACAAACTGAGTCTAACCAGGGTCCCGTGTCAGGAAGGAGGTTTAACTAACTCTGAGTCTAACCCAGGGTCCCGTGTCAGGAAGGAGGTTTAACTAACTCTGAGTCTAACCCATGGGCCCGTGTCAGGAAGGTTTAACTAACTCTGAGTCTAACCCACTGGCCCGTGTCAGGAAGGAGGTTTAACTAACTCTGAGTCTAACAGGGTCCCGTGTCAGGAAGGAGGTTTAACTAACTCTGAGTCTAACCCATGGGCCCGTGTCAGGAAGGAGGTTTAACTAACTCTGAGTCTAACCCACTGGCCCGTGTCAGGAAGGAGGTTAACAAACTCTGAGTCTAACCCAGGGTCCCGTGTCAGGAAGGAGGTTTAACTAACTCTGAGTCTAACCCAGGGCCCGTGTCAGGAAGGAGGTTTAACAAACTGAGTCTAACCAGGGTCCCGTGTCAGGAAGGAGGTTTAACTAACTCTGAGTCTAACCCAGGGTCCCGTGTCAGGAAGGAGGTTTAACTAACTCTGAGTCTAACCCATGGGCCCGTGTCAGGAAGGTTTAACTAACTCTGAGTCTAACCCATGGGCCCGTGTCAGGAAGGTTTAACTAACTCTGAGGCTAACCCACTGGCCCGTGTCAGGAAGGAGGTTTAACTAACTCTGAGTCTAACCCAGGGTCCCGTGTCAGGAAGGAGGTTTAACTAACTCTGAGTCTAACCCATGGGCCCCTGTCAGGAAGGAGGTTTAACTAACTCTGAGTCTAACCCAGGGTCCCGTGTCAGGAAGGAGGTTTAACTAACTCTGAGTCTAACCCATGGGCCCGTGTCAGGAAGGTTTAACTAACTCTGAGTCTAACCCATGGGCCCGTGTCAGGAAGGAGGTTTAACTAACTCTGAGTCTAACCCAGGGTCCCGTGTCAGGAAGGAGGTTTAACTAACTCTGAGTCTAACCCATGGGCCCGTGTCAGGAAGGAGGTTTAACAAACTGAGTCTAACCAGGGGCCCGTGTCAGGAAGGAGGTTTAACTAACTCTGAGTCTAACCCAGGGTCCCGTGTCAGGAAGGAGGTTTAACTAACTCTGAGTCTAACCCATGGGCCCGTGTCAGGAAGGAGGTTTAACTAACTCTGAGTCTAACCCAGGGTCCCGTGTCAGGAAGGAGGTTTAACTAACTCTGAGTCTAACCCAGGGTCCCGTGTCAGGAAGGAGGTTTAACAAACTGAGTCTAACCAGGGTCCCGTGTCAGGAAGGAGGTTTAACTAACTCTGAGTCTAACCCAGGGTCCCGTGTCAGGAAGGAGGTTTAACTAACTCTGAGTCTAACCCATGGGCCCGTGTCAGGAAGGAGGTTTAACTAACTCTGAGTCTAACCCACTGGCCCGTGTCAGGAAGGAGGTTTAACTAACTCTGAGTCTAACCAGGGTCCCGTGTCAGGAAGGAGGTTTAACTAACTCTGAGTCTAACCCATGGGCCCGTGTCAGGAAGGAGGTTTAACTAACTCTGAGTCTAACCCACTGGCCCGTGTCAGGAAGGAGGGTTAACAAACTCTGAGTCTAACCCAGGGTCCCGTGTCAGGAAGGAGGTTTAACTAACTCTGAGTCTAACCCAGGGTCCCGTGTCAGGAAGGAGGTTTAACAAACTGAGTCTAACCAGGGTCCCGTGTCAGGAAGGAGGTTTAACTAACTCTGAGTCTAACCCAGGGCCCGTGTCAGGAAGGGGTTTAACTAACTCTGAGTCTAACCCATGGGCCCGTGTCAGGAAGGGGTTTAACTAACTCTGAGTCTAACCCACTGGCCCGTGTCAGGAAGGAGGTTTAACTAACTCTGAGTCTAACCCACTGGCCCGTGTCAGGAAGGAGGGTTTAACAAACTCTGAGTCTAACCCAGGGTCCCGTGTCAGGAAGGAGGTTTAACTAACTCTGAGTCTAACCCAGGGTCCCGTGTCAGGAAGGAGGTTTAACTAACTCTGAGTCTAACCCAGGGCCCGTGTCAGGAGGAGGTTTAACTAACTCTGAGTCTAACCCATGGGCCCGTGTCAGGAAGGTTTAACTAACTCTGAGTCTAACCCACTGGGCCCGTGTCAGGAAGGAGGTTTAACTAACTCTGAGTCTAACCAGGGTCCCGTGTCAGGAAGGAGGTTTAACTAACTCTGAGTCTAACCCATGGTCCCGTGTCAGGAAGGAGGTTTAACTAACTCTGAGTCTAACCCATGGGCCCGTGTCAGGGAGGTTTAACTAACTCTGAGTCTAACCCATGGGCCCGTGTCAGGAAGGTTTAACTAACTCTGAGTCTAACCCACTGGCCCGTGTCAGGAAGGAGGTTTAACTAACTCTGAGTCTAACCAGGGTCCCGTGTCAGGAAGGAGGTTTAACTAACTCTGAGTCTAACCCATGGGCCCGTGTCAGGAAGGAGGTTTAACAAACTGAGTCTAACCAGGGTCCCGTGTCAGGAAGGAGGTTTAACTAACTCTGAGTCTAACCCAGGGCCCGTGTCAGGAAGGAGGTTTAACTAACTCTGAGTCTAACCCACTGGCCCGTGTCAGGAAGGAGGGTTAACTAAACTCTGAGTCTAACCCAGGGTCCCGTGTCAGGAAGGAGGTTTAACTAACTCTGAGTCTAACCCAGGGTCCCGTGTCAGGAAGGAGGTTTAACAAACTGAGTCTAACCCAGGGTCCCGTGTCAGGAAGGAGGTTTAACTAACTCTGAGTCTAACCCAGGGTCCCGTGTCAGGAAGGAGGTTTAACTAACTCTGAGTCTAACCCATGGGCCCGTGTCAGGAAGGAGGTTTAACTAACTCTGAGTCTAACCCACTGGCCCGTGTCAGGAAGGAGGTTTAACTAACTCTGAGTCTAACCAGGGTCCCGTGTCAGGAAGGAGGTTTAACTAACTCTGAGTCTAACCCATGGGCCCGTGTCAGGAAGGAGGTTTAACTAACTCTGAGTCTAACCCACTGGCCCGTGTCAGGAAGGAGGGTTAACAAACTCTGAGTCTAACCCAGGGTCCCGTGTCAGGAAGGAGGTTTAACTAACTCTGAGTCTAACCCAGGGTCCCGTGTCAGGAAGGAGGTTTAACAAACTGAGTCTAACCAGGGTCCCGTGTCAGGAAGGAGGTTTAACTAACTCTGAGTCTAACCCATGGGCCCGTGTCAGGAAGGAGGTTTAACTAACTCTGAGTCTAACCCATGGGCCCGTGTCAGGAAGGTTTAACTAACTCTGAGTCTAACCCACTGGGCCCGTGTCAGGAAGGAGGTTTAACTAACTCTGAGTCTAACCCACTGGCCCGTGTCAGGAAGGAGGGTTTAACAAACTCTGAGTCTAACCCAGGGTCCCGTGTCAGGAAGGAGGTTTAACTAACTCTGAGTCTAACCCAGGGTCCCGTGTCAGGAAGGAGGTTTAACAAACCTGAGTCTAACCCAGGGTCCCGTGTCAGGAAGGAGGTTTAACTAACTCTGAGTCTAACCCATGGGCCCGTGTCAGGAAGGTTTAACTAACTCTGAGTCTAACCCATGGGCCCGTGTCAGGAAGGTTTAACTAACTCTGAGTCTAACCCACTGGGCCCGTGTCAGGAAGGAGGTTTAACTAACTCTGAGTCTAACCAGGGTCCCGTGTCAGGAAGGAGGTTTAACTAACTCTGAGTCTAACCCATGGGCCCGTGTCAGGAAGGGTTTAACTAACTCTGAGTCTAACCCATGGGCCCGTGTCAGGAAGAGGTTTAACTAACTCTGAGTCTAACCCACTGGGCCCGTGTCAGGAAGGAGGTTTAACTAACTCTGAGTCTAACCCAGGGTCCCGTGTCAGGAAGGAGGTTTAACTAACTCTGAGTCTAACCCATGGGCCCGTGTCAGGAAGGAGGTTTAACAAACTCTGAGTCTAACCCAGGGTCCCGTGTCAGGAAGGAGGTTTAACTAACTCTGAGTCTAACCCATGGGCCCGTGTCAGGAAGGTTTAACTAACTCTGAGTCTAACCCACTGGCCCGTGTCAGGAAGGAGGTTTAACTAACTCTGAGTCTAACCCAGGGTCCCGTGTCAGGAAGGAGGGTTAACTAACTCTGAGTCTAACCCATGGGCCCGTGTCAGGAAGGAGGTTTAACTAACTCTGAGTCTAACCCAGGGTCCCGTGTCAGGAAGGAGGTTTAACTAACTCTGAGTCTAACCCATGGGCCCGTGTCAGGAAGGGTTTTAACTAACTCTGAGTCTAACCCACTGGGCCCGTGTCAGGAAGGAGGTTTAACTAACTCTGAGTCTAACCCAGGGTCCCGTGTCAGGAAGGAGGTTTAACTAACTCTGAGTCTAACCCATGGGCCCGTGTCAGGAAGGAGGTTTAACTAACTCTGAGTCTAACCCAGGGCCCGTGTCAGGAAGGAGGTTTAACTAACTCTGAGTCTAACCCAGGGCCCGTGTCAGGAAGGAGGTTTAACTAACTCTGAGTCTAACCCAGGGTCCCGTGTCAGGAAGGAGGTTTAACTAACTCTGAGTCTAACCCAGGGTCCCGTGTCAGGAAGGAGGTTTAACTAACTCTGAGTCTAACCCAGGGTCCCGTGTCAGGAAGGAGGTTTAACTAACTCTGAGTCTAACCCATGGGCCCGTGTCAGGAAGGGTTTAACTAACTCTGAGTCTAACCCAGGGCCCGTGTCAGGAAGGAGGTTTAACTAACTCTGAGTCTAACCCAGGGTCCCGTGTCAGGAAGGAGGTTTAACTAACTCTGAGTCTAACCCAGGGCCCGTGTCAGGAAGGAGGTTTAACTAACTCTGAGTCTAACCCATGGGCCCGTGTCAGGAAGGATTAACTAACTCTGAGTCTAACCCATGGGCCCGTGTCAGGAAGGTTTAACTACCTCTGAGTCTAACCCACTGGCCCGTGTCAGGAAGGAGGTTTAACTAACTCTGAGTCTAACCAGGGTCCCGTGTCAGGAAGGAGGTTTAACTAACTCTGAGTCTAACCCATGGGCCCGTGTCAGGAAGGAGGTTTAACAAACTGAGTCTAACCAGGGTCCCGTGTCAGGAAGGAGGTTTAACTAACTCTGAGTCTAACCCAGGGTCCCGTGTCAGGAAGGAGGTTTAACTAACTCTGAGTCTAACCCACTGGCCCGTGTCAGGAAGGAGGTTAACAACTCTGAGTCTAACCCAGGGTCCCGTGTCAGGAAGGAGGTTTAACTAACTCTGAGTCTAACCCAGGGTCCCGTGTCAGGAAGGAGGTTTAACAAACTGAGTCTAACCCAGGGTCCCGTGTCAGGAAGGAGGTTTAACTAACTCTGAGTCTAACCCAGGGTCCCGTGTCAGGAAGGAGGTTTAACTAACTCTGAGTCTAACCCATGGGCCCGTGTCAGGAAGGAGGTTTAACTAACTCTGAGTCTAACCCACTGGCCCGTGTCAGGAAGGAGGTTTAACTAACTCTGAGTCTAACCAGGGTCCCGTGTCAGGAAGGAGGTTTAACTAACTCTGAGTCTAACCCATGGGCCCGTGTCAGGAAGGAGGTTTAACTAACTCTGAGTCTAACCCACTGGCCCGTGTCAGGAAGGAGGGTTAACAAACTCTGAGTCTAACCCAGGGTCCCGTGTCAGGAAGGAGGTTTAACTAACTCTGAGTCTAACCCAGGGTCCCGTGTCAGGAAGGAGGTTTAACAAACTGAGTCTAACCAGGGTCCCGTGTCAGGAAGGAGGTTTAACTAACTCTGAGTCTAACCCATGGGCCCGTGTCAGGAAGGGGTTTAACTAACTCTGAGTCTAACCCATGGGCCCGTGTCAGGAAGGAGGTTTAACTAACTCTGAGTCTAACCCAGGGCCCGTGTCAGGAAGGAGGTTTAACTAACTCTGAGTCTAACCCACTGGCCCGTGTCAGGAAGGAGGGTTAACAAACTCTGAGTCTAACCCAGGGTCCCGTGTCAGGAAGGAGGTTTAACTAACTCTGAGTCTAACCCAGGGTCCCGTGTCAGGAAGGAGGTTTAACAAACTGAGTCTAACCAGGGTCCCGTGTCAGGAAGGAGGTTTAACTAACTCTGAGTCTAACCCATGGGCCCGTGTCAGGAAGGTTTAACTAACTCTGAGTCTAACCCATGGGCCCGTGTCAGGAAGGTTTAACTAACTCTGAGTCTAACCCACTGGCCCGTGTCAGGAAGGAGGTTTAACTAACTCTGAGTCTAACCAGGGTCCCGTGTCAGGAAGGAGGTTTAACTAACTCTGAGTCTAACCCATGGGCCCGTGTCAGGAAGGTTTAACTAACTCTGAGTCTAACCCATGGGCCCGTGTCAGGAAGGAGGAACTAACTCTGAGTCTAACCCACTGGCCCGTGTCAGGAAGGAGGTTTAACTAACTCTGAGTCTAACAGGGTCCCGTGTCAGGAAGGAGGTTTAACTAACTCTGAGTCTAACCCATGGGCCCGTGTCAGGAAGGAGGTTTAACAAACTGAGTCTAACCAGGGTCCCGTGTCAGGAAGGAGGTTTAACTAACTCTGAGTCTAACCCATGGGCCCGTGTCAGGAAGGTTTAACTAACTCTGAGTCTAACCCACTGGCCCGTGTCAGGAAGGAGGTTTAACTAACTCTGAGTCTAACCCAGGGTCCCGTGTCAGGAAGGAGGTTTAACTAACTCTGAGTCTAACCCATGGGCCCGTGTCAGGAAGGAGGTTTAACAAACTGAGTCTAACCAGGGTCCCGTGTCAGGAAGGAGGTTTAACTAACTCTGAGTCTAACCCAGGGTCCCGTGTCAGGAAGGAGGTTTAACTAACTCTGAGTCTAACCCATGGGCCCGTGTCAGGAAGGTTTAACTAACTCTGAGTCTAACCCACTGGCCCGTGTCAGGAAGGAGGTTTAACTAACTCTGAGTCTAACAGGGTCCCGTGTCAGGAAGGAGGTTTAACTAACTCTGAGTCTAACCCATGGGCCCGTGTCAGGAAGGAGGTTTAACTAACTCTGAGTCTAACCCACTGGCCCGTGTCAGGAAGGAGGGTTAACAAACTCTGAGTCTAACCCAGGGTCCCGTGTCAGGAAGGAGGTTTAACTAACTCTGAGTCTAACCCAGGGCCCGTGTCAGGAAGGAGGTTTAACAAACTGAGTCTAACCAGGGTCCCGTGTCAGGAAGGAGGTTTAACTAACTCTGAGTCTAACCCAGGGTCCCGTGTCAGGAAGGAGGTTTAACTAACTCTGAGTCTAACCCATGGGCCCGTGTCAGGAAGGTTTAACTAACTCTGAGTCTAACCCATGGGCCCGTGTCAGGAAGGTTTAACTAACTCTGAGTCTAACCCACTGGCCCGTGTCAGGAAGGAGGTTTAACTAACTCTGAGTCTAACAGGGTCCCGTGTCAGGAAGGAGGTTTAACTAACTCTGAGTCTAACCCATGGGCCCGTGTCAGGAAGGTTTAACTAACTCTGAGTCTAACCCATGGGCCCGTGTCAGGAAGGTTTAACTAACTCTGAGTCTAACCCACTGGCCCGTGTCAGGAAGGAGGTTTAACTAACTCTGAGTCTAACAGGGTCCCGTGTCAGGAAGGAGGTTTAACTAACTCTGAGTCTAACCCATGGGCCCGTGTCAGGAAGGAGGTTTAACAAACTGAGTCTAACCAGGGTCCCGTGTCAGGAAGGAGGTTTAACTAACTCTGAGTCTAACCCATGGGCCCGTGTCAGGAAGGTTTAACTAACTCTGAGTCTAACCCACTGGCCCGTGTCAGGAAGGAGGTTTAACTAACTCTGAGTCTAACCCAGGGTCCCGTGTCAGGAAGGAGGGTTTAACTAACTCTGAGTCTAACCCATGGGCCCGTGTCAGGAAGGAGGTTTAACAAACTGAGTCTAACCAGGGTCCCGTGTCAGGAAGGAGGTTTAACTAACTCTGAGTCTAACCCAGGGTCCCGTGTCAGGAAGGAGGTTTAACTAACTCTGAGTCTAACCCATGGGCCCGTGTCAGGAAGGTTTAACTAACTCTGAGTCTAACCCACTGGCCCGTGTCAGGAAGGAGGTTTAACTAACTCTGAGTCTAACCCAGGGTCCCGTGTCAGGAAGGAGGTTTAACAAACTGAGTCTAACCAGGGTCCCGTGTCAGGAAGGAGGTTTAACTAACTCTGAGTCTAACCCAGGGCCCGTGTCAGGAAGGAGGTTTAACTAACTCTGAGTCTAACCCATGGGCCCGTGTCAGGAAGGAGGTTTAACTAACTCTGAGTCTAACCCATGGGCCCGTGTCAGGAAGGAGGTTTAACCAACTCTGAGTCTAACCAGGGTCCCGTGTCAGGAAGGAGGTTTAACTAACTCTGAGTCTAACCCATGGGCCCGTGTCAGGAAGGAGGTTTAACTAACTCTGAGTCTAACCCACTGGCCCGTGTCAGGAAGGAGGGTTAACAAACTCTGAGTCTAACCCAGGGTCCCGTGTCAGGAAGGAGGTTTAACTAACTCTGAGTCTAACCCAGGGTCCCGTGTCAGGAAGGAGGTTTAACAAACTGAGTCTAACCAGGGTCCCGTGTCAGGAAGGAGGTTTAACTAACTCTGAGTCTAACCCATGGGCCCGTGTCAGGAAAGAGGTTTAACTAACTCTGAGTCTAACCCATGGGCCCGTGTCAGGAAGGAGGTTTAACTAACTCTGAGTCTAACCCACTGGCCCGTGTCAGGAAGGAGGTTTAACTAACTCTGAGTCTAACCAGGGTCCCGTGTCAGGAAGGAGGTTTAACTAACTCTGAGTCTAACCCATGGGCCCGTGTCAGGAAGGAGGTTTAACTAACTCTGAGTCTAACCCATGGGCCCGTGTCAGGAAGGGTTTAACTAACTCTGAGTCTAACCCATGGGCCCGTGTCAGGAAGAGGTTTAACTAACTCTGAGTCTAACCCACTGGCCCGTGTCAGGAAGGAGGTTTAACTAACTCTGAGTCTAACCAGGGTCCCGTGTCAGGAAGGAGGTTTAACTAACTCTGAGTCTAACCCATGGGCCCGTGTCAGGAAGGAGGTTTAACAAACTGAGTCTAACCAGGGTCCCGTGTCAGGAAGGAGGTTTAACTAACTCTGAGTCTAACCCAGGGCCCGTGGCAGGAAGGAGGTTTAACTAACTCTGAGTCTAACCCACTGGCCCGTGTCAGGAAGGAGGGTTTAACAACTCTGAGTCTAACCCAGGGTCCCGTGTCAGGAAGGAGGTTTAACTAACTCTGAGTCTAACCCAGGGTCCCGTGTCAGGAAGGAGGTTTAACAAACTGAGTCTAACCAGGGTCCCGTGTCAGGAAGGAGGTTTAACTAACTCTGAGTCTAACCCAGGGCCCGTGTCAGGAAGGAGGTTTAACTAACTCTGAGTCTAACCCAGGGTCCCGTGTCAGGAAGGAGGTTTAACTAACTCTGAGTCTAACCCATGGGCCCGTGTCAGGAAGGAGGTTTAACTAACTCTGAGTCTAACCCACTGGCCCGTGTCAGGAAGGAGGTTTAACTAACTCTGAGTCTAACCCAGGGTCCCGTGTCAGGAAGGAGGTTTAACTAACTCTGAGTCTAACCCAGGGTCCCGTGTCAGGAAGGAGGTTTAACAAACTCTGAGTCTAACCCAGGGTCCCGTGTCAGGAAGGAGGTTTAACTAACTCTGAGTCTAACCCATGGGCCCGTGTCAGGAAGGAGGTTTAACTAACTCTGAGTCTAACCCATGGGCCCGTGTCAGGAAGGTTTAACTAACTCTGAGTCTAACCCACGGGCCCGTGTCAGGAAGGAGGTTTAACTAACTCTGAGTCTAACCCACTGGCCCGTGTCAGGAAGGAGGGTTAACAAACTCTGAGTCTAACCCAGGGTCCCGTGTCAGGAAGGAGGTTTAACTAACTCTGAGTCTAACCCAGGGTCCCGTGTCAGGAAGGAGGTTTAACAAACTGAGTCTAACCAGGGTCCCGTGTCAGGAAGGAGGTTTAACTAACTCTGAGTCTAACCCATGGGCCCGTGTCAGGAAGGTTTAACTAACTCTGAGTCTAACCCATGGGCCCGTGTCAGGAAGGTTTAACTAACTCTGAGTCTAACCCACTGGCCCGTGTCAGGAAGGAGGTTTAACTAACTCTGAGTCTAACAGGGTCCCGTGTCAGGAAGGAGGTTTAACTAACTCTGAGTCTAACCCATGGGCCCGTGTCAGGAAGGTTTAACTAACTCTGAGTCTAACCCATGGGCCCGTGTCAGGAAAGGTTTAACTAACTCTGAGTCTAACCCACTGGGCCCGTGTCAGGAAGGAGGTTTAACTAACTCTGAGTCTAACCAGGGTCCCGTGTCAGGAAGGAGGTTTAACTAACTCTGAGTCTAACCCATGGGCCCGTGTCAGGAAGGAGGTTTAACAAACTGAGTCTAACCAGGGTCCCGTGTCAGGAAGGAGGTTTAACTAACTCTGAGTCTAACCCATGGGCCCGTGTCAGGAAGGTTTAACTAACTCTGAGTCTAACCCACTGGCCCGTGTCAGGAAGGAGGTTTAACTAACTCTGAGTCTAACCCAGGGTCCCGTGTCAGGAAGGAGGTTTAACTAACTCTGAGTCTAACCCAGGGCCCGTGTCAGGAAGGAGGTTTAACAAACTGAGTCTAACCAGGGTCCCGTGTCAGGAAGGAGGTTTAACTAACTCTGAGTCTAACCCAGGGTCCCGTGTCAGGAAGGAGGTTTAACTAACTCTGAGTCTAACCCATGGGCCCGTGTCAGGAAGGGTTTAACTAACTCTGAGTCTAACCCACTGGGCCCGTGTCAGGAAGGAGGTTTAACTAACTCTGAGTCTAACCAGGGTCCCGTGTCAGGAAGGAGGTTTAACTAACTCTGAGTCTAACCCATGGGCCCGTGTCAGGAAGGAGGTTTAACTAACTCTGAGTCTAACCCACTGGCCCGTGTCAGGAAGGAGGGTTTAACAAACTCTGAGTCTAACCCAGGGCCCGTGTCAGGAAGGAGGTTTAACTAACTCTGAGTCTAACCCAGGGCCCGTGTCAGGAAGGAGGTTTAACTAACTCTGAGTCTAACCCAGGGTCCCGTGTCAGGAAGGAGGTTTAACTAACTCTGAGTCTAACCCAGGGTCCCGTGTCAGGAAGGAGGTTTAACTAACTCTGAGTCTAACCCATGGGCCCGTGTCAGGAAGGAGGTTTAACTAACTCTGAGTCTAACCCATGGGCCCGTGTCAGGAAGGAGGTTTAACTAACTCTGAGTCTAACCCACTGGCCCGTGTCAGGAAGGAGGTTTAACAAACTCTGAGTCTAACCCAGGGTCCCGTGTCAGGAAGGAGGTTTAACTAACTCTGAGTCTAACCCACGGGCCCGTGTCAGGAAGGAGGTTTAACTAACTCTGAGTCTAACCCAGGGTCCCGTGTCAGGAAGGAGGTTTAACTAACTCTGAGTCTAACCCAGGGCCCGTGTCAGGAAGGAGGTTTAACTAACTCTGAGTCTAACCCATGGGCCCGTGTCAGGAAGGAGTTTAACTAACTCTGAGTCTAACCCATGGGCCCGTGTCAGGAAGGTTTAACTAACTCTGAGTCTAACCAGGGTCCCGTGTCAGGAAGGAGGTTTAACTAACTCTGAGTCTAACCCAGGGTCCCGTGTCAGGAAGGAGGTTTAACTAACTCTGAGTCTAACCCATGGGCCCGTGTCAGGAAGGAGGTTTAACAAACTCTGAGTCTAACCAGGGTCCCGTGTCAGGAAGGAGGTTTAACTAACTCTGAGTCTAACCCAGGGTCCCGTGTCAGGAAGGAGGTTTAACAAACTGAGTCTAACCAGGGTCCCGTGTCAGGAAGGAGGTTTAACTAACTCTGAGTCTAACCCAGGGTCCCGTGTCAGGAAGGAGGTTTAACTAACTCTGAGTCTAACCCATGGGCCCGTGTCAGGAAGGTTTAACTAACTCTGAGTCTAACCCATGGGCCCGTGTCAGGAAGGTTTAACTAACTCTGAGTCTAACCCACTGGCCCGTGTCAGGAAGGAGGTTTAACTAACTCTGAGTCTAACCAGGGTCCCGTGTCAGGAAGGAGGTTTAACTAACTCTGAGTCTAACCCATGGGCCCGTGTCAGGAAGGAGGTTTAACTAACTCTGAGTCTAACCCATGGGCCCGTGTCAGGAAGGAGGGTTAACAAACTCTGAGTCTAACCCAGGGTCCCGTGTCAGGAAGGAGGTTTAACTAACTCTGAGTCTAACCCAGGGTCCCGTGTCAGGAAGGAGGTTTAACAAACTGAGTCTAACCAGGGTCCCGTGTCAGGAAGGAGGTTTAACTAACTCTGAGTCTAACCCACTGGCCCGTGTCAGGAAGGAGGGTTAACTAACTCTGAGTCTAACAGGGTCCCGTGTCAGGAAGGAGGTTTAACTAACTCTGAGTCTAACCCATGGGCCCGTGTCAGGAAGGAGGTTTAACAAACTGAGTCTAACCAGGGTCCCGTGTCAGGAAGGAGGTTTAACTAACTCTGAGTCTAACCCAGGGTCCCGTGTCAGGAAGGAGGTTTAACAAACTGAGTCTAACCAGGGTCCCGTGTCAGGAAGGAGGTTTAACTAACTCTGAGTCTAACCCAGGGTCCCGTGTCAGGAAGGAGGTTTAACTAACTCTGAGTCTAACCCATGGGCCCGTGTCAGGAAGGTTTAACTAACTCTGAGTCTAACCCATGGGCCCGTGTCAGGAAGGAGGTTTAACTAACTCTGAGTCTAACCCTGATCTCTGAGTGAGATGGGAAACTGAGTTTTCTGTTCCAGAACAGCTGATCAGAGTAGGTTGACTCAGAGTTAAGTGCGTGCACCACCACAATAAAAAGGCAGCATGAATGGAGCCATGATACTACGATTCACCATGGTAACAACCACAAACAAACGGGTCGGCAAAACTCATGCGCACATACAGCGACTTTGAACATGTATTTTGTAAAAAATGCAACATGGCTGCTGCTGCAAAAGAGCCAATGAAGAAACTAGAAAATATTCACATTTAATAAGAATTTTTACTCTTTTTTTTTTTAAACGACAAACCGATTAATCAATTATCAAAAAAAGTTGGCAATTCATTTAATAGTTGACAACTAATCGATTAATCTTTGCAGCTGTAGTGTGAATTATATTGTGTATGTGACTCCTACCTTGATCCGCTGTAGCTATATATCTGTGTTTATGTGTATATATTTAGGCAGGATTGGCCCTACTTACTGTTATTTGCTGACGTCAAGCTTGCTGTTCCTTCAATTCACTTTCATATTGTGCTTTTTTTGTCTTTTTGTGACTGGACAGCTCCGCTTCATTCTCTTATTGAAGTTGTAAACATTGAGGACACACTATTGACACACGAGGGGGAGGCAGGCCCCTTGCATAATTTACAAGGGGAGTGCATGGGCCGACTGGTTTCAGGCTCTCTTGAAGTGCCCACGGTGTTCTAGAATTCTAGCATTTTTATTGATAAATCTGATCTAACAGTGGTAAATTGCAAATGTCAACCATACTGTCTATATTGCTTGTCATTGAGATGAAGTCAACATCTGTTAAGTGTTTTTTTTACATAAATTATGGCTTTATTGTACTAAAACCCCAATAATGTTGTGGGTCCACTAGACCTGCAAACACTGGGTGAATACCAAAAATACGAACACCACACAAGGGTTGGGAAAAGATCTCAATACTATTTTCACCCAGTGTAGCTTTACCTATGTTCATATTCCATTAATTCTTATAATGAACCTCACACTGTCCTTCACAGTGCCATTATCTAAGCGGGGGCAGCTTCGGGACCAAAGTAAACCCAGTGGTGTCTGAGATTGAGGGCCGTGAGGTCACTACCATATGTGATGACAGCTCAAGTCAGAGGCCTGACTCCTGAGGGGTCATCCAGTCTGTCTGCCAGGGGCCTGAGGCACACAAGGAAGTATGGAAGGTGAAAGAGTGAGTGCTGAGAGCTAAGAATGTGACCACTCTTACTCTCTGAGGTTCTGGATCCATGCTTAGCCTGAGATTGTATCTCATTTATTTTTGAAAGAACAAAGTCTCATGTGGAACTGTATATAGTATAATCTATTTAATGTATTCATTGCACTGCTTGTTTTGACCTAAACCAAGGGGTGATCACTAAAGTGGTCCGGAACGATCTAAAACGGTGTTCCGGCACCTTCGATTAACAAGTAAATTAATTTAACTGTCAGTTTCATACATCACTGTTAATATCCATTCCAGTGTTTCCTCTATTCACTCTATTCAGCGACTCCATGAACTGGGATGAGAGAAAAAAGTGCTCTGGTTTATTGGCATTTCTTTAAACCAATCACAATCGTCTTGGGTGGTGCAGAAACTAACTTCTAATATAATATAACCTCTGGAATCAAACTAAAAACATACAGTGAACCTCTCTTCTGCAGTTTGTGGCAGCGTTTGATATTTGTGCCTAAAATTACTCATTAACTTAAGTAGTAGTATTTTTTTATAAAAAATAACTTTTTGTCATATTTGCTGAAACTGTCACCATATTGTGACAGTACTACATGAGACAGATAATCTGTGAAAAAATCTTGTTCCTCTGCCTCCCCCTAGTGCTCCTAATGGCATTTGCAAGTTGATTAATCTTTCATTGCCAGACCTTCCTCCACAGCGCTGTAAAGGAAGGTCTGGCTAGTCCACACAGCATTCTGGGATGAGAGAACAATGTGCTCTGGTTTATTGGTATTTCTTTCAACCAATCACAATCGTCTAGGGCGGTGCTAAGTGCCAGACGGAGCCACGCTGCCTCTGCTAAATAGTCTCAGGAAGGAACTTGTTTTGGTGGAACATGTGTAAGTTCAAAAGTAGTTTTAGTCGTGCAACAGAAAACTCAGATTGGACAGATAGTCTAGCTAGCTGTCTGGATTTACCCTGCAGAGATCTGAGGAGCAGTTAACCATAGTCCTCAGAAATCCACCAGAGGTTAGAACACAACACAAAGACAGAGGAAGGGGACGGACATCCGGCCAAAAAGAGGGACATCCAGCGGAAATTCCAGCGGCACCAGAGCAATCCTGGAAGTGGAAGGTTGTGGATATAGACTATGAACAAGGCAACTGTCTGTGGTGAGTTCACACCTCTGTAAAAATAGCAGGACAGTTGCGTACTATCTTTTAAAATCAGTGGGACAGATGACGATCCCAAAGCCTCAGCTGCAAGGGAAGCTCAGCTTCCCCTAAAATGTCAAAAAATTAATGGTCAATTATGTACTATTGTGTTAACATTTTATTGACAAAAAATACTTTAGAACACGTTCATCTCGAAGACAAGTTTGTTCAGAATCAGCTATATATAGCAGGTCGACAGACTCGATTTCCTTCTCATACATTCCCGTAGCGTCACAGTGCATTTCCCTGTTGAACCCTGCCATCCATTGACTTCAATGGAGCTGCTTTGAACAGTCGAAACTAGACGGTCATTGGATAAATGCTGCGATTATGTCCCGCTCGGCATCTAACCTAATTCCCACATTTCCTCCTTTGAGTTTAATATCGTTTTGTTAGATTGTTCATTCATTCATTCATACAGTAGGCTAGGCTAGTGTTGTAGGGGTGAACTAGCCAGCTAGCAAACTGCACACGAAGGCAGACAATGCTAATATTGTCGACCTGATTTTGGCGAACATATTTGAAAGTGTTCCTTACGAGGAGAAACTTAAAATTAAACAGCAGGGCATATCAACACCTTAGATTGATTTAGTGCAAAATAAAGGGCAAAGTAACAGGTCTTTTCAGCTCTCCTTAGAAAGCTAACTTAATTATATTATAAAGTATTATTATAATAATTATTATATAATTATATATTATTATTATTATTATTATTATATAATATATGTTATTATATTATTATATATATTATATTATGATGTAGGCTGAAAATGAGCTTTCCC
This sequence comes from Sander lucioperca, assembly GCF_008315115.2. NCBI lineage: Eukaryota > Metazoa > Chordata > Actinopteri > Perciformes > Percidae > Sander > Sander lucioperca. Next base: position 14,658,192 of record NC_050189.1, read on the forward strand.
TCTTTGAAAGACCAGCAGCCACCACTGCGTTGCCTGTAGCTTACCGGTTACAAACAAGCTCGGTAGTGAGTGTAAAATCAAACGGTAGCGACTCAGTAACGTGCTGCAGATCTGGTGTTTTCAGCTGAGCTGGACCAGAGTATTTCGGTTCAAACTGATGGGTGATGCTGTTCTGCCGTCATTGTTCTCCGTGAAGTTAGTTGGAAGTGAATGTAGCCCCGCTGGGTTTTTATGTGGACTGACTGCATTGGGCTCCGTTTAAAAAATGGCCTTTGCAATGTGGTAACTTATGAAGCAATTTGGCCTTGTGTGCTCTGATTAATTTGGCATATAGTTAACACATCAGTCATCATTTAGTTTGAAAGAAAACTCAACTCCTGGCTGTTTTGGAAGACTGAAATAACGAGAGTAACAGGTGGACCAGCTGTAACAGGGAGTGATGTGTAGTGGATAGATACTTTATTAATGTAGCCTAGTGTTAAAATCAAATTTGAGAATGGGATTGTGGTGTAGTGTTAGCCCCCCCCCCCCCTCCTCCTGGATCTTAGGTTCCCCCCTACCTGCCAAATCCCACTTTAACCCCTGCCTAAACCTACAAAATGAATGTAATATTATACTTTGAAACACTGAGCTCCTCTCTCTTTCCATCTGTGTTCCTCCATGTCCCAGAAATGCTTGTTACTAACCTAGCTCTGGGGAGCTTATTCCCTTATTCGCCAAGCATGTTTACTTGGATTAGGATGGCACCAGAATCATGGTTGCAGCTGTCGCCGTGGTCTTGCTGCATGCCCTGCTATGCCCTGTTACACCCTGCTATGCTCTGTGGTGCCCTGCAGTGTCCTGCTACGTCCTGCTATGCTCTGCTGTGTCCTGCTACGTCCTGTAACACCCTGTAGTGCCCTGCTATGCCATGAACTACTACAACTATTATTTCTAGTCATAGTTCCATTATCTTTATTGTGACCAGGGCATGAAATTGGCACCCGCCCACCCGCCAAATGCGGGTAACTTTTCTGATGGTGAAACTGTCAATCTACCTGCCACATTGGCGGGTAGCCAATGAGAATTGAGTGATTCAGATTCGTAACTATCGGTAAGCAGGGTACACGGTTGCTTACGGGCCTGGTCCAATCAGGGGCCCGCATCACTGGAAGACACTGATTGACAGCCGGGGCCCCCTATCGCATTTTCATTACTCACACAATCCCAGCATCCCACGTGCAGCCACTGACCAAGCGGGAGTGAGAACGGGTGAAGTTAATTTCCTAGTTTCTGATATGAAGACGAGTCGTGTGTGTGACTCGAACATCTCACATTTACCAACAAAACGTACAGCAAAAGACCGTGCAAAACATTTCAGACCGTCCTGCCAACATGTAGACATTTTAACATTAATGTACACTGGAACATTTCTTCACTCTAAAGTCAGCGCTGATGTTTCAAATTGTCGGCTCTCTGCAGAGGGCGGGACTGCTCCGTTTCCCCTGCGACTGACGCGCACACACAATCACACACAAACACACACACAGACACACACACACACACACAAACACACGCACGCACAGACACACACACAAACGCACGCGGTGGATGCAGGAAAAAACGCAGATGAGACGTACAGGATGACCTAAATTGAGGACAGCTACGTTATTGTAAGTGCAATGATAAGTTAAAGTCCAATAAGTACTTTATTAAACCGTATGTATGTGTGTCCAAGGCCAGGATAGGAAATTAACTAAACAATGTAAAGATTAACAAGCCACTGACAATGACAGATATGTTCATATTGGATTCATCCAATAAATTATTTTGTGTCTTAAATCCACCAGCCTTTTTCATATTTTACCAACATTTGCAGCATCCTGAGCCTTTTTGGTAAGGTTCCTAGAAAATCTCAGCCCAGAGTAATTAATTAGCCTAATAGTAATAAGTATTATTCTCCCCAAAACAAGTTTCCTTTTATTTACTTTTTTATTTTTAAGAACTATACAAAAAACATTCATGTGTTATGGTGCGCATTCACCAGTGTTTTGTTGTTGTTGTGGTGGCGTAGGCTACTCCTGATTTTGTCAGTCATCTCATCTCTTATATGCAGTGGCATAACGAGCCAACACCGGCCCCTATTCAGGATTACCCTACTACAGCACGTGATGACAGCGCAATGTTCACGAGTAGGCTACCATGAATAGGACAGGATAGGATCATAGAGTCACAGCAATTCCTGTTTTTCACCTTTATGACGCAAAAAAAAACTGGCTGGTAAAAAGTCCCTGTGGCAGGTGGATTTAAACATTCACCTGCCACAGTGGCTGGTGGTCAAAAAAGTTAACTTCATGCCCTGATTGTGACTATTATTGCCACTGTTCATCACACCCCAACCACCACCGTCAGACACCGCCTACCAAGAGCCTGGGTCTGTCCCAGGTTTCTTCCTAAAAGGAAGTTTTTCCTCACCACTGTCACTAAATGCTTGCTCTTGGGGAAATTACTAGAATTGTTGGGTCTTTGTAAATTATATCGTGTGGTCTAGACCTACTCTATCTGTAAAGTGTCTTGAGATAACTCTTGTTATGATTTGATACTACCAATAAAATTGAATTGAATTGAAGATAGCTCAATACATCTTTGCAATACAAGCCTCATATTTAGTTTATTCTTCCTGGTCACTTCCCCACCTCGTGCTCCATACATAGCTTCCTCCTAGTGGTGGCAGTGACAGCGTTAAGAAGGCTCAGCCAGTCTCCACCTTCTATGTAAATAGCAGTGGGAGTGAGTGGGACACGAGGCGGAGGGAGCGCTCAGTGAATGGGGGGGAGTTGCCTTCACGGATGTGTGCCTGCGCTCACAAGAAGGAGGTGTGGGTCTGTCTCCAGTGTTTGCATCTATTCGGAGGAAAAAGAAGCGATAGGCTGCCTTTGGACGCGAACGTGCAATCATGTCACGAGCGCCGGACTGTGCAACGACAGCATCTGAATAATCCATACAGGGGATAAGCAGCGGGCTATACAGGGATACAGCAATGGGTGGACAGATAACGCGAAATGCCTTTTACGGTAAGAAATAAATATTGTTGGCTGTATGCTTGGGTCTATATTAAAATATACGCTGTATTGTGTATGGCTTAACATCCAGCTTTGGTCATTTGGTTCTAAAGAGTGCTTCAATGTTTAATTCATAGACGAGTAGCCTGTGCTGTAGCTAGCTCACGGCACTGGCTCTGTTATCAGGTAGCGTATTGCCACTATAGGCTATTCTTTGGTCACAGTTACGTCACTCCGGTAGCCTAATTAGACTGCAGGGGTCTCGAGACGCAGCTGTGCTCACTTTTGATGAACGTGATGCAATGAACTAGATGGCACAACCTCCTCGCGCTCCTACGGAGACGTTGTCCCATTTAAAGTGGTGTAAAGGGTTGGTACTGTGTTTCAGTGAAGGAGGGCAAGTTGCGGGGTTTCCTTCTGCTCTGTGCTGTGCTGTGGTTTCCCCTCATTAATAAAGAGACAGTGTGTGCAGCTGGGCTTCAGGAAATCAGTGATTTCCAATTGCACTGTCCTGTAGGGTAACAGAAAGCAGCATGATAATGTATGGATAGGAGCAACACAGCTAACTGTATTGAAAACATAAGGTGTTTAGTAGTTTAATTTGGTCTTAACATAGGGTAGTGTTGATTTTGTGTTGGTTTTTGGGTCTTCAGGTGTTCAGGTCTATGGAAGAAGAGCTCCCAGCCAGGGTCTGTGTGTCAGTTAACAGTGGAAGTCAACAGTGAAGCTTGTGTGTACTGTTAATTCAAAATGTAGACCAGCTTTAGGCCTTGTGTGTCTTGTTTGGTGCTCCATGTGGTGACAAACAGCAATATCCATCATGAAGTTTAATAAATAAAAAATGTAGTCCTCCCCTACTCTCTTTCTTCCTCTCTACCATTGCAACATTATAAGAATGTAATAGCAGTGCAGGAGATAAACAGTGCCAATCGTGTACTTCTGAATTGACTCTATATTTCTATAGAATTATTGGAAGACTTAGTGTGCTATATATTTTAGGGGTGGAAAAAAAAACGATTCACATATGTATTATGTATGTATATATATATTTAACCAAAGGGTTAGGGTTGAAAACAGTTTTTAGAAATGTCTCATCATATATTGTCTCTAGGAGTGTGTTATTCAACTTTAGTTTTTGTTAAAGAAGGAAAAGAAGATTGCAATACTCAATACAGATTGAATCGGCAAAGTATCGTGAAAGAATAGCCTAGAAATCTAGACCACCCTAGCGGCAGCAAATGTGATTTGTGGACGTGCTACTTGAAAACAAAGAAGATGGCTGCTGCTGCTGGCGAACAGCGGTCTTTGGAATCGGCTTTGGCCGCGACTCTGGAAGACTTGGAGTTCAGCTTTTCTTTGAGAAAAGAACAAAGAACAGCACTGAAGTCATTCTTAAAAAAGGAAGATGTGTTCGGAGTTTAAAGTTGAATCTATCAACTAGCGTTGCTTTGGTTGGCTATGAGTGCAGAGGGAATCTGAAAGACAACCGTTCATCCCGCCCCTCGGATTGAGCCCTGCCAATGGGGAGTTCCCAGACCAACATCTTGATGTGGGTCTGGCTTGTCAGGGTAGTGAAAGAATTGAATCGGGACAAAAGCATATCGTCCCAGCCCCCATATATATACGCAATATATTACAGTACTGTGCAGAAGTTTGAGGCAGGTGTGAAAAAAACTGTATGTATATGTATATATATATACAGTCATGTGAACAAATTAGGACACCCATGCTAAAGTTGACTAAAAAGAGGAATAAAAAAATCATCTTTAGGAAATTGATCTTAATGCCTTAATTAAAAAATGAGGAAAAATCCAACCTTTAAGGACACTTATTTTCTTTGTGAATGAATAATGTATCGTAAATAAATAAATGTTCTTCCTTAAAATACAGGGGGCATAAGTAAGTACACCCCTATGTTAAATTCCCATAGAGGCAGGCAGATGTTTATTTTTAAAGGCCAGTTATTTCATGGATCCAGGATACTATGCATCCTGATAAAGTTCCCTTGGCCTTTGGAATTAAAATAGCCCCACATCATCACATGCCCTTCACCATACCTACAGATTGGCATGGTTTTATTTCAGTTAGCCTAATAGCTGGTTTGATTTGCATTGAGAGATGATTTTATGGAAAGTACCCCATGCCAATCTCTAGGTATGGTGAAGGGTATGTGATGATGTGGGGCTATTTTAATTCCAAAGGCCAAGGGAACTTTATCAGGATGCATAGTATCCTGGATCCATGAAATAACTGGCCTTTAAAAATAAAAATCTGCCTGCCTCTATGGGAATTTAACATAGGGGTGTACTTACTTATGCCCCCTGTATTTTAAGGAAGAACATTTATTTATTTACGATACATTATTCATTCATAAAGAAAATTGGTGTCCTTAAAGGTTGGATTTTTCCTCATTTTTTTTTAATTAAGGCATTAAGATCAATTTCCAAAAGATGATTTTTTTTATTCCTCTTTTTAGTCAACTTTAGCATGGGTGTCCTAATTTTTTCACATGACTGTGTGTGTATATATATATATATATATATATATATATATATATATATATAGCCTGTAGTAAAGCTATGGTAGTTAAGCCCGTGTTCCTACAGCCCTCTTCTGGTTGTGGCCACCTGATCATTCTAATTAAAGCCCCAACATTAATCCAATTAGTTAAAGAGGGACAGACTAAGACAGCATTAGGTGGAAGACATAGCACCTTTTCTTCAGAATCAGGGTCAAACCCCTCATACAAATTCAAATGCAATACAACCTAAGTAATTTCCTGTTAAATATTAACATTAAACAAGTCAGTTTTCCAGTTTATAGCAAAGCTCTTCAGCATTGCCAGTGTATCTGTTGAATCTTAACTACTATAGAGCATAAACATTGTAAATGGTCCACATTTCCCCTTGTTTCAGTGTATGCTAATACCAATTAGAAATAAACTTAGACTTGAGCTGTTTCTGGGTTCTGAGTTGGACTGGGATCTATCAAAATCACCTTATAAAGTAAATAAATGCTTCTCCCATCATGTTTTATAGTTTACCACAACAATTGACTGCCATTCCTTTATTGAGTATTTGGTATTAGGTCCTCTATGTTATTTTACGTGCCAGACATCCATGACGTAGCTGTTGCATCTATGTCAAATATTTGTACTGCCTCCCTGGACTTGTTAATTGATGTTATTCATTTCACCTGGGCTTCTCCTGCTATGGCAAGCCCAAATGTCTGCTTTGAAAACAGCCTTTCACTGTACCCTGCCCTATTGTCAGCTTAACCACACCTGTGTACTTTGTTCTTGTTAACATTTGCTGGACCCTCTGCTCTATAGAAGTCTGTCCCCAGTCATGACAGTGATTCTGCCATCAGTGTAATATCCCTTCAACATTCATTCAGTGACTTTGCTCACATACATATCCATGCATATTAGGAATGTTAATAACTAATGTTTAACCATTAGCAGAGGTGTCAAAAGTATTCACATTCATTACTCAAGTAGAAGTATAGATACTAGGGTTTGAAAAGACTTCTGTAGAAGTTGAAGTATCAACTCAAGCTTTTTACTCAAGTAAAAGTGTAAAAGTACTGGTTTCAAAACTACTTAAAGTATAAAAGTAAAAGCAATGTAAGGGGGAAAAAAATGCCATTAAGGACAAAAGCTTAGCCCTCACAGAGGCCTATAGTGCACTACCCCACCTCCACAAAAAAAGGAGACCCTTGTTCAGTTGTATTTGTCTGTTCTGTATGTTCAAAAATATAAAACAATAAAAAGTTGATCTTAAAAAAAAAAAGGAGCACAAGGCGACATTAAAGAACGGCTTGTGTATTGCTAAAGCTACAGGGTCAAAATTAAATTATTTATTAAAAATGTAATAACAATAACTTATAACAATAACTTATTTCAGGCTGAGTCTGTTTTTCAGACAACGCCAGCTACAGTCTGGTGTTACAATCCTCTACAGTGAAATACAGACACTTTTACACCGTTTAGCTGTCAGCATTTTAACCGTGTTTACTCCAGCTGCTAGCTAGCGGTAGGATAACGTTAGCTGCTGCTAAGTGTAGTGTTAACTAGCGTCCCGTGCGGCGATGTTTCAGTTCCCTCTATCGTCCGTTTTCGGAGCATCAGAGAGAAGCGCAGGCATGTAAGTGGCACCTAATAAGGCACTGAAATCCGCGTTGCTATTCGGTCCGGTAGATAACGGTCGTTGGCACCGGTGCCGTATTAGCACCAGGTCTGTGCACGTGCGATGGATCGCGTACAAACCAATAGGGTGTCGGAATGGTATATGTTTATACTTCTCATCCAACCACAATCAAATTCACTCTTCTGAATCTGAATGGCGCGATTTATCTGGATAGGTTTTTTTTGTGTGACAAGCCGGAATGAAAACAAGCCGAACTGAAATAGGAGTAACAAGGATATTTTTAAAATGTAAGGAGTAGAAAGTACAGATAATTGCGTGAAAATGTAAGGAGTAGAAGTAAAAAGTCTGCTGTAAAATAATTACTCCAGTAAAGTATAGATACCCAAAATTTCTACTTAAGTAAGGTAACAAAGTATTTGTACTTCGTTACTTGACACCTCTGACCATTAGCCTACAATAAGATTTTTGACCCATTCATACTATCAGTTAAACAAGTTATTTAAAAGCAGAGATGGGAAGTAACGAAGTACAAATACTTCGTTACTGTACTCAAGTAGATTTTTCAGATATTTTTACTTTACTATATTTTTTTGTGGCGACTTTTTACTTTTACTCCTTACATTTTAACATGAATATCGGTACTTTCTACTCCTTACATTTTACAAAATTGGCTCGTTACTTTAGTTTTGTACAAGAGGTCGTCATGTCGGAGAATAGCACAGACACGCGCCTCACCACAAGTGGGGGCGCGTGCGCCACACGGAGCAAAAAGAAAAAGAGACTAGCTGTCCGGAGGATAATCAGTTGAGATGGTGTGTGTGCGTCCTTAAGAACTGTAAGTCATATAACTTATGTTGTCAGTTCATTTAAGCCTGTTGTTGTATTGGTCTATAGTTCTTGCAAATTTAAAATAAGTTAGCTAGTGATTTTGTTGTTTGTGTTCTTCACCTGTTACCTAGGTTGCACGTTGCTTGATCTTAATAAAGCATCAAAAGAGAGAAGTTGTCTCTGTCCGTGTTTTAACAGACACACCTGGGGCGAAGTTGGAAACCAGAATCAGCTTTAAATACAGTCCAAATTTAGTCCTTACTAACAAGTTTCAAATAATTTCACTGGAGTTACCGTTATTTCCGCGTCATCAATACCACATTCAATCTAATTGGATGGGAATATACTGTACGTTGCACTTGACACACCACTACAAGACGACTCGACAGATTCGGCGGCATTCTGCATTCATTCGCGGCAAATCATCGCGGCTTGATGGTGGTAACGTTAGCACATATAGTATGGATGGCGACATGATTGAAAATGAAGAAATCGGCAGACAAGCAGCAAGACATCCTTGGCCTTATCTGAGAGAGATGTTTGAGATAGTAGGCATCAAGAATGACTCCTGGCCAATGTGCTGCACAACTCTTAAAGTATGGGGAACTTCTTAATTAATGTCTGTTTAGTAATTCATATTTTAGCCTTTATTTTCTTTCCAGAAGCCATATTTGAGCACACACACATACATGTAGATTCCTTTAAATGTTAAGGGGAAGATTAAAAAAGAGAAACTCGATCTGTGAATTCTCACAGAATCACAACTGAATTCATAAATAGCTACTCAGTCAGAATCTTATTAACCTGGAGTCCCAGTCTCTGTCACAATAATCATATATGTGATGTTTTAGGCTTATTGGCAGACATCCATTTAAAATGTAGGCAATGGCATATAAAGAGCCTTTTTTCCATGTCCACTGAAGTTTCTCAGCTTGACCTCTAATAACATTTGTGTGGTCCAGGTAGCTTTGCATAAAAAATGGTTGTCATTCGCAAAGCTACTTTTACTTTTATACTTTAAGTAAATTTCCAAGCCTGTACTTTGTTACTTTTACTTGAGTAAAGAAGTTAAATCAGTACTTCTACTTTTACCAGAGTATTTTTGAACACAAGTATCTGTACTTCTACTTGAGTACGGGAAGTGAGTACTTTTGCCATCTCTGTTTAAAAGAGTGTGTTGCATGGTAAAAGAAAAATAGGCTATACAATCTATTTTTTACCTGCTAGTTAACCTTCTAGTGCTAACTTTGCACTAGCAAGTAGAGTTAGGTCGTGTTTACGGTAGGGCTGGGCAATATATCGATATTATATACATATCGTGATATCAGACTAGATATTTTCCTAGATTTTGGATATCGAAATATCGTTATATGGTAAGTGTTGTCTTTTCCTGGTTTTAAAGGCTGCATTACAGTAAAGTAATGTCACTTTCTGAACTTTCCAGACTGTTCTAGCTGTTCTATTATTTGCCTTTACCCACTTAGTCATTATGTCCACATAACTGATGATTATTTATCAAAAATGTCATTGTGAAAATATTTTATGAAAGCACCAATATCACCACAATATCGACATTGAGATATTTGGTCAATAATATCGTGATATCTTATTTTCCTCATATCGCCAAGCCCTAATTTAGGGTTTTCTGGCTCCGGTGTACGAGCCTAAACCGGTTTGATTCATGCAAACCGGCTGAACCGGCGTTTTTTCATTAAGATACATTCTGGCAAATGAAAAAGCAGCTGACATCAGCAACTTGTGCCGATGGCGTCACTGCGGTAAATCCAACTGGTATTGCAAGGAACAACCTCTCAGGTGGATGTGATGGAGGTGTCCAGGTGACAACGCACGCGACTGGTACTGTGCCAGTCTGCAGCTGTTCGCCAACTCCAAACGTATGTCTGAGCTTCCCGGACAGGTGAACTGGGACTCTATTAGATCGCGTAACGAGGGTTGGCTATCGTCTAGTCTCGCTTTGCCAGACCCTCCTCCATAGCGCTCTGGAGGAGGGTCTGGCCTCTTCACATAGCAGTCGGAGATGGGAGGAAAACGTGCTCTTGTTTATTGGCATTTCTTTAAACCAATCACAATCATCTTGGGCGGTGCTAAGCGCCAGAGTAAAGCCGCGGTACTTGTGTAGGTTTAAAAGTCGTTTTCACCTTAATATTTTCTGTTTATACGGTGCCGCCGACGTCGACTACATCATATCCATGTCCAGCAAAACAGAGTGAAAGCAGAAAAACAAAAATGCAGAATATCCATGTTATGTTCTTCTTTACAAATGAAATAAATGTCAGACTGACTGACTGACATTTGATGTACATTCTTTTTAGAAAACAGTTTTTTGAAATGTCTCATCATATATTGTCTCTAGGAGTATATTATTCAACTTTAATTTTTGTTAAAGAAGGAAAAGAATATATATATACAGTGCTGCTCATAAGTATTCATACCTATGGTCAAGTTGACTAAAAAAAGGAATAAAAAAAATCATCTTTTGGAAATTGATCTTAATGCCTTAATTAAAAAGAATAGGAAAAATCTGACCTTTTAAGGACACCAATTTGTTTTGTGAATGAATAATGTATTGTAAATAAATAAATGTTCTTCCTTAAAATACAGGGGCCATAATTATACATACCCCTATGTTAAATTCCCATAGAGGAAGGCAGATTTTTATTTTTAAAGGCCAGTTATTTCATGGATCCAGGATACTATGCATCCTGATAAAGTTCCCTTGGCCTTTGGAATTAAAATAGCCCCACACCATCACATACCCTTCACCATACCCCCCCACATCATTACATACCCCTCACCATACCCCCCCACACCATCACATACCCTTCACCATACCTAGAGATTGGCATGGTTTTATTTCAGTTAGCCTAATAGCTAACTGAGATAAGATCCATATCAATGCAAATCAAACCAGCTATTAGGCTAACTGAAATAAAACCATGCCAATCTCTAGGTATGGTGAAGGGTATGTGATGATGTGGGGCTACGTCCCATAGTAGCCTATATTTTATATTTTAATTTAACGTCTTTAATGGTAAGAGGATGGATAATGAGCGTTGTTTAAGATTAAATTACAATGCCACATATGGCAGACACCTTCTGATGTGAGAGACCCCCTCAGATTTTTGACTTTGTTGCTTTCATGGGAGCCAGTCCTCACTCTATGGGAGCTCGGCTCCCTCTGGCTCCCACATAATTCGAGCACTGGAATCACAATAACTGAAAATCGAAATACAGATCGAATCAGTACCCATGTATTGTGATATAATCAAATCGGGGCTAAAAACATATCGTCCCAGCCCTACAAAGTAATGTTTCCTTACTTCCGAGAATCAGATCCGATCACAGTAATGTCATGGGATGTGCCTCAGGTTATTGAATGCCAAATAAAGGCAACGGAGTGTGTGTGTGTGTGTGTGTGTGTGTGTGCAGCCAGCCCTTTCATCTTCATCTTCATGACAGGTCACCATCGAGGCAGCGCCCACATAATGACTTCCAGCCAGTACTGAAAAGCGTCTTGCCTGCTTTCTGTCGATACACACTGCATATCATTCCCCCTCTCCACCAGCCTGCTCTCTCTCGCTGCCAAAGAAGCACCATTGGATTACATTGTGCTCCACTGTATACGGCCTTGTGGTTTTATTGCTTATTGATTGCTGTTGTGTAATCCTGCTCGTGAAGAGAATGCAGTAACAGCGGAAGACTGGTGGGCCATAGTGGGTGACGTCAGCCAGAATTCATCATCCCTGCTTTCTCACCTTTCACTGCCAGGTCATCACCGTGTGAAATATTGATAGCACAGTGTCTCTCCATCAGGGCCCAGGGCAAACCAGATAGTAGTCTCGCATTGCCAGACCTTCCTCCACAGCGCTGCAAAGGAAGGTCTGGCTAGTCCACACAGCATTCCTGGATGGAGAAAAACATGCTCTGGTTTATTGACATTTCTTTAAACCAATCACAATCATCTTGGGTGGTGCTAATCTCCGGACGGAGCCACGGTGCCTCTGCTAAATAGTCTCAGGAAGGAACTTGTTTTGGTGGAACATGTGTACGTTCAAAAGTAGTTTTAATCGTGCAACAGAAAACTCAGATTGGACAGATAGTCTAGCTAGCTGTCTGGATTGACCCTGCAGAGATCTGAGGAGCAGTTAACCATAGTCCTCACAAATCCACCAGAGGTTAGAACACAACACAGAGACAGAGGAAGGTAACAGACATCCAGCTGAAAATAGGGACATCTGGCGGAATTTTCAGCGGCAACGGAGCAATCCTGGAAGTGGAATGTTGTTGGTATAGACTAACTAGATAGATACTCCTTTAGGTAGCAAATGCTATTTCTACTGCTCACAACTAGGGGTGTAAATCACAAGTGTTATCACGATACGATATTATATCGATTGTTTGGACAATGATACAGTATGTGCTGATATCACAAAGTCTCCCACGATATGAATTTGATTCAAGTCAGGGGCCTGCGATGGATGTTGATGAAGACATTATCATTAATGCCCATTTACAGTTTTTCTCAATTGATTTGGCACATTTCTCCAAACTCAGGTAACAGCTCTCAAAACAGATAACACAGCAAACTAAACACACTCTTATGTTGGCAAAACAGTTAAGTATTCACTGCACAATGAAACACAGCATTTTATTCTAGTAATGCATTTATTAAAATTCAATATTAACAACAAAACTAAAAGTGTGTACTCTGTTGATTTGATAACAAATTCAGCTGAAGATAAAGAAATAAATGAAAATACATGTTTTTCATTAAGTTCTTTAATGAGGAGTTCAGGTGTATAACAATGAGTTGTCACCCCACAAAAGGGTTAGGATTAGGGTAACCCTAACCCCTGCGATCATGTACTTTCCATCTCCAAGAGGAGAAGAATTCCTCAATTGGATTCAGGAAAGGAGGGAACACCATCCTGAAATGTGGGTGATTCTCAAACCACTCTCGCACTAGTGCTGAATGGTGGAATTGGACATTGTCCCAAATAACTACAAAATTCCGCACCATTTGCTCCTGATCACCCTGCGGAAAGAGGATTTCATTGAGGAGGTTTAAAAAATGTAGGAGCCTTGCTGTGTTGTATGGTCCCAAGACAGCATTGTGTGCCACAACACCAGTTGTAGAAATTATGGCACAGAGAGTGATGTTGCCTCCTCGTTGTCCAGGGACATTGACTGTAGCACGACGGCCAATCACATTTCTCCCTCTTCTCCTTTTTTTGTGAAGATTGAAGCCTGCTTCATCAATATACAGGTACTCCAACTCCAAGATTCTCTAGAGTAAAAAGAACGCAAGGTACAATACAGTAAGTTAGTGTTTTACAGTAATGGCATTGATTGCAGTCTGCTGTGAAACTGTTGCTAAAGTTTGAGTTCACACTTTGAAGCAACAGGTTACATAGATATGCCTAAATCTTTTCACTTACATTAACATGGAATAGTTTATGGACACATACTTAAAATTCAGGAAAAATATATCTTTGTGTTGACAGGAAAAGTGCAGTAATTGGGTTGCACATACTTGAACAAACTGGAATCGCAACTCCTTCACTCTCCTTCTCCTTCCTCTCAAAGGGCCCTTTGTATACTTGCTTCATTCGGATTGCATTTCTCCTTAGAACACGATCAATTGTGGAGATTGGTGGATATTGTGGAACAGTTGATTGTCCTGTGTTATTCTTTGCTGAATTTCTTTGAGGCGGAGGGTGTTGTTCTGGACCACCATGTCAACAATGGCATGCTCTTGTTCAACTGAAAGAAGTCTTGTTCGTCCACCTGAATGTTCTCTAACTTCAATTCTGAAAAATGTTTGGACAAGCAGGAACATTTACTGTAGAAATCTAGACCTATGTCAAACAAGACTACATGGACTCTCATTGTAGAAGTAGAATGATATAGTTCCGGTTTTCCCTCTGAAATGTGCGGATAATTGAAGCAACTGTGGATCTGTTTATATTGGGCTGATTCTCTGCCCAGCTTCTCTCAGTGAGAGACCATGATTTATGACATGGTCAATAAGTGTGGCTCTGATTTCATTTGAAACGTGTGTACCCTATCCTTCTACCTCTCCTCCCTCCTCTTACACCTTGCCCTCTTCCTCTCTGTCCATCTCTTCTTATATTTTCTACTCTTTCTCTCTCCACTATACCATTGCCCTCCAATCTATCCATCTCTTCTCCCTCTACTCCTCTATCTTCTCCTCTTCCTACATCCTCACCTCTTCTTGCTCTTTCTCCTACATCTTCAGCTCTTCTTGCTCTTTCTCCATCTCCTCTTCCTCTCCCTCTACCCTGTCCACCACCTCTCACTCTTACACCTCTTCCTTTTCCACTGCTCATTCTTCTTCTTTTTATTGTCTTTTCTCCTCATTCGTCTTTGTTGTTTTTCTCTTCCCCTTTTGTAATTGTAATTAAGACAGCTGTGTGAACAATTAGGAAATTGGCTTTTTCTGTGTTGAGTGGATTACTAACTCATCAGATATCAATTTGGGGTTAAAGGAGAACTCCGGGCAATTTTTACGTTAATCCTGATCGCTATAAGTATGTGAGTACTGTCGATAGCAAAAAAAAACGAGCCAAATCGGTGCTAGCTAACTGGAGCTGCTGCAGCTAATACCGAGAGCTCCCACTTAGCTAAAACGGCAGTTTTGGGGGCATATCATAAAGAGTGTCTTTGTGCCTCTTAACAGACACAAAATGCAATTAAAATGTCTGTGCAACATGAACAGGGCCCTTACATGACAGCAAGATGCATTTTCAACTCAGACATTGTTTAAATTCACCTACCCTGTTAGCTGCTAGCTGCTGTCTGGGATGAGTGAGTGAGTTCAGCCAGGCTTCGGCAATAATCATCAAGCAGCAATTCCCTGTGTATTTGTAGCATATATATCCATTTTGTGTACGATCCATCTGGCGTTGGTGAATAGTAGTCTCTGCAGTGGCGAACTGTGTGTTAGTTGCCTTAGCCAGGCTAGCAGGGCCGACCGGCATCCTTCTACTTCCTCCCCGCCTTCCTCACCTGCCGCGGCCGACAACAATCCACGGGCGCCCGCTGGTCTGGTGGATGTCCTCCAGAGGACAGTTCATGCTTTCGCGGCGAAATTTTTGCGGCGAAAAAAATGTATTTCCTCCTCAAAAATATGTAATTGAGCACTGTAGTGGTTATGATCATATCAGTGACTATGTAACTACATGGAAACGGGACAAATGATGTCTGTTTCTTGTACAGTAATGGCGTTACTGAAGGCTAACTCTAGCTCCATAGGTTACTCCAAGCGTCTTCCCTTGTGAACACCTCCGCTCTTCACTCTTCTCACACCACGCTTCCATCTGCACACTGCTGTTTACCTTTTCCTGCTACAACTGAAATCCCACGGGACTTCAGCGCAAGACTACAGCTAGCCTTCTGTAACGCTGTTACTTTACAAGAACCAGGCATCATTTGTCCCGTTTCCATGTAGTTACATAGTCACTGATATGATCATAACCGCTACAGTGCTGAATTACCTATTTTTGAGGGGGAAATACATTTTTTTCGCCGCAAAAATTTCGCCGCGAAAGCATGAACTGTCCTCTGGAGGACATCCACCAGACCAGCGGGCGCCCGTGGATTGTTGTCGGCCGCAGCAGGCGAGGAAGGCGGGGAGGAATTAGAAGGATGCCGGTCGGCCCTGCTAGCCTGGCTAAGGCAACTAACACACAGTTCGCCACTGCAGAGACTACTATTCACCAACGCCAGATGGATCGCACACGAAATGGATATATATGCTACAAATACACAGGGAACTGCTGCTTGATGATTATTACCGAAGCCTGGCTGAACACACTCACTCATCCCAGACGGCAGCTAGCAGCTAACAGGGTAGGTGAATTTAAACAATGTCTGAGTTGAAAACGCATCTTGTTGCCATGTAAGGGCCCTGTTCATGTTGTACAGACATTTTAATTGCATTTTGTGTCTGTTAAGAGGCACAAAGACACTCTTTATGATATGCCCCCAAAACTGCCGTTTTAGTTAAGTGGGAGCTCTCGGCATTAGCTTTTTTTTTTTCTTTCTTAACAGCTCTATACTACCAACCTTACTTATTTTTTATAGATGTGATATGATTGCTATCAGTGTTGTATGTCTTGGCTCTGGTAATCCCTTAGTAAAACATGAACAAATACATACAGAGAATGAATGCCATAGAACGTTCTTTTATTATCTAGTTTAACAGTCGGTCATAACGGAAAAAGAACATAATTAAAACTACTTTTAACACGTTTTAAATTACCTTCTATTGGATCGGTGCATAGACTTGCATACTCACTGATACCAGAATTTTAGGCAGTATCAGAGGCTTTTCCAATACTGTTATCGGTATAAGAACAACTGTATATGTTAGAATAAAGAGTTTTAAATTACAGGATAACCTGATACCGCTCTGACCGGTTTTATTATGGAAACCCCCCACCATGCAACATTACCATGGCCATGAATCATCTGTCAATGCATCGACACTGAAGCAATAGATTTGTCATGATGTTGCCTAGCAGCATGTCAATCGCTTTGGTTACCACCAACATAATGGGTGATGAGCCATAATGAGTTCTGGTACCTGTCCACAGGTAGAATAGCAGCTACAGTTACTATCACTGCCACAGTGGTAGTCTCCCTGTCTTTGAGCCACACACAGCCTCTTGGGTTCTACACGCTCAGTGTAGCATCTGTCACACATGTACATGCAAGGAACTCTGGAGATCAGGAAGACAGGAAATGCAATACCATGTTAACTACACTGTAAAGGGTGCCATATGAAAGCTGTGAGCTTATTGAGTACATAAAGTCATCTTGCCTGAGCTTCATGCGTCTAAGCCTAAATGATAGGGCTGCAACAACGAATCGATAAAGTCGATAAAATTCGATTATTAAAAAAGTTGGCAACGAATTTCATTATCGATTCGTTGTGTCGCACGACACGCCACTCAGTCGCGGAGATAAAAGCAATTGAGTTGAGTGCCGTGCGGAGCGGCGCGGAGCGAAAGAAAAGAAAAAAGAGCAGAGCGGAGTAGAGGAAATACGGAGAGAGACCGGAGAGACCCTTAACGTCGTTCTGAAACACATGGCGCAGGCAGAGAAATCAGTATGACCTAAGTCATCCAAGGTGTGGGCATTTCACACTAAATAAATCGAAATGTGTTAATTGCAAGATAAGCAAAAGCGACACGGCATGGCACGGGCGCACCACGGTGATGCTTCACCACCTAAAACGTAAACATGTTGGAGTCCTTGATGAGGAGGAAGGGAGTTCAACAGCAGGGTAAAGTCACTACACAATCCTATTTTTGTTCCGTTTTGAAGTGAGGAACGTAACGTCTCTCCAGTAGCTCTTCTGGTGCTGGTGTGGTGTTTACTCGTTATCCAGCTTCACAAGCATGACAAGCTAACGTTAGCTCGTTAATAACCGTAGTAAAGCAGGCAGGACAAAAGACACGTTTTTATTCACTTGCCTTTTTTGGCCCATTAATTTTTCAATCTATTGTCATGTATATATTCTCTGCTTTGTCCCATATCAGTTATTGTTGACTTAGTATTTGTGTGTGTTGTACTTTTTAAATTAAATTTTAAAGTTCTTTTATAGCACTTGGTCATCTTAAGCTGTGTTTAAATGTGGTGTACAAATGAACTTAACTTGCACTTACTACAATGATGGTAATAATGTAATGAATAAGCTTCGTGTGTGTGTGTGTGTGTGTGTGTGTGTGTGTGTGTGTGTGTGTGTGTGTGGTCTGTATCTGCTCTTTGGGTTACTTACCTTTACACAACTATTAACTAAAACAACATGTATGTAAGTATGTATTGAGTTGATGTAAATTAATGTTTTTTTTTTTTTTTTTATCCGATTCATCGATTAATCGAAAAAATAATCGACAGATTAATCGATTATTAAAATAATCGTTAGTTGCAGCCCTACTAAATGATAATGTGTGTGATTAATCGTCACTATTAGTGTGATTCATTTCAGTGGATGTTACATCAGGCTGGAATGGCATTTTGTCATGAGTCACTGGGACTGAATACATCATCCAGACACTGCTATGTAAACATCATTAAGATGTTTCTCATTGGCCTCCAGGCTGGTTGGCGGTGTTGGAAATGAAACTGTCAACGGATCTACGGAGAGCAACATCAAATAAAGAACTTAAGTAACTTAACATTTAGTGTTAAAGCACAACAGTTAACACAACATGAAGAAATAGCAAAATGTATTTTTTTTTAACACATTGTTTTGATGATGGATCTAAAGTACACCAGTACATTAATAATTGACACAAATGGCTACATATCTACAAAGTTTTGTTATTTTATGTTACACCCATAGACCTGAAAAAATAATGGACGTACAGTAGCCGTCACTTATTGGTTTGTGGGCCTCCATTTTGAAGCCAGGAGTTTGAATTTTGGCCATTGTCATCTTGGTATTTTGGAGCCAGAAGTGACCATATTTGGACAAAAGGGCAGAGCTGGGTACGTGTTGTGTAGCTGTTTAAGTTTAATTACTAATGTTAACTATCATTTTATCCATCCATCTTCTTCCGCTTATCCGGTAACGGGTCGCGGGGGTAGCAGCTCCAGCAGCTATCAATTTAATGATCAATACTTAGCCTGTGTCTATGTTATCTCCTTACATATACCTACGCTCTCCGTCTCTGCAATATTAGGAATGATTGAGATTTCTCTTGGCACAGCTCCCAGAAGACTTCCAACTTTCAGACAGGTTGCTCACGGCACATCTACGTCTTCAAGCTCAGTTGGAGGCTGCTCAGTAACGCTCAGCCAGCACCGGAAAAGTGCTTCTAATATACTTCACTGGTCTCCGTCCAGAGACACGGGATCTGTTGGTCCATTATATATATACTATACAACTTGAGGTACCTCACCTTCTGTAGTAACGGAGTATCCACAGCTTGCTAACACAAGCAGGAGCATCCGCAAGTGTTGACTTGTGAACTGCAAGTGAAGAAGAAGAAGAGGGATCGGTTTTGGAGAGGGCCTCCGTCAACGTTGCTACTAGCTAAACTAGCAAGCTACACGATGCCCCCCCTCAGCTGTACACCTGGCTGCGACTCGTGCCTCCTGTTCAGCCAGAAGATAGTGGAACTTGAAGCCAGAATAGCGACTCTCCACCAGATCAAGGTGAATGAACAGTTCCTTGACACCATTATCATTGGAAGTTCCCCTCACACACACACTAATGTCGGATGTTTTGATTCCACTCTGCCCTGCACTACTCTCACCCCACCACGCACTAATACAACCTCTGTCCCTGTCGTCTCTCCTCGGCTTCTGCCGAGAACCAAGTCAGCTCTGCTGACCAGCTCCACTCCACACCAGCCTGAGCCATGGCGTATAAGCAAGCACCACAGCAGGCGGTCAGGACAACGCTCAGGCCCAGCCCAACCTATACGACTAGAAAATCGCTACACCATTCTGATGAACGATGAGGAGTTCCCTCTGCTCTGCGGAAACCCTTCTCTGCCACGTCCCCACGGCGCTCATCCTGGCCCATCCACACAGTCGGCGCGCCCCCCCTTCAGACCCAACAACTTCCACGCTGGTCATCGGAAGCTCCATGGTCAGGGACCTCTACATTCCCCCTACACCTAGCGGTCCGTCCAAGGTCTACTGCTTCCCTGGTGCCAAGGTCCGTGACATCCAGCACAAACTTCCCAGCATCCTCGCCTGCCACGCTAAGGTCGACAACATCATCGTGCATGTGGGCACAAACGACATCAGAGAGAGACGGTCGACAGCACTTCGAAAAGACTTCACCACTCTCATCACCACCCTGATGGGCACAGGAAAACGGATCGTCATTTCTGGGCCTCTACCTACCTACAGAAAGGGTGCTGAAAGATGGTCCAGACTGTTCGGGCTCCACACCTGGCTGAAACCCCACTGCGCTTCCCTGGGCATTCCCTATGTCGACAACTTCAACTTGTTCTGGGAGAGGCCCAGCCTGCTGAAACATGATGGTCTCCACCCAAACCG
The DNA here is from genome assembly GCF_008315115.2 of Sander lucioperca. NCBI lineage: Eukaryota > Metazoa > Chordata > Actinopteri > Perciformes > Percidae > Sander > Sander lucioperca. The sequence continues at coordinate 14,678,272 of NC_050189.1, forward strand.
ACATGGAGCCAGGCTGCTATCTGACAACATAATGACCACACTGAAAGTTAAGTATTGACATTCTGTTGAAAATATCACAGATTCATGCCCCCCAGGTATTGATCCTAATGGCACTTTACAAGTGAATGAATCTGAAAATGTTTTCTGCAGGGTAAAATGTAATACTAGTACTATTCCAGTTATAATCAACAATAGACCATACAAAGTGTTGAATCCCCTAAGTAATAAGGAGTTGACTGCAAACATAGTCAATTTAGCATCCAGTTCACGTCAGCCACAGGTAACCAAAAAAGGGGCAATACTTAACAACCTAATTGGAATTACAACTACCACTGCAATGATAGAACAGGATAGGAAAATTAGATGCGGTCTACTAAATATCAGATCTCTGTCTTCTAAAGCAATACTAGTAAACGAATTGATATCCGATAATCAAATTGATCTATTCTGTCTAACTGAAACCTGGCTGGGCCATGAAGAGTATGTCAGTCTAAATGAAGCCACTCCTCCCACTCATATTAATACTCAAATTCCTAGAGGCTCAGGCCGAGGAGGGGGAGTTGCAGTCATATTTGACTCTAACCTGTTAATTAATCCTAAACCTAAACTAAATTATAACTCTTTTGAAAATCTCGTTCTTAACCTTCAGCATCCAACATGGAAAACAGTACAGCCTATTATATTTGTTGTTGTCTACCGAGCACCAGGTCCATATTGTGAATTTTTATCGGAATTCTCAGAGTTTTTATCATGTGTAGTCCTAAAATCAGACAAAGTACTTATTGTAGGTGATTTTAATATCCATGTGGACGTTGACAGCAATAGCCTTAGTACTGCTTTCAACTCACTACTAGATTCAATTGGTTTCAGTCAGAGTGTGCATGAGGCCACGCACTGTTTTAACCACACCCTCGACCTTGTGCTGGCATATGGCATCAAAATTGAAGACGTAATAGTATTCCCGCAAAATCCTTTATTATCAGACCACTTCTTAATAACTTTCGAATTCTTACTACCCGATTATACGAAATTAGATAAAAGCTTCTACGCTAGAAGCCTATCTGACAGTGCTATAGCTAAATTTAAGGAAGATATTCCAACAGCACTAAACTCATTAACGTGCCGTAATATAACAGAGGATCTTTATGTAAACTTTAGTCCCTCTCAAATTGATCATTTCGTAGACGATGCTACGGCCTGCCTACGGACGACTTTAGACTCTGTTGCTCCCCTTAAAAAGAAGACGATGAAGCAAAGGAAACTAGCACCTTGGTATAACTCCCAAACTCGTAAATTAAAGCAAATCTCGCGCAAACTTGAAAGTAAATGGCGTTCCACCAAACTGGAAGAATCTCGTTTAGACTGGCAAGACAGTCTGAAAACCTATAGGAAGACCCTAAGAAAGGCCAGATCAGACTACTATTCATCACTAATAGAAGAAAATAAGAACAACCCAAGGTTTCTTTTCAGCACTGTAGCCAGGCTGACAGATAGCCACAGCTCTACTGAGCCATCTATTCCTATAGCTCTGAGTAGTGATGACTTCATGAGTTTCTTTAACGATAAATTATAACAATTAGAGATACTATTCATCACCTCTTTCCCCCAACCTCTAATGGGTCACCTTTAACTGACAGACTGCTAGAAAGAACGACTAGACCTGACATATACTTAGATTGCTTTTATCCTATAAACCCTCAACAATTAATGCTAAAGGTCTCTTCAGCTAAGCCATCTACCTGTCTCTTGGACCCCATCCCAACGAAGCTACTTAAAGAAGCGTTACCCGTGGTTAACACTTCATTGCTAGATATGATAAATATGTCTTTATTGACAGGTTATGTACCGCAGTCATTTAAAGTAGCTGTGATAAAACCTCTACTGAAAAAACCCACCCTCGATCCTGAGGTCTTAGCCAACTATAGACCTATATCTAACCTTCCCTTTCTCTCCAAGATCCTTGAGAAAGTAGTCGCTAACCAGTTATGTGATTTTCTACATAGCAATAGCTTATTTGAGGACTTTCAGTCAGGATTTAGAAAGCATCATAGCACAGAGACGGCACTGGTGAAAATCACTAACGATCTTCTAACTGCATCAGACAAAGGACTTGTCTCCGTACTTGTCTTATTAGATCTTAGTGCTGCATTCGATACTATTGACTATACCATCCTCTTACAGAGACTGGAACATTTAGTTGGCATTAAAGGAATCGCACTAAACTGGTTTAAGTCCTACTTCTCTGATCGATCGCAATTTGTTAATGTTAACAATAAACCCTCCAATTACGCTAAAATTAACCATGGCATTCCTCAAGGCTCAGTGCTTGGACCAATTCTATTCTCCTTATATATGCTTCCTCTAGGCAATATTATTAGGAAACACTCAATTAACTTTCACTGTTATGCGGATGACACCCAATTATATCTGTCAATCAAGCCAGACGAAACCAGCCAGCTAGCTAAACTTCAAGCTTGCATTAAAGATATAAAATCATGGATGGCCTACAATTTCCTGATGTTAAACTCAAACAAAACCGAAGTTATTGTCCTGGGCTCCAAACCCCTACGAACCTCATTAGCCGAAGATATAATTACTCTGGATGGCATTGCCCTGGCCTCAAGTACTACTGTCAGAAATCTAGGAGTTATTTTTGATCAGGATCTATCCTTTAACGCCCATCTAAAACACACCTCTAGAACAGCCTTTTTTCACCTTCGTAACATTGCTAAAATTAGGAACATCCTGTCTCAAAACGATGCAGAAAAACTAGTCCGTGCATTCGTTACTTCCAGGCTGGACTACTGTAATTCCTTATTATCAGGATGCTCAAATAAGTCCCTTAGGACTCTCCAGCTGATCCAGAATGCTGCAGCGCGTGTTCTGACAAGAACTAAGAAAAGAGATCATATTTCTCCTGTATTAGCTTCTCTCCATTGGCTTCCTGTAAAATCCAGGATTGAATTTAAAATCCTTCTTCTGACCTATAAAGCTCTAAATGGTCAAGCACCTTCATATCTTGAGGACCTCTTAGTACCTTATTGTCCCACTAGAGCACTACGCTCCCAGAATGCAGAGTTACTTGTGGTTCCTAGAGTCTCTAAAAGTAGAATGGGAGGCAGAGCCTTCAGCTATCAGGCTCCTCTCCTGTGGAACCAGCTCCCAATCTGGGTTCGGGGGGCAGACACCGTCGCTACATTTAAGACTAAACTGAAAACTCTCCTCTTTGATAAAGCTTATAGTTAGGGAGTGAGGAGTTGCAGTGAACGCCTAGACCGGCGGGGCAGGGTGTATAGCTGCAGACACAGCACCCCTGCTTTTCTCTGCTTCTCTTTACAGTCATCAGATTTACCTATCGTATAATCAATAATATAGTGCCTCTCCTAGTTATGCTGTTATAATTCTAGACTGCCGAGGAAGTTCCTTCTTATGACACGCTCTTTTCTTTTGTTTCCTTTTATGCACATCATGTCTCAGAAGTGCTTGTTACTCACCTAGCTCTGGGGAGTTTACTCCCCGGAGTCCTTATGTTTCTTCTTCACCCAGAACATCGCCTCGGATTAGGGCGACACCAAGACCTGGGTCTTGGGTGCAGCTGTGGCTATGGACCTGCTACACCCTGCTACGCTCTGCGATTCCCTGCAATGCCCGACTACGTCCTGCTGCGTCCACCGCGTCCACCCATGCTCTGCTGTGCCACGCTACATCCTGTACCGTCATAACCCCAACCGTCAGACACCGCCCACCAAGAGTCTGGGTTCTTCCTAAAAGGGAGTTTTTCCTCGCCACTGTCGCAATAGCCACTGCTAATGCTTGCTCTTGGGGGAACTATTGGAATTGTTGGGGCTTTATAGAGTGTGGTCTAGACCTACTCTATCTGTAAAGTGTCTCGAGATAACTCTTGTTATGATTTGATACTATAAATAAAATTGAATTGAATTGAATTGAATTGAATTGAATATAGTCTATGGGTTTACGTGGCGCTGCGCTAAGCTAAATGCTAAAAGAGGAAAAGTTGCCGACTCATCCAGTGGAGTTTTACCGGCGGGTAAACACGGACCTCCTGGTACTGGTGCCATTCGTCAGCATGTACGGCAGCACACAGAGCTGGTTGAAAATCAGCAGACTTTCTCTTAAGTTACCAGCTAACACTAGCACTAGCTAGCTAGCTTGGTTGGCAGAATGCTGAACATGACATTTCTAGGCGACCAAAGTGTTCCAATCAACTTTAATGAAGTGAAAAGACACAGTGAGAGGGTCAAAGTTTAGGATGACAATACCCAAAAACAAGTTCACGGCTATTTTAATGTCCACAGTGCCATGGTTAGCATTGTTAAGCCCCTGTCCTGATTGACAGGTTGGCATGTAGCCACGCCCCTAAGGCATCCTATGGGACCATAATTTACGAAATAAACATCATGCTGTATTGAAGAAAACTTGAAAGTAGCTATTGAGACCAATATAATAAACCACTTAGGAACATGTTTATTGAGGTAATAAATCAAGGCAGAAGTAGGTTAATTATTTCATAAACTTCTATAGAAACAGACTTCTTTTTGAAGCCAGTAGCGCCCTGCTGGAAATGAGATAAATAATATTAATAATAATTTATACTTTATTAATCCCGCAAGGGAAATTACAATGTTTTCACTCTGTTGTTATTATTATACACATTACACACAGGCCGGAATTACACACACATGCTCAGTACCTATATGTGCACTAATGGAGAGATGTCAGAGTGAGGGGGCTGCCCATGGAAAGACGCCCTGAGCAGTTGGGGGTTCGGTGCCTTGCTCAAGAGCACCTTGGCAGATAGAATGCAGGTTTTAGGCACTTCATCATTGGCTTCAATTTTCAGGCCCGGAAGTCCGCTTGGTTACACACAACACTAGGCTGCATGCTTGCATATTCCCACAATGGCTTAGATATTTCCGCTAAGAGGCTATCACAGATCCACACAGGCTGTGTCTGTGTATGTGCGTGCGTGCATGTGTGTTTTCTCTCTAAGTGTTAAGCTGGGCTCTACATAGCAACAAGTACAGGGAGTGGGTTGGTATGTGGGCTACCTGTGCTTCATAAGCTATGCTGCTGTTGTGACTGAATGTTAGAGACTCATCCTGTTTCCATGGTGCTAAAATTAGCTTTCTTGGTTACATATGGTGGCGATCTGGTTTAATGATATCTGCAAGTACTAGTCAACAGAGCAAGTGTGGCTTACAATAGAACATGGTTGTTTTAACACAGTTAATTCATTATGCTCTACCTGTTTGGGAATCAGTATACCTGATTTCACAACTCAGCACACCCTGCAAATGCTACAGTGCATTCAATTCCAGACCTCGTGGGACACATTTGAAAAATACCAAGCATTGATTATAATATAATTCCACATAATGCTGCTTAACCGTTACCTTATCGTACCACTTCATTTTAGAGATGCACCGATTGACCGGCTGGTGACCGGAATTGGCCGATTTTCACATGATCAGCCATGACCGGCGACCGGCTGGTCAGTCTGACATATGCCGATTTTATGCCGGTCAAATAAATAACAATGTAAATTTATTTAAATTTTTTTATACTGTTTATTGATCCCCAGTGGGGAAATTACAATTCATACTCTGTTTGTTAGAAATCACTACACACAGGCCTGAAATACACACACATGCTCAGGACCTATTCATGCACAAATGGAGAGATGTCAGAGTGAGTGGGCTGCCAGTGCTGGACCAGCGCCCTGAGCGGTTGGGGAGGGGGTACGGTGCCTTGCTCAAGAGCACCTGGCAGTGCCCAGGAGGTGAACTGGCATCTCTCCAGCTACCAATCCACACTCTGTACTTTGGTCCGTACTGGGACTTGAACCAGCGACCCTCCGGTTCCCAACCCAAGTCCCTACGGACTGAGCTTCTGCCACCCAAATGGCTACTATACACAATGCATAGGAATTATACATAGGCTAGCAAATAATAACAATAAACCCACTATTAATTACATTATCTTAAAGGACAATTCCGGCGCAAAATGAACCTAGGGGTTAATAACAGATGTGTACCCACTCTGTCTCTCTCTGGGACATGTTTTCATGCTAATTGAATGTGTTTATAGCTTGAAAGACGCTAGCGTGGACCGCTGGTTAGCTTACAACGCTAGTATTCAGGGCACAGGGAAAGTAAAAACAAATCGCTATTCATACCACTAAAAGGGCTCAAAATATCACCAAACTTGAACGGTAGCATAGTGAGGGTCCCTAAATGTCAATCGAAGCATTGACAACTTTGTAAGTGTACAGACAATTTATTAAAAAGATAGATTATAAAGACAGTCGCGTTCTCGTATACAGGCGGCCGCCGTCTTGGGAGCTTCTGTCTTTCTAATCTATCTTTTTAATAAACTGTCTGGGTCACCCAACTTTTGTATTTGTGAGAACAGCAACATTTCAAAGTGGCTTGTTTGGTGCATATTTATCCATGTAGCTCCATGTAGCTCTCTCAGTCTCGGCCCCCATCGCTAGCAGATGGGTCCCTCCCTATTTAGTCAGCCAGACAATTTGAGCTGTAGCTTTAGAGACCGTGGGATTTCCCAAACTGAATAAATCCCGCTCGCATATATAAACACAAAACTGCTTTGCTAGCTCCATCGTGTTGTAACTAAGACATCTGCTGAAAAAAATAATTTTATTCATTAGTATGATTGCCGTACTGTTTAGTTCAAAAACATCCAAAACACTGTACGAAAACATAACGGACCAGACGCAAGCTTTTATTTTGAAAAATCAAAGCTTGCGGACTGCACCAAGCCGGGAGGGCGCATATATATATATATATATATATATATATATATATATATATATATATATATATGTGTGTATATATGTATATGACAGCCTTTTAAAAGCATTTGAGAAGGAGTGGTAGCATGCAAGCTCCCAAATTGATGCTCGTCTGAGAAAATGGAGTTTTGGATAATGTTCAGCTTTGGCAGCTTTACCTTTATGCTAAAATATACAATGACTGAGGAAGCCTAGTGACAAGTCCATAGCAACCAGTGTTGAATTTGTTATTGCCCAGAGTGCTTTGGTGAATGGTCTCAATGTTTTCTTGTTTTATTTCATGTGAATACTAGTTTACTAGAGGAGTAACTTAGTATTTGAAGTAATGCAGGAAGTGTGCATTTAGTTTCCGTGCTCATTGTGTTTCCACAACAATGTTAGTGAGTAAATCTACTGAAATGGCCAACAGAGGAGTGGGATGTGTAGGTGAGAAAGCAGAGGTTAAGTCGCCTATGTCATGGTTGTAAAAACCAGTGGTTATCTGTACATCTTTGCCAAGCGCAAACCAGTACAGAAGGCATCAACACATTGTTGGGGAGGGTCATGCCTCTATACCGAATCATTTTGGAGGGTCATAGAAATATGTATTGCTGGCGAAGGGAGGGTCAAGTTTATTTTGACTAAAGAACCCAAAACTCCTCCGGCAGCCCTATTAATAAATAACCAACAGTCCCTAATATAGTTCTATCTTATAGTGATTGATTATCTGTTCAAAAAATGTTCTGTGTTCTATGCAAAATGTTCTATTAAAGAAAAGATAGAAAATAAATATTTGTGTGTGCTGTAAAGTGGTTAGAAAAAATGAAATCAGAATCGGCTAAAATCGGTATCGGCAGGTCGAACTCAATGAAAAATCGGAAATTGGAATCGGCCTAGAAAATTGTAGTCGGTGCATCTCTACTTCATTTGGAGAATGTTCCCCAGAACCAGGAAGTAATTTGCCAACCACACACTGAGCAAATATTTGAATAGTTTTCTCCCACCTATAAAACCCTATTTGCATGGTAAACCACTTAGTTGATGGTTGGTGAGTTACAACTACACAACTCTCTAGATAACACACACACACACACACACACACACACACACACACGGCTCACATCTCACTCACCGTCGTCAGCCAAATGAAATGGTAAGAGATTGGTTTATTGCTCCGCAGAGATGTACATTGGCGTATGACAGGTATCAGCCAAACGTAAGCCTGTATTTTGTTGTTATAAATAGGATAAAGACTCTACGCTCTGGGGCAGAGGAATACAAGCGTTTTGCCCTATTTGCTCATAATAAGACATCCTTGACCTTTGGCAAATGGCTCCTGTGAGGCTGGTTAAAACAGTTTTTACTCATATAACCCGCATAAAGCTGTGTGCACAAACAGAGGTTTTTAAGAGGCGGCTGTCAGATTGATGTTAACAGGATCCATTTTCAAGCTGTGTATAAAGAGGTCTGTGGACATGAGCATACTCCAGGATTTGTGTTGTTGAGGTTTTTGGAGGACTGAGACCAGCCATTCGGCTTGAGGCTGCTTTGGTCTGCCTAATAACTTAAAACTGCAACATGGAATTTAAGAGCACACACGGAATCTTAAACAGTAGAACTGCTCGGTGCAATAAATAGTTTTCTCATACATAGAAATATTATTTTGCTCAGAATTCTACAAATTAAATAAAAATGTTAACTGACTACAGTCCTCAGGTTAAACACCATATGGGGTGATATTGGTGTTTTGCTACAGGTTATATGAGGTTGTCTAGATGGTAACCCAAGTTTGCGAAAGTTTCGCAAAATGGTAAAAGTTACTGATTTAGTTATTGAAGGTATTGCTCTTCAATGGTTAAAGGTGCCCTGCCACACAAAACCATTTTTACTTGTATTTGTTGAAATCTGTTAGGTCCATATGTGTTCGTGTTATGTGGTGAATGTGAAAATGAACTGCTACCTCCTCTGTCAGCTCTAGCCACTGAAAAGAAATAAGAGGAGAAATCAGACCAATTACAAAAGCTGGTCAGTCTGACATCATGTTGCCTGAGCTCATTACTATTCATGAGCTCGCCCAGTTGCGCTGGGTAAAGGACGCTGATAGCCCGGCTCTCATTGGCTAGCTGTTAGCCAATCAGAGTCAAGCAGCTTAGCTCGTTAAATATTAATGAGAACTGGCACAAATCGAGCTGAGTCTTCCTGGAGGCTTTCTATACCACGCTAGAATGGCTTGAAACAAGGTAACCAAGGCATTTTCACCACAACAAATGTTACATGGTAGAACTTCAGACATTACCACAAAGTAATGAAATACGTGTGGCAGGGCACCTTTAAGGTTAGTGTGGGCAGCGAGACTTTTTGCGAGTTTTCGTAATCGGGTTTCCACACAACCGGTAAATAAGCAGACAAAATACACACCAGGAAGTATAGTTTGAAGGCTTATCAGCAGGGTTCAAAATTAGCACCATCCACCCGCCAAATGTTGGTAAAATATGCAAGTGGCTGGTAGATTTGCTTCACTCACCAGCCAAAAAAACAATGGTAATCTATTGAGCGGCTGGTAAAATTTGAAAATTCACTAGACTAGTTTGAATTTTGTTTTTGAACCCTGCTTAGTATCAGTTTAAGCTCCTCTAAAGTAGGACTTAACAACTGTGTATATTTATCATACTGTACAGCTATAATCTTCTCCTCCACCTCAACATTTTTGAGCTAAACAGTAGAATTAGCACAATGCTACAAGGTGGCTTACCTGGTACATGCACTTTCACTTCCCTCAGTTTATTTCAGAGTAGGAAACAATTAAAGCAATATTAGTTGATTTAACATTCTGTTCACCTTTTAAAGATGTTGTGGCAAATGTCTTAGCAAACAGTTGCCTATGTATGCATTCAGCAACATTAGCATTCAATAGATTAATGTAGCTCCAATAATCTTTCTCTTTTTAGTTCTGTTTTGCTCTCAACCAACTGCTTAAGAACATATTTTTTTATTTATTTTTTATAACAGGGTCAATGAAAAGTCATTGACTGTCCGAGAATTAGCTCAATAGCTAAATTTCATCAGCAGTCCCTGTACAGGTAAATCCATAAAGGAGTTATGGCATCACATGTTATGATTTTGGAAAAGAGAATAAACATATGTACTATATCTGCCTCTACAGCTGCTCAATGCTCCACTTTGTTCACTAGCGAGGTGCTAACTTTGCTGCCATTTGATGCTGAGCAGGTTTTAATGCACCTGACTCCTGGAACAAATTACAGCACTTCCTTAAAATCAACTCACTTGTGCCTTTTGGACAATTTAGAAATGTAGTTTTAAAACCTGCAAACTTCTACTTGTACTTGCTTTACATAATTGTCCTTTCTTTTGCCTCCATATAATCCTAATTTATTTATCAAATTAATTTATTAGTTCAGAAAGTTTTATTGTCTTTCTATCTTTCTTGTGATGGTGTATTCTTTTCTGTGTGTTTTTGTTGTTGTCTTGGTAATTTGACTCGATGACATTGCAAATGAGGGTCGCCCCTCAATACTTTTTTCAGTATAAATAAAGGTTGAATGAATGAATTAATGAAAGGTAGAGTACAATTGGTTTATCTGAGCTTTTTGCTGCAGCTGGACATGACATGATTGTTTTTATTGTAATGAAATTTAGTTCAAGCGTAGAAACCATACTCTTCCTCTATCACGCATGTTAATTTGAATAACAGGAAGGGCCAAAATGTCAGGAAAGCACTTGAAGACACTTAACTCCCATTTTATCCGGTGTAGCTTCTCAGTATATCCTCCTATTGACCTGCAAATACAAACACCTGCAAAGCTGTGGAGTCTTTAAGGATGTGTTGTAGTGAAGCTATTTGGTGAAAGCATGGAGGATTAAAAGAGATCCATCTACCAGAAGGATACAAATAAAGTAAGATTTTAGCTTGGCTCTGTAAACTGATATTCCCCTATTGTTTGAATGGTCTCCAAGAAAAGCACACACAAGCTTAGTTGCAAGAAAGCTACAATCTGAGACTATAAATATCATTCTGTTTTGTCTGAGTAAACAAAAGGCATCTGTTGTGTCCTAGCTGATAGCCGCGGAGTGAAAGAGTGCGCTGATCAAGACCTTTAGATATGAGGGGGTTGCTAAGGAACATGAATTCACACGTAGCCCGTTTCCCTCAACAGCAGCTGCGCCTCTTTAGAGCCCGGTAATGCATTCAACTCAATCTGCCCAGGACCATGTGCACCACATTCAACAACTGCTCTCCAGTGGCTCTGCCTAAGACAAAAGGCCTCCACAGTGCTCTTAGGTTGGGGCCAGATTGAACAGTAGACACGCGTACAGGCGGATAAAACTGGAAGGGTCATTGCTACTTAAACACAGATGAGAGGGAGCGGACGGAGACAAAGAGCGAGAGAGAACACAAAGCGTGCAGATTTTGAAGGACTAGCTGCATGGTCTTATCAGGACTCCACAGGACATCTGCTGCTGCCGTCTGCTAGCTTTCATCTGTTTGTCCTCTGTGATTATGACAGTGGGTATAGAGTGTAGGTCTGCACATCGCAATATCAACTGGCGCAATATACAAATTTTTTCTTTTCCTTGCGAAAGGCTGCAAAGTATCACGATAGACACAAAACAGATGTTTTGTGTTAGTTAAAGAAAATATCAGTAGAAAACTGCACTTTAAAATCTAACTGTCATTCTTTTTTTTAGTGGAGTCTTTTATATTCAATATACTGTTCAATTTGTCCATAAAAGAATTTTGGAAATGATTTCCTTTTAGTTGTTTTAAATTCAGCAAGCAGTTTGTTGTATTGTAGAAGAATACTGAAAGCAGCAGAAAGGCAGAACTGAGTACACTTTAATATCTGAAGAACGGAAAAGATTGGAGAGCTTCTTGGAACTTATATTAGTGATAAAAGACTTCCTGAAGAAGGCTGGACGCCAGTTTTTTTTATCTTATTCTATTGAGAATGTGCCAGATGCATTGAAGGCATTTAATATATATTTTTCTTAAAGACAAGTGCTTTGGTTTCTTCCTTGATGTCTATTACATTTTAATATATTGCATACTTTCCTCATATCATGCAGCCCTAATAGTGTGAGTCCAAAGCACCATTAACTGATTATCAACTATCATTTTGCTTTGACATTTTCAATTTTAGCCATCTATATTTTGTAAGTGAGCACCTGACATAGGTAGGAACAAAAGTTATTAAGTGCTCTCTAAAAACAGTGGTTCTCAACTTGGGGGTCCTGACCATCAAGGGGGTCGCCAGATGGTTGTGGAGGAAAAAATAAAATACCATATTAAAAATAAAACCATATTTTAGACTGGGGAATGTTTTTTTTACATTATCACCTGTACAATGATATAGGCAGTATTAGAAGCATTTCCGATACTGGTATTGGTTTTAGAAGAACTCTATCTTATATATTGATGGTCTATGTTTTCTTATTCCTTTGGTGTTGAAATGTGTCCAGCATAGCTGACCGGAGTTTGATTGGAGAAAAAAAATCAAGTAACTGATACATCAGGGTAAACATTGGGTTTTGCTGATGTTTATGCTGATGTATCAGTTTCTTCCAATTGAAGACTTTGGGTTTCTTTCTAGCCAAATCATACAGGGAGAAATTAATCAAATAAGAGACAGACAATTTCTCCACTGACAGTAGCTTGAATTGTTCATAATGCAACACAGCTAGGAGACATGTAGTGCTTTGAGACAGGAATGGGACTCCAACAAGCCCAGTTGCTATTGCCTGGTTGTAATAACCTGCTGGATATAAAATATCCAGGTGAGAAATGTGGATCACTAACTGATGTCAAATTAGACCAGACAAGTTGAAAGGAAGTGGGAACAACAAAAATGAAACCCCCACCACAAAATACTGGAATGTTCAAAACACAAGTACTGAAATGTCTGGAAATCATTTCACATCCCAAAATGAAGATATATAACATTTGAAGGAACATCAGATTGTGGAATTATTTTAGCATTCTCTGTCACAGCCAAAAGCTTCAGCTCACTTTCAGAATACTAATTTAGTCATTTTAATTTGGCAGTTACCAGCTCTGGAAAATCTGTGAAATTGCTCTAGCACACAGATTTTCTAGTAGCTCCTTAGGTGGTGTGCTCAAACCCCTTCAGCCAGACTCCATTCAGACACATTTACTGGCCATGCATCTAATTATCAAGTCAGTGGAGCCAATGCAAGATGAAACTATTTGGCTGGTTAGCATTTTTGCGCCACTGTCTTTTATATAAGAAAAATGTCTTGATCTAAATTTGAATTTAGCCAAATAATGGACCTCTCCATTTTAACTACTATGCACAAGTGTCTGGCTGAGATTAGTAACTGGATGTCGCAAAAACTTTCTTAAATGAAATCTGATTTTCACTGATTTTCGCCCAATATCAGGTCTCTACTAGACTCGCATTGTCAGATCTATTTCCACAGCACTGTGGAGGAAGGTCTGGCTGCACCACAGATACATTCTGGGATAGGAGGGAAAAAAACCTCTGGGTTGTTTGCATTTTTATTAAACCAGTCACAATGGTCATGGAGCTGCGTTAAGCTCCGGACACAGCGACGGTGGCTCTGCTAAATGGTCTCAGGAAAGATCTTGTTTTGGTGGAACATTTGCACCCTGCAAAAGAAAATGAAGTTAACTGTTGACACGATACAGTAATGTGAGCTATATAAATTAGCTGATACATGGTTAAAGTTAATTTGCTCTTACCAGTGTATCTCTGTGTGTACTTCGGCCACAGCAATCCCACCAATCAGTCCCAAAAGGAAATGCCCTTAACATATTCTTAGTAAATCTTTACAATTATTCCCTGAAAGAACCAAGCAGGCCTGACTTGTTGCACCATCCAGATTTTCTTCAAAACCTGCCATTTTACATATTCAGTTTACTGTCACAGAGGAGTGAAGAAACTAGAAAATATTCACATCTAAGTAGCTTGAGTCAAAGAATTGCTAAAATAACTTTAAATGATTTATCTCTTTTCTTAATGTGTCTGTGCTTGAACCATGTGCTCTATTTTGAGTAGTGATGTCTCTAAATAGTTGTGGTGTAATGTTTGTGCTATACTCGTCTCTTGTTCTTTTTACCTTTTGTAAACTACTTTGTAACCTAGGGTTTCAAAGGTGCTATAGAAATAAAACGTTACTTACTTACCTAATATGTAGGTGGCATGTACTATGTTGAAACTGCATTATACTGCCAGCCAGCGCATGGCTTCTACTAAAGACTTGTGTTGACAGAAGCCTAAGCGAATGGCTCCCAGTCAACCTGGGCCATCTTATCCCAACCATTGGCTTTCTAATGGGCAGTTTGTCTTGGGAACAGTTCACTATGTGAATAACTGAGGAGCATAATGAGGAGCATAATTTTCTGTCTTGTACATGTGTCTAGACCTGCACAGACATTTGCTTTTCACCCTGCAGGGCCCAAATGTGATTATGGCTGATTAGTTTATTACTCCCTTGCTCACAAATAATCAACAAAGAACCCAAATACAAGGACTCTGAAATCTTAGATTATACGGTAATATCTGTGATGTAGAGCTTTTCATCAAATTTTAAAGAGAAGCATCAGATTCTAATTACATTGCTAACCCTAACCTCCTGCTCCTAATTAGGACATTTGTTTTTTTCACAGTAAAGCTCAACTCTCTCTGTCCTCTGCTCTCCTTTTTGCCTTGCTCTGCCTCAGACTCCCTCGGTGGCCCGTTCCCGTCCACGTCCCACCGATGCCACCACAAACCCAAGAGGTGCCTGCCTATCCAGTGTGGCAGCGTTGGTGGGCCCCTTCACATTAGCCCACTTCTCTTCCATCCAAACGCCAAGGGATCCCAAATCGTCATGGACGTTGTCCAGAAGACAGTCAAGAGGCAGGCCAGTTTCTGCAACGCCATCACCTTCAGCAACAGGCCCCTAGCGCTGTATGAGCAAGTCCGCCTCAAGGTATTTAATGTCTGAATGGAGCACTCCTAAAAAGTCTAGGGAACTTTTAAACTGTCAAAACTATTGTACTGCTTTTATCTAAGTCTTCTGAGTTGTACTGAGTTCCTCAATGAAGTACAAAAGAACAAACAAAAAACTTTAAATACAAGATACAAAAGTATTTCACTATAAATAAAAATGAAAAAGCAAGAATAAGCAATATAAATAAATACTCCGAAAGAGAGTAGAAAGACGCTAAATGCTCATTTTGGGGTACAACTACACTGCCTTCCTCCTATAATACCATTCAAATTTCATTTGTTATTTTTTTAATATTCAAATATTTAATGCTCAAATGCAGCCTGTTAAATATGTACTACACTTCTCATTAGTGGCATTGTCAATGCCACTATAAGCATGTTGTTGTTGTTACACGCTCTGTCCACTAGAGGGACTTTCAACATCAGCCTGGCCTTGAAGGGGATCTACGCAAGGGGGTAAGCCTCTCCTCGGACCGCGAACCTCCTATGGCGCCATTTTAATGCTACAAAGCGATCACCCCCCGTTAGCATCCCATTGACCGCCATTCATTTTGACGTCACTTTGACAGAGAATAACTTTACATCTGAAGAGTTTAAAGACTCTATTTGTCCATTGTTTATTTCTAAAGAAACACGACAATGTATAAAAGGCTCCATTACCTTGTACCTCACGTTATGGCTCCGTAGCAGACGTTTTTGTAAAAATAGGCTAACAATTGTGTCATAACCACGCGACTTACTGTCGCATAGTAGAGGCGCACAGGCAGTTTCTTCTCACATTAGCTGTTTAAGTGTAATTACTAATGTTAACTATCATTTTAGTGATCAATAATTAGCCTGTGCCTATGTTATCTCCTTACATATACCTACGCTCTCCGTCTCTGCTAGATTGGGAATGATTGAGATTTCTCTTGGCACAGCTACCAAAAGACTTACAACTTTCAGACAGGTTGCTCACGGCACATTTACGTCGTCTCTCTCAGTTGGAGGCTGCGCAGTAACGCTCAGCGCTCACCGGAAAAGTGCTTCTAACGGCCTTCACTGGTCTCCGTCCAGAGCAACGGGATCTGTTGGTCCATTCTTATATACAGTCTATGAATCTACGTCATGGTGCATTGCATTTGTGGCACGCTGCTCTCTGTTTACATTATTTTCCACCACGAGCACACAGCGACAAACACAAATCAACAGAGAACTCTGGAATGAAACATTACCTAACAAGTGTATTGAAGCGGCTCTGTTGTAAAGGCTAACGGCGCTCGGTTAGCACAATGACATCATGTTAGGAAGCACAGTCGAAACCATTTGTCATAAACTAAGTAACAATGGTGTTAGCCACGATGCTAACGGCATTGATAACTAAGCCAAACGGTGCTGTCACTACTATTTTAGTGATTTATAAGCAACCTGTTTCTTGCATATTGTCATGTTACTGAGAATACAGCTGTTAGAAGGTAATATATATGAAGTGGAAGCTAACTCTGACAGCTGTAGGGCAGCTAACATTAACTTTAGCTAGCTGTCTCCATGAAGCTCCCAGCTAAGCTCCTATAGCTCTGACAGCTGTAGGGCAGCTAACATTAACTTTAGCTGTCTCCATGAAGCTCCCAGCTAACTCTGACAGCTGTAGGACAGCTAACATTAACTTTAGTTGTCTGCATGAAGCTCCCAGCTAAGCTAACTCTGACAGCTGTAGGACAGCTAACATTAACTTTAGCTAACTCTGACAGCTGTAGGACAGGTAACATTAACTTTAGCTGTCTCCATGAAGCTCCCAGCTAAGCTCCTATAACTCTGACAGCTGTAGGACAGCTAACATTAACTTTAGCTGTCTCTATGAAGCTCCCAGCTAACTCTTGACAGCTGTAGGGCAGCTAACATTAACTTTAGCTGTCTTCATGAAGCTCCCAGCTAACTCTGACAGCTGTAAGACAGCTAACATTAACTTTAGCTGTCTCCATGAAGCTCCCAGCTAACTCTGACAGCTGTAGGACAGCTAACATTAACTTTAGTTGTCTGCATGAAGCTCCCAGCTAAGCTAACTCTGACAGCTGTAGGACAGCTAACATTAACTTAAGCTATCTCCATGAAGCTCCCAGCTAAGCTCCTATAACTCTGACAGCTGTAGGGCAGCTAACATTAACTTTAGCTAACTCTGACAGCTGTAGGACAGCTAACATTAACGTTAATTGTCTCCATGAAGCTCCCAGCTAAGCTCCTATAACTCTGACAGCTGTAGGACAGCTAACATTAACTTTAGCTGTCTCCATGAAGCTCCCAGCTAACTCTTGACAGCTGTAGGGCAGCTAACATTAACTTTAGCTGTCTTCATGAAACTCCCAGCTAACTCTGACAGCTGTAGGACAGCTAACATTAACTTTAGCTGTCTCCATGAAGCTCCCAGCTAACTCTGACAGCTGTAGGACAGCTAACATTAACTTTAGTTGTCTGCATGAAGCTCCCAGCTAAGCTAACTCTGACAGCTGTAGGACAGCTAACATTAACTTAAGCTGTCTCCATGAAGCTCCCAGCTAACTCTGACAGCTGTAGGACAGCTAACATTAACTTAAGCTGTCTCCATGAAGCTCCCAGCTAAGCTCCTATAACTCTGACAGCTGTAGGGCAGCTAACATTAACTTTAGCTAACTCTGACAGCTGTAGGACAGCTAACATTAACTTTAGTTGTCTCCATGAAGCTCCCAGCTAAGCTCCTATAACTCGCGATGCAGTTAGGAAACCAGAATAAGCTAAGTATTAATAAAATAAGCATTTTGGCTCGGTGGATGTAGTGTTAAAGTCATGTTAAAACTATTTCCCATCCTTCTTCTGCTTTCCAGCCGCACCTTGTCACTCCCCCTGTACTAACGTTACTCGCTACATAACGTTATCTCACAATGCCGTGTGTTTTGCACTCCCGTACTTAGCGTTCATCAGACGTGACATGAGAAGAGGGAGATTAGCTAACTTTAGCCAACCTATTTATAAAAATAATCACATTTGAATAATAATTTCAGCATTTGAATAGTATTATTAGTAGAATTATATTTGACTTTCAGAATTCGTTCCAACAGCCCTAGTCTGCATTGGAATGCAAACCAACATACTGCCCTATTTGCCCGGGACCTATATTTCCTGGAGACCTAGTTTGTCATAATGGAGGGTTGTCTGGGATTTTAATCCTGTGTGAATCTACCATGTTTCTAATTAGTCAAGTAAAAATTCCACCGCAAATGACGACCATATTTTGCCAAACACAGAGGTTGTGTGCTAATGTTAGTCCGATGTGAATCGGCATCTCAGGGATTCAGGGTTGTATTGGCTGCGTTAGCAATTATAAATGAAAGTTTTGACAGACCCTTGACCTCATATGTGGGGGACAATGTTGGTAAATTTGAATAAAATACGGACTTTGCTTATTCCCGTGCAAATGCGCTGTACGAAACACAGACGTGGGGGGGTGGTAATTTCTAAATAACACAAGGCCCACTGGTAATTGTTCCGTCCGAATAGGGCTTATGAAGTTAGGCTTATACAGTGAAGTAGAAGTTGAGAGTTGGGGGTGATCTACAGCCTCATGTCAAATGGCAGTTTGCACTACATCAAATTTCTAGGAAATAATTTATAATTTTAAATAATACCAATAAACCACATTTGGTTCTTTTCTCCCCAGATTACTAAAAAGCAGTGTTGCTGGAGCGGGGCTCTACGTCTGGGCTTCACCGCCAAAGACCCCTCCAGGATAAACCCCGACAACCTTCCCAAGTACGCCTGCCCCGACCTGGTGTCCCAGAGCGGCTTCTGGGCCAAGGCCCTGCCCGAGGAGTTTGCCAACGAGGGCAGCATTATCGCCTTCTGGGTTGACAAGAAAGGCAGAGTCTTCTACCGCATTAACGAGTCCAGTCCCATGCTGTTCTTCAGTGGAGTGCGCACAGCTGAGCCCCTCTGGGCCCTCATTGATGTTTACGGGCTGACCCGCGGAGTGCAGCTGCTAGGTAAGAAGAATAAAACGCAGAGTTGAATTACCAACCAGGCAAAACTGCCCTGGTCCCCCAGACCCTCGGGGGCCCTAAAAATAAATGAGTTTGTAATATTTTAATTAACTGAGTAATAAAAACTAAAAATGGAAAGGGGTTTACCAGAATAGTATATATAACAGGATATATAAAAGAACATGATAAGGTTATGTTCCGGACTATTTTCTGTATAAAATAAAAGGAATTTCTAACTAGAATCTAGAATCATTTCTTACAGTGTTTTATTGAACAAATGGAACATTGAATTGAACACAAAAGGCACCACTAAAAAAAGAATGACAGTTACATTTTAAAGTGCTGTTTTCTGCTGATATTTTCTTTCAACTAACACAAAACATTTCATAGTGTCTATCGCGTCTATGTCGCAGCCTTTTGCGATGTGTATATTGCGCCAGTTGCTATTGCAATGACAATACAAAAATGATATACTGTGCAGCCCTAGTAGCAAACAAGATTAAATGGTTTGTGCATGCAACATTCTGAATTGCAAAAATAAAAGGACAATGAAGATACTTGATACTAGTTTTCAACACTACTGCTGGACAATAGAGACTCAAGTTGTGTTAAATCATGTTCACCCAATGAGTTACTGCATGTTTATGAGTCATAAGAAATCAGCCAGCGTGTTGCCCTGGATGTAGATCCCTATTAGCCATACTGGCCATTCCAGGTAGCTACTTACATACACTGTTTCACATTAATACAAAACTCGACGTTTAACCTAACAACAAAACTATACTACAAACAAATAGAAACTGGATGCAGTACAATGAGTTTAATCCCTTCCTTTTACATTTCGTGTTCGGTAAATTGAGGCCCACTTAGAACCCAAACTCTGATTTAGTAGTTTGATAGACTAAGGAACCATAGAGTTCTTTAATCTGTTCAGTGGACCCTATGGGATTCTAAATCTTCTGTGTGATGGCAAAACCTGATATTCTTCAGATACAATGTGAGAGTGGTCTGATGTAATAGCCAGAGACAACATTCTTTTTTACACAGTTTGAAAACCTGACTCAAGGGTTCGACCCCCAATCCGTAAGCAGATTCGTAGCAGAGGAGCCAACTGTACCATGCACTGATTCCATACTGCAGAACATTGTAATATAGATTGGAAAATAACACAATCTGTTTGTTTGCTCCAAATGACCTCAGTCTCCAAAAAAGGAAAAGTTGTTGCACTTGCTACAGATATAATTTATATATGTGCACTCCAAGATAAAGCAGCATCCCCATAGATGCCTAAAATATTTATAGGAAGAAACTGGTTCAATCTGTGTGTTATGGACAGTAACAGGTGGAGGATAAGCGTTCACTTTTTTTTTTTTTAAATTCTTGTGTCTTCTTTGGATTAATTATTAATGAACTACTCCACTAATCTGTCCGTGCAGTACTGATGAATACTCAGATCATCTTCAGTGTCTAAAAACGACAAAAGTTTCAAATGATCTGAAAAAAACTCCAAAATAAATAAATTTGGAAAATCAGTTTTACAATCATTTGTATAATAGTGCGTTCCATTTGTACTCCAAGCTCGGAACTCGGACAACCACCAAGTAACATACAGTTATTAGCTCTTCTGTGTTATTTGTGTCTCAATAAATCAGTCATACACACAGTCCCGTCCAACTTCTATCTCTGCACATGTTGCTACGCTGTTTGTATACACACAAAAAACTGCGTAATGCGTTATCAACTGGTATTGCTAACAATGGCTAACCTGGCTAGAATCCTGCAGAAAAAGTTTGGGAACCACTAGTATAAGGTAGAAAAGTATGGCTCCCCAGTCCACAGTACCTCAAGGCCTGATACTGTGTTTTTGCAAATGATATGTAACTAGTGTCCTCCCAGTAAAAAGGGTTTTGCTTATGACAAGTGGACAATCAAACATTTTTATTTAAAGTCTTGTCCAATTATACCTTGTAATAACCCTAATAATAACTAATTATGTCAGTTTCATGTATTTTGGCACAATCTTTTACCAAAGCATCAACAATTGTGATCTAGGGATGTCCCGATCCCAATCACAGTATCAGATTCGATTTTTGCATTTTTTTACTAATACAGGATTGGCATTCACCCTGTTTACCTGACTCCAATCATGTACTACATCAGCTTGTAGTGATTGCAGCCTTTAATCACATACGCCCTGCACCACAGACACACTGCCAGACCGCCTGGATGCCGGCATTTTCAAACCAAGATGGCACGCGGCCACTCACCAGTGTCCGTCCTGAGAGTGTCTCGTAGCTTGCGGGGAAAAAAAAGTCTGTCTTTCTTAGTCATCTGTTTTTTACAGAAGCATACAGTATTACTCCAATTCTCCACACCTCTACCGTGATTCCACCAGGAAACCACCACACTTACAAGCTGTTATTCTCTGGAGCCGACATCGGTAAACACAAGAAGAAAATCAAAGATTGACTATTAACCGCAAGAGGGGTCACTAAGTTTAGTTTTCGTTGTCCAGCGGGGAACTTGAGACTGTTTATTCTTTGGTTGGGGGTTTGCTGGGATCCTAAAGTGAACTCTTTTGGTGTTGAGAGAAAAGACTCACTTGCTGCACTAAGTTAAATGTATGTGTGTTTACTTTTGTAAACAAAAAAACGCTGTGCAGCTCTATTATCTGAGCAAATACAAGTATCAGACTCGGATCAGATATTCAATCATTAAAAAATCGGACCGGATCGGGGGGGGGGGGGGGGGGTCAAAAAAGCTGATCGAGACATTCCTATTGTGGTCATGTTTCTTCACTGTCATCACTATTTCTTCTTTAATGCAGTTAAAGTGTTTATTTCTGAAGGTGACAAAGCAGGTTTTCTTTCTAGAGGTTACCCTCCCTGTTTTTTTGTACAGTAAAGCTTTCCATGAAGCAATGGAATAACAATGAACAAAGGTTATCTATATCTGACCAATATTTGGCCCCCAGGTTTACACAAAAGCAGAGGGATAAGGGGGGGCTGTGCATTATCAAGGTATGCTGGATGGCTTAGCATGCATATCACAAAGGCATAGCCCAGGATAGTATGGACCAGGCTTTGATGTGAGAGAATGTATACACACATTTCTTTTCCCTGGAGATTCAGTGCTGTCATCCCCTCTGCTGCTGCTGTAAAAATAGACCACCTGTCCTATAGATAGCCCTTTTGATTGTATTTGTATACTGTGTTGATGGATATCTTCAGGGTGGTGGGGGTGGATGTTTAGTGTCTTAAGTATGAGGGGGCACATCATCAGCATAGTGTCACGATATTTTCCGTGGCAATACTATATCGATACACAGAATCGATCTTTTGTTATTGAAATTGCACATTCGAATTTAACGTTTTGGTACTAGAATAATAAAACCAACTGCTTTTTTTAGTCCACTAGATTGTGCAGTTTTTTTTGTTTTTTTTGGTGATGTCAGCAGGGGTGACCGTCAGCGTGCATGAGGGAAGTTGGTAATATAATAGTCTTAATCCATGAAGTTCCACTTCCAGGATTTTTAACCCTAACCCTAACCCGGTGCCACTGGAAATTCCGACCGGTTTTCACTCTTTTCGGCCGGATGTCCATCCCCTTCCTCTGTCTTTGTGTTGGCGTTCTAACCTCTGGTGGATTTTTGAGGACTATGGTTAACTGCTCCTCAGATCTCTGCAGGGTAAATCCAGACAGCTAGCTAGACTATCTGTCCAATCTGAGTTTTCTGTTGCACGACTAAAACTACTTTTGAACGTACACGTTCCACCAAAACAAGTTCCTTCCTGAGACTATTTAGCAGAGGCACCGTGGCTCTGTCTGCCCAAGACGATTGTGATTGGTTTAAAGAAATGCCAATAAACCACAGCATGTTCTTCTGGGCCACAGGTCGGAGTCGAACCCGCGGTCGCTGCGCAGAGGAGTAAACCTGTATACATGGGCACGCGCACTACCAGGTGAGCTACCCAGCCGCCCTTATGGTTCATAATTTAACGTCCTATTGCCATATTGAAGTCTGTCGTAATAAATTACTGTGTGCAGATACAAAAACATCAGATAATAGGTTATGCAGAAAACGGTTAGCAAAAAAAAAAAATAGCAGAGGCCCACTAGTTGCGCGTACCACCCAAAGGTTTGCTCTGATTGCCGTCTCTGTAATGCATCTTTCAGAGAGATGTCTGACTCCTATGAAACACTGCTCCAAGCACAAGTTCAGTCAAAAAGGGGCTTTTCCTTAGCCATACTTAAGTCATTTCTACTGTCTTTTTACAGTCAGGCCATATGCAGGGCTGCCTACAGAGTAGTGCTCATGTTCCTCAGGGGGCCAACTGACTGACATCTGCCCCCACAAACAGGGGCCTGTTCAGAGGGGTGGAACACTACTGAAGGTCAAGATAGAAATGCATCAGCCAGACTAGACACGGCCCATTGTGAAGCTGAATGGCCAATTGTGTCAGCTCTGTGCATCATGTTTCTGTGCGCAACGCTTCATGAACCTTTTCCTATCCTTGGATAAGCCCTTGGGCTTCCACATCTGAGGCCTTTCCCTCGCTTTCACTCCTTATTTTATCTGGCATTTGATGAGCTGTTTTTTTTTTATGAGCCTCAGATTCTCAGTCAAACCCACAGCTTGGGAAGTGGTAAAGATGCAGCATTTTCTTTATTACTTGCTATTCCTTCTAAACGTTGCAATACCTAAGTAGACATCTTAGAACACATTAACCTGTAGCAAAATCATTTATATTCTCTCCATTTCAGCGTTTTTCAGCAGTGAGTGAGATTATACATTGTGCCTCCTTGGAAATACTATAATCCTTGGTACATAAAGATGGAATTAAACTCTATGGTGGATCAAGTTTCTAGCTCAAAGCATTTTGTACAGCTTGTGTATGTTGGCCTTTCATAATGTAAATTAGCGAGGGGCCCTCTGGTTGTATCTCTAGTGTCTCCATTCAGCAGGGATACGCTATACACACAAACATGCACACTTAGCCTTCAAAAGCAGCTTCCACTGCCTATTCAAATGAATCTACATGTCTTCATATCACTTGATCAGGGTTTCCGCGGGGTCTAAAAAAATCTAAAATTTCAATATCAAAATTGTAATAGTAGTGTGTATTGTGTTCTAGGTCTTAACTGATTTTAAACAGGTCTTTATTTTCCTACGTCCATGTAACTCTACCTCTAATTCTCATTAAAGCGCTCAGCGCTTGGATTCTGTGGTGTTGTAGTTCTTTCTTTCGCTAGTTCAAATATATGTAAATATGTATTACGTCTACAAATAAGACCAACATGCAAGTTATATTGCAGCCAATCAGCTTGTTATTGACTCAAATCTCTTTCGGATAGTACCACAGACATCAAATAGATTTTATTCTTCAGCTATTGGAAAGTGCAAATTTAGCAATACTTAAACAAACTTAATTTAGGGCTTGGTTAAAGCCAGTTGGTAACAACATATTTGAAGCCTACTGCTTCTAATGCAATAAAAGGTCTTAAAAAGGTCTTAAATTTGACTTGGTGAAACCTGCAGAAACCGTGGTGATATGCTTTTTCATCCAGCTGTTGCATTATGTAGCTCATGTTATGCCATCCATTTTATTTAACGTCTCTTGTCAGCTCACTGTCGGTATATATTTGGTGTAGGTTGGCTGCTTTGCTTTAGCATGACTACTGGTTAGACAAGTAGAAGGCAGTTGTTATTCTACCTGCTCTATAACTCCCTTTTTAGGAAGAAACCTTGGACAGACCAGACCAGATCTTGGTGGGCGGTGTCTGACGGTGCCGGTTGGGGGGGTGATGAACAGTGGCAATAATAGTCACAATAAAGATAATGGAACAATAACCAGAAATAGTAGTTGTAGTAGTTCATGGTGTTGCAGGGCACTGCATGGCGTTACAGGACGTAGCAGGGCACAGCAGGGCATAGCAGGAGGTAGCAGGACGTAGCAGGTCGCAGCAGTACGTAGCAGGACGTAGCAGGGCACTGCAGGGCGTTACAGGACGTAGCAGGACACAGCAGGGCATAGCAGGACGTAGCAGGACGTAGCAGGGTGTAACAGGGCACAGCAGGGCATGGAGCAGGACCACGGCAACAGCTGCAACCATGATTTTGGTGCCATTCTAATCCAAGGAAAACTGCTGGGCGAAAGAAAAGCATAAGGAGGTTAGTAACAAGCATTTCTGGGACATGGATGCACACAGATGGAAAGAAAGAGGAGAGAGAAGCTCAGTGTGTCAAAGGAAGTCCCCCGGCAGTCTAAAACTATAACAGCATAATTAAGAGCTGCAGAGAAGCAGAGCTAGGGAGGCGGCGCGCCGTGACTGTGGCTACACACCCTCCCCCATCAGTCTAGGCGAATGCTG
Organism: Sander lucioperca; assembly: GCF_008315115.2. Taxonomy (NCBI): domain Eukaryota; kingdom Metazoa; phylum Chordata; class Actinopteri; order Perciformes; family Percidae; genus Sander; species Sander lucioperca. The sequence goes on from NC_050189.1 coordinate 14,703,435, forward strand.
CAACTCCTCACTCCCTAACTGTAAGCTTTATCAAAGAGGAGAGTTTTAAGTTTACTCTTAAATGTTGAGACGGTGTCTGCCTCCTGGACCCAGACTGGGAGCTGGTTCCACAGGAGAAGAGCCTGATAGCTGAAGGCTCTGGCTCCCATTCTACTTTTAGAGACTCTAGGAACCACAAGTAACTCTGAATTCTGGGAGCGCAGTGCTCTAGTGGGACAATAAGGTACGATGAGCTCTTCATTTAATTTCCTTGCGGGAGTCATCCCAAAAGGATCAATAAAGAGAAGTCTAAGTCTAAGTCAAGATATGATGGTGCTTGACCATTTAGAGCTTTGTAGGCCAGAAGAAGGATTTTACCCAGCAGTCCAGGGTTTGTGTCCCATTCTTGTCCCGCATGTCACTGAAACGTACATGACGTTAAACGTACGTCCAGACCCAGAGCCTCAAAAAGTGACGCCAAGAATCCCGAACAAGCGAGTCTAAATATGACGCCAAAGGAGACCTTTAGCGTCAATAACAACGCCAAAGGAATATGCCCAAGCATCCATATTTTACGCGATGGGAGAGAGAATGTGTTGCTGTGAACACATTTAAAGAGACAAAATCAAAAATACATATTTTCTCCCTTTTACCTGTCGTGTTATCTATCAATCTAGTTAGTTTTGGTGTGAGTTGCCCAGTGTTGAGAGATATAATATAATGGAACTAGATGGCACTCGGCTTTGGGTGCTCCAATCACCAAAAAACTCAACAGAAATCATGACCCGGTTACTCAAGATAATCATCAGACCTGGTTGTGAGCAGTTTCATGTAGGAACTATTTTCTTTCTACCGAACCATGCAGAAGGAATCGACAATAGCAACAATAATATTCTAATAGTTTGATACTGCTAGCTCACCTGAGCTGGCTTATACTACAGCTCAGCCGAGGAGGACGCCATTAGTGTTTCCAAATCTCGCTCCATGAGTACGCTTCCTTCTGTGTGGTGATACAGTTGGCGGTTGTATACGGAACTGGGTGTGAGTTACCCAGTGCACAAAACCAAAACAATCTAGACTGATAAATAGCACTACAGGTAAGAGGAAAAATAGGTATTTTTATTTTGGGGGCGAACTGCCTCTTTAAACACCCGTAACTTCATTAAACTGAGTTTTTGGCCTCTTTGGAACAGCAGAGGCAAGCTGTAAACACTGAAGGGTTCATATGGTGAATAGCTGCCTATTTACACATCCAGCAGACTTTGAGCAACACGAGCATTCATTTGGAGTTGTGTTTGTGTCCACCTGATGAATCTGCGTCCAATATTCACTCTCCTTTTAGCTGTGTTTGGTTCTCCACTTTCTTCTTAAAAAAACATCTCGCTCTTCAGCCAATAAATGCTGATGTTCAGCGGTCACTCGATAACTCTCTCTGTCTGTTGTTTGCTGCTGGATATTTAGTAGAGTGGGTTTATCTGAGATTTTTCACTGAGAACAGCTGCCTGCTCTGACTGTAAATGAGGTGTATGAAAGCAGTGAGAGTGAACCAAAACAGTACGTTTGCAAGAGGTGAAACCAAAACAATGAAGTAAAAGACGCTAAAACGCTCCTTAGAGCCATACTGCAGTCGGGTTTTAATTCTCTGTAAGTTTGCCACTGCAAGTGATCCCTTGTATATTGCACATACATTTGACCCATTTTAAAATATTGATTAGTGCAGCTTTAATCAGGTGGATTATGTTAATAATGAGCATTTCAAATTAGATAATCAGTCATGGGTCCATTGTTAACCCTCGAGCCAAAAGACGCACTGGCCAGTCCAAGCAATGTTTTACAACACTCCTACTCCAAAAATGTTAAATATTTCATTTTAGACATTTATTTACTATTTTACTTATATATTACGCTACTTTTGTGAACCCAAGACTTTTGTAAACTCATTTCAAGCACCAAAACAATTTTGTGTAGGTTTGTTTTCACAAGAGATTTGAAAAAATATTTCCACATTAGGGCCTAATTATCTCTTCATACGTTGCTCTGGAACAACTTTGATCATCACTAAACAAAAAGCTGAGTTTGTTCTGAACATATTGATATGAAACACATGGGGATCAGGTTATATGCAAATATCCTTAAAGTGCCCATATTATGAAAAAATCACTTTTTCTGGGATTTGGGGTGTTCTTTTGTGTCTCTGGTGCTTCCACACACATACAAACTTTGATAAATCCATCCATGGTGTTTAGAGTGAGATACGGTTTCTGAATGTGTCCTGCCTTCAGTCTCTGGGTGAGCTGTTCAAAATCTGCACGGCTTGTGACGTCACCAAGGGGGTAAGCTTCGCCTCAGAGCTCGAATCTCCTATGGCGTGTGGTATATTGACATCCTATAACATTCCATACACTTTGACTTAAGAGTTGGTATAAGGAGATGCATGAACTTTACCCTACATTTACTGAGAACATCTGGAAATTGTTAACATGAGTAGAGGTCCCCCCAAGACAGAAGAGACCTTTGTTGGAGTTGTGCCAGATAACAGGCATTGATTGGTCAGTTATCCGATCCAATGGTATACTTACAAATCACGTCCTATGCTAATTCAATGCCTTGAGATATAAGTTTTGTCCACACAAAGAAAAGGCAGAGCGGCAAATTTTGAGGTTTGGGTTGATCGTTCTCCAAGCTCTCTGCAGGAGTTTGTAAAATTGATGCTGAATCTTTGCTTGTAATAAACCTTTTTATAATCAAGAACAGTGTCGGCGGATTCCTCTTCATACAGCATCACAGCATTACTATTTAAGGCACCACAATTTTGGCGACGAGGATGGGATCGATTGCATCTCCCAGGTCATCGTTTCATCATGGGCACCCAGGGACTGACTCCTGCTTCATTGGTCGACTATGAGGTGAGCTTTCTCACAATTTGGGCGCTGGTCAGTTCGTGTGTGGCTCTGTGTGTGCGTTGAGGGATTGCACCGTGTCGAACCTGTGTGTGTTTTGTGCAGTGATTGCTGTGTGATGGGGGTTCCGTTCTAAATTTATTTGCGTTAAAATCATAATAAACCTTTTTATAATCAAGAACAGTGTCGGCGGATTCCTCTTCATACAGCATCACAGCATTACTATTTAAGGCACCACAGGCGCCATTTTGATGCTACAAAGCGATCACCCGACGTTAGCATCCCATTGACTGCCATTCATTTTGACGTCACTTTGACCGCGAATAACTTTACATCTGAAGCGTTTAAAGACTCTATTTGTCCATTGTTTATTTCTAAAGAAACACGACAATGTATAAAAGGCTCCATTACCTTGTACCTCACGTTATGGCTCCGTAGCAGATGTTTTTGTAAAAATAGGCTAACGATTGTGTCATAACCACGCGACTTACTGTCGCATAGTAGAGGAATTGCCGTATAGTACAGGAGAAGCTCTCAGGCAGTTTGGACTTCCATTAGCTGTTTAAGTGTAATTACTAATGTTAACTAGCATTTTAGTTAGCAATAATTAGCCTGTGTCCACGTTATCTCCTTACATATACCTACGCTCTCCGTCTCTGCTAGATTGGGAATGATTGAGATTTCTCTTGGCACAGCTACCAGAAGACTTACAACTTTCAGACACATTGCTCACGTCACATTTACGTTGTTTCTCTCAGTTGGAGGCTGCGCAGTAACGCTCAGCGCTCACCGGAAAAGTGCTTCTAACGGCCTTCACTGGTCTCCGTCCAGAGCAACGGGATCTGTTGGTCCATTCTTATATACAGTCTATGGACGTCACAAGCCGAAACAAGCTGGCTAACCGCAACCATTAGCTCTAACGCTAATGTTAACGTTAGCATGCTACCTCGTTCTCAGTAGCAAAGCACTGCTACAACACACACAAGTTCACCATAATCTACAAAAGAACTACTTCCATGTGCGCCCTCATTTAGAAGTCTCCCAGCTAATCCTGCCTTGTAACTGACCGAAGTTGTAGAAACAGCCTTTCTTTTACTGTCTATGGAGCTAGCTAGCTGACATGATCTACATCTACTGAGCATGTGAGTGCAATCAAAGATAGTACAGAAGAAGAAGAAGAAAAGAGGTCTCACTCTGTAGCTAAAACAGAGACCAGCTGAAAAGAGGAGCTGCAGCAGTGAGAGAGAGTGCGGTGCAGTAAAACAAAAATATGTTTTTTTTTGAAAATTAAACCATGTAAACCTATTCTGGTACAACCTTAAAATACAATTATGAACCTGAAAATGAGCATATTATGGGTGCTTTAAAAGGAGAATTCAAGAAGATATATAAAAGGCCCTTAGACCTCAGAGGGTTAATATTAAAATATTGATTATAGCTGCTTTAATGTTTTTGAAATATCTTAGCATGTGTTCAGAGCAACGTCTTTGCTTTGTATGTTTAGATGTATCCTCTGTTCAGCAAATGAGGTCAGAGCAGAAGTAAAAGAGGGAAAGATGACCCTGGGCAACATTTGGAACGGCTTTGATGTAGAAAGATTGAAATAAGAGCCGTATCATGTGATAAATCACAGGATTCAACAGGGGGATACATCATACATGACAGGAACAAGCCCATGAGCACGATGACAGCAATGCTGTCAGAGTTTCCTCCTCCCCCCCTTCAACCTGCTAACCAAGCTGAGACAGGAAAAAAAGATGGGATCCACAGTGACTGCATACACATGCATGTAGGAGAGTATACTTGAACACAATCCGTTTTTATGCTTCTGCCACAAAGATAAGATAAAACTTTGTCTGTTCACACAGAAAAGGTTCTTGCATCGTCTGCTCCAACTATCAACAGATTAGTTTACAGATTAAAAAAACACAAACATAAGAAAACATCTGTATGGTCACCCAACAAACATCTCTCTCACACACACACACACACACACACACACACACACACATATATATATCTGAACATGTAATATTTATGATTGTCATGATTGCAGTGAAGGTCAGGGGCCTCGACGGACCAGACCCGGGCAGCAGACGCTGGCTCTGGGGACTTGGAACGTCACTTCTCTGTGGGGGAAGGAGCCGGAACTTGTGCGGGAGGTGGAGCGCTACCAGTTGGATCTGGTGGGGCTTACCTCTACGCACAGTCTCGGTTCTGGAACCATACTCCTGGATAGGGCTTGGACTCTTTTCTTCTCCGGAGTTGCCCAGGGTGTGAGGCGCCGGGCGGGTGTGGGGATACTCACAAGCCCCCGGCTGAGCGCCGCTACGTTGGAGTTTACCCCGGTGGACGAGAGGGTCGCCTCCCTACGCCTGCGGGTTGTGGGGGGGAAAACTCTGACTGTTGTTTGTGCGTATGCACCAAACAAGAGCTCGGAGTATTCGGCCTTCTTGGAGACCTTGAATGGAGTCCTGTATGGGGCTCCAGTGGGGGACTCCATAGTTCTGCTGGGGGACTTCAACGCGCACGTGGGAAATGATGGAGACACATGGAGAGGCGTGATTGGGAGGAACGGCCTCCCTGATCTAAACCAGAGTGGTTTGTTGTTGGACTTCTGTGCTAGTCATGGATTGTCTATAACGAACACCATGTTCGAACATAGGGATGCTCATAAGTGTACTTGGTACCAGAGCACCCTAGGCCAAAGGTCAATGATCGATTTTATAATCGTTTCATCTGATCTGAGGCCGTATGTTTTGGACACTCGGGTGAAGAGAGGGGCAGAACTGTCAACTGATCACCATCTGGTGGTGAGTTGGGTCAGAGGGTGTGGGAAGACTCTGGACAGACCTGGTAAGTTGGGAACGTCTGGAGGAGGCCCCTGTCCGACAGACTTTCAACTCACACCTCCGGCGGAGCTTTTCGTGCATCCCTGTGGAGGCTGGGGGCATTGAACCTGAGTGGACAATGTTCAAAGTTTCCATTGCTGAAGCTGCGGCGGGGAGCTGTGGTCTTAGGGTCTTAGGTGCCTCAAGGGGCGGTAACCCACGAACACCGTGGTGGACACCGGTGGTCAGGGAAGCCGTCCGACTGAAGAAGGAGTCTTTCCGGGATATGTTATCCCAGAGGACTCCGGAGGCAGTTGCAAGGTACCGAAGGGCCCGAAGGGCTGCAGCCTCTGCCATGAAAGAGGCAAAGCAGCGGGTGTGGGAGAAGTTCGGAGAAGACATGGAGAAGGACTTTCGGTCGGCACCAAGGTGCTTCTGGAAAACCGTTCGCCACCTCAGGAGGGGGAAGCGGGGAACCATCCAAGCTGTGTACAGTAAGGATGGGACGCTGTTGACCTCAACTGAGGAGGTAATAGGGCGGTGGAAGGAGCACTTTGAGGAACTCCTAAATCCGACTAATACGCCCTCTATGGTAGAGGCAGAGCTGGAGGATGATGGGGGATTGTCGTCAATTTCCCTGGTAGAAGTTGCTGAGGTAGTTAAACAACTCCACAGTGGCAAAGCCCCAGGGATTGATGAGATCCGTCCAGAAATGCTTAAAGCTCTGGGTGTGGAGGGGTTGTCTTGGTTGACACGCCTCTTCAACATTGCGTGGAAGTTGGGGACGGTGCCTAAGGAGTGGCAGACCGGGGTGGTGGTTCCCCTTTTCAAAAAGGGGGACCAGAGGGTGTGTGCCAATTACAGGGGTATCACACTTCTCAGCCTCCCCGGTAAAGTCTACTCCAAGGTGCTGGAAAGGAGGGTTCGGTCGATAGTCGAACCTCAGGTTGAAGAGGAACAATGCGGATTCCGTCCTGGTCGTGGAACAACGGACCAGATCTTTACTCTCGCAAGGATCCTGGAGGGAGCCTGGGAGTATGCCCAACCGGTCTACATGTGCTTTGTGGATCTGGAGAAGGCATATGACCGGGTCCCCCGGGAGATACTGTGGGAGGTGCTGCGGGAGTATGGGGTGAGGGGGTCCCTTCTCTGGGCCATCCAATCTCTGTACGACCAAAGCGAGAGCTGTGTCCGGGTTCTCGGCAGTAAGTCGGACTCGTTTCAGGTGAGAGTTGGCCTCCGCCAGGGCTGCGCTTTGTCACCAATCCTGTTTGTAGTATTTATGGACAGGATATCGAGGCGTAGTCGGGGTGGAGAGGGGTTGCAGTTTGGTGAGCTGGGGATCTCATCGCTGCTTTTTGCGGATGATGTGGTCCTGATGGCATCGTCGGCCTGTGACCTTCAGCACTCACTGGATCGGTTCACAGCCGAGTGTGAAGCGACTGGGATGAGGATCAGCACCTCTAAATCTGAGGCCATGGTTCTCAGCAGGAAACCGATGGAGTGCCTTCTCCAGGTAGGGAATGAGTCTTTACCCCAAGTGAAGGAGTTCAAGTACCTTGGGGTATTGTTCGCGAGTGAGGGGACAATGGAGCGGGAGATTGGTCGGAGAATCGGCGCAGCGGGTGCGGTATTACATTCAATTTATCGCACCGTTGTGACGAAAAGAGAGCTGAGCCAGAAGGCAAAGCTCTCAATCTACCGGTCAGTTTTCGTTCCTACCCTCACCTATGGTCATGAAGGCTGGGTCATGACCGAAAGAACGAGATCCAGGGTACAAGCGGCCGAAATGGGTTTCCTCAGGAGGGTGGCTGGCGTCTCCCTTAGAGATAGGGTGAGAAGCTCAGTCATCCGTGAGGAGCTCGGAGTAGAGCCGCTGCTCCTTCGCGTCGAAAGGAGCCAGTTGAGGTGGTTCGGGCATCTGGTAAGGATGCCCCCTGGGCGCCTCCCTAGGGAGGTGTTCCAGGCATGTCCAGCTGGGAGGAGGCCTCGGGGAAGACCCAGGACTAGGTGGAGGGATTATATCTCCAACCTGGCCTGGGAACGCCTCGGGATCCCCCAGTCAGAGCTGGTTAATGTGGCTCGGGAAAGGGAAGTTTGGGGTCCCCTGCTGGAGCTGCTACCCCCGCGACCCGTTACCGGATAAGCGGAAGAAGATGGATGGAAGATGGATGGATGATTGCAGTCCAACATTGATACACAGATCACGTTTGTGTGTGTGTGTGTGGGGTATAATTACAGTGCCGTTTGCGTGTTGTTTTTTTTTGAGAAAAATGATGCGGCGAAGTCCCTGCTTAGGTGCCTGAGGTAGCAGGTGATTGACTGCACCTGGCCTTGACTTGGGCAAATACAATATTGCGGTGCTTTGGCAGGATAATCTTTAGGCCAGACTGAAGCTGTCCCCACAGGCTTGAAATCCAACAAGCCAGAAAAAGTTGTTTAATATATAGCCCAGTTGCTAAGGTTAGCTGTCACTCTCGTTATGCACGCACACACACACACACACACACACACACACACAGCAGAACTTTACTAGACATCGGGAAGGAGGCTGATTTACTGAGTAATTCCAGCTGTTTGTGAAGCCAGCAGGTCTCAGATTGTATGAGTCAGTCACAGCGGAGCTTTAATCAAGAGAGGGCCCTGTGTGGGACTTCCCTGGAGGACGAGAGAATAAAATCTGATTGCAAAGCCTCAAGGCTGCTAACACCTTTCAACCAGGCGGATGCAGAGAAGGGGGCTTTGCCAATCCCACTGTCACCTCAAAGCAGCAAGGCAGTTAATTTAGTTCATAGAAAACGTGGTGTCCTGGAAGAGAGGCTATCTCTCTAGTCTATCAGGAAAACTGCATGTACACTGCGGGGTGGAAACACTGAAGAGCTTCTGACGTCTGCAGCGTTATGAAAGATTGTCCTCGGGTGATGGATTGAATTACACTGTTGCTCTTGACATGTGAATGATTTTCCATAGCATCTTTAGGGAGCGACAATGTTTGCTGTCACTCGATTATTTGCATAGCAGGGTTATAGTCAAATAAAAACTAAAATGAGCAGTAAAAAAATATTTTTTAGTAATGTGAAACTAAATAAAAACGAAAACCCTGTGTTTTGTATGAATATGATCATATAATACGGATACATACTTCCGAGATACCTGATTATACCTGGCCCTGACAAAAACACACTAAACTACTGTAAAACAAACTAAACTAAAACTAGCAAACACACTCTGAAAACACTCTAAAAACGAACTAAAACTAAACTAATATGAAATCCAAAAGTCAAACTAAAATGAATAAAAACTAATTGAAAATTCTAAACTCTTATAACCTTGTGGCAGAGCTATTGTTATGAGAAAACTTTTTGAAAATGGTAATTCTTTTAATCAAACCAACCAGAAAACATGATGCAGGTTTCTTACAGGCATGACCTGAAACTTAAAGCCGTGTGCTCTTTCTTTGATGTATCTTTGTATATATGATATGACAATCTCCTCTCCATGCATGTGTTTATTTTGCAAGCCAAATCAGCATTAATTGTAGCCATGTGCTTTTGTGTAAAGATGACAGATGTGGGCTAGGTGAAAGAAGAAACTAATCCTGGAAACTGAAGCCCTTCAGAGAGTAAAACAATGTGTGAAGGCTTGATGGATGAAGGCGCGGCAGGCCCCGACTCTTTGTTTGTGTCTTTCCCAAGACATGTCTGAAAAGAGCTAGCTTATCTCTGACAGCGTCAGCTCGTGAGGCAGGGTCGTCCTGTTTGAACCTCTCACAACATGTCAGTGTTGGCAAGGCATAAGTGAAGAATGCCATCTCTGGTAGAAATGACATCCGTCATGAGTTCTCATGTAGCTTTCCAGCTGGTCTGGTCCAAGAGCAGCTTCCACACCTGCATGTGTTCAGAGGTTTCCCTTACTGATGTTACAAGTGTAGGGAATGGCGACCATGGTGAAATGGTGAAATGCAGGACCCGTCAAGCAGCATTCAACGCTGAATATGTTGAAGCCTGGAGACAAAAAAAATCCAGTTTAAAAGGTAATGATAGTGTTTGTTTTTTCAATCTGGCCCTTTTTCCCATGCATTGGTGTCTAAGTGACTATTGTGAAGAAAAGTCTTTGAAATTGATCCCATATTGAGCGAGAACGCTGTAACCGGCAGCCATGAAGTGGCAAATGTGCATCGTTAATTTTCGGCCACTAAAAGTGCTGTTTTTGTCACTGACATGCTCAGATTGTAATTCTTAATTTGTTGTTGTCTGACAATATTATGGAAAGGATCTTTACAGAGATAGATGTTTTTAGTAAAGAGTAAGATCCTTTTAGTTAAACATCTATGATTGCCATTGCCAATCTCACCAGACTCCATGTAAATAATGAGTACTTTTAGCGTGTATAGAGCCAGACTCCATGTAAATAATCAGGACTTTTAGCGTGTATAGAGCCAGCATATTTCCACATGTAAATGGGTGAATTAAGGGTTTATTTCAACCAAACCAGAGTGGTGATAGTTGGAACAGTGGAAAGATGAACCAAGACGGCTTTTGATAGTTTTATTTAGTTTCTGTCCACTTTGAATGAAGTGTGTTTTACCATGATAAAAGTGCTGATTATTTACATGGAGTCTGGTAGGTTTGGTGATGGATTTCGGGGCTGTTTCATGTTACAGTTTTTTCCAACTGCTTACACACGTTTTCAAAACTATGTCTCCTTTTTTCAAAACTCTACACACAATTCCTAAAACTGCACACACAAAATGCAAAATGCCTCACATCTCCTTCAAAATGAAAAACTGCATTCAAAATACCATGAACACATCTCAAAATGAAGCATTTACATCAAATGGCAAACACTTTTTTCATAATAGTTAATTTTTGGATATACCACGTACACACTTGTTCTAAATCTACAGCTCTTTTGTCTTTCATAGGCCTATATCTCCATTTACAATGTTCTAGAGAGAAAGTCATCTGCTGAGAGGGGTTGAAAAGTGCACTGTAAAAAACAATATAATTTTACAGTAAAACAGAAAATATTCATTGGACAAAACATCACGTTTATAAGAGTAGCACAGTGTTGTATACAGTAACATGAAACAAGAAAACAAAAGTACAAACATATGTAAACCAAAGGTATCATTTTTAGAATAAAGTGTATGTGTGTGTGTGTGTGTGTGTGTGTGTGTGTGTGTGTGGAATTGTATGCACTTTGTGCAAAACAAAGTCTGATTTGTAATGCTGAAATAGTCATTAGATAGTTGCATGCAGTATGGACGCCACTGTAAAGCTACTCAAGATGGGCTTCTCTCATTGGTCAATCTGTGGTTGATCACATGATGAATAAGTGTGGCCCTGATCTCATCAGAGATGGCTCTCCTTCTTCCTCTCCTCCTCCTCCTCCTCCTCCTCTGTCTCTCCCTCCTCCTCCCCTTGCTCTCTGTCTATTGTTGGCATCCATTATTCAAAACAGGTAATCTGACCTTTGACCTCTGTATAGGCCTATACTAAAGCAGTGATTGGTTAGTGTTCAGTTATGACATGACGTGTTTGCACATGTGAGAAGTGTGTGTGTGTGTGTGTGTGTGCCCTGGTAAATCAGTGTAGCATTTTGATTGGTTGTGTTTAGAAAAGGAAAGCAAGTCACTTCCTGTTAGATTTTTGTGTCTTAGGAAGAGAATTGTGTGTAGTGTTTTGAATATAGTGTTTTATGCGATTGAAAACTGAGTGAAAGGCTGAGAAATAGCTTAGGATTTTGGAGATTTGCTGTGTAGTTTTGTACTTTGAGTGAGAGGTTTCAAAAATCGTGTGACATGAAAAGATTTTGTGTGTAAGCAGTTGAAAACTGTAAACTAAAAGGATCTTACTCTTTAACAAAAAGGTCTATCTCTGTAGGGTTCCTTTCCATAATGTCAGACACAGTAATAATCTGAGCCTGCTAGTGGCAAAACATGTTTTGTGGACGTAAATTGGAAGGTTCGCAATTGCCCATTAATTTTACATTGTAGGTTTCCCTGCTGCCGACTGCAGTCATCTCACTTAATACTGGACCAATCAGTCACACAAAAACATAGAAAAATAGATAAGGATAAAATTCAAATACTGTTATATACATGTAGCTTCTTGTAGCGAGTAGGGTACAGTCCCTTTACAAACCCTCTCAGGCTTCATTATTATGCATAACTAGCAACTTAAGAGCATTATCATATTAATAACATGAAATTTGGATTAAACCAGTTGGTCTGGTGTTGGCTCACGTGTAAATGTGATGGTAGCCTTAGCATATTGGTGCAAAGTAAGTGTATAGAAGTGGGTTGAGAGTAGGGTTGGGTACCGTTTGGATTTTTACGATTCCGATGCCAAACTGGTACTTTTAAAACGATTCCTAACGATTCATAAACCGATTCTAGAAAAACTGAAAAATGACAAAGGCTTTTTTTTTTTTTTTTTTTTTAAAAAGGGAGTTTTTTTTTAAAATTTAAAATTATTTAAATTGAACAATATATTAACGTTTTAAAGTACTTAAATATATAATAAGTAAACCTAAGTCACCTAACACATAACTACAATAATTTAACAAATAACAGTTACACTATTAACAAGTAACAACAAAATAAATGTTGAGTTGGTATGCCAACCAGCTTCAAACTTTAGCAGTTCTTTTGCAGAAAAATGACCATATTTGTCTTCTCTGGCGAGATACTACACCTCTCCTGACTTATGGCATGTCCTGCACAGGAGAAAACTCTTTCAGATAGTGTCCAAGAGGCCAGGGGCCTGTTTCACAAAAGCAGAATATATAAATCCAGGATAACTGATAAAGCGAGGCTTGACCTAGTCTAATCTGAGCATCCTGGCTTGGTGCGTTTCACGAAGGCCAAGCCAGGCTGAGGAGGAGCGACTAGGTTGAGCCAGGCTGAAGTAATTCAGATAGATGCGCGTCCACGGCTTTCCTCAAAAGACCGCGAGGTCGATCACAGATTTACTGATGCCAAAATGGAGAATACGCATTGTACATACTTTATACAGAGTGAGCAGCAGCTTCTTGTGGAAGTATGATGACGTGAAACACATTATTTGTATAAAAAGAAAAAAAACACGGCGCTGTAATGAAACAGAGAAAGCGTAGCAGACGATCACGGACCGACTGAATGCGTAAGTAGCCTAAACATATACATTAACTGACCACTGCTCTGAATTGAAACCATCATAATCATACCATCCAAGGATTAGGCTACTAATCATTTGCACAAATTAACAGTTGTACTCTTTGCCTTAAAAGTAAGCAGAAGATAATGTTACTCAGAAAATTTACCACGAAGATCAATTTTCTACAATGCTCGAATATGATGCATAAATATCTTTCGCTCGGTTCCTCCCTCTCTCTCATGGGCTAAAATATACATTTCCTAAGTCATATTAACTTCCACTGCTCGCGTTTAATGCAAAGTGTACAGCTGTTCGTTTTTGCAAATGACAGTGACTCATTGAATGGTTTCAGTTAAGAGCAGTAGTTCGTAAATGTATATTTTTAGATCATCATTCAGTCTGTCCGCTATTATCTGCCACGCTTTTTCTCGCATTTTTTAAATTTTTTTTTATAGAGTACGAGTTTCCTTCTCTACATATTATATTCCTTGCTCCCTTGTGGACATAGAAAATAAAGACACTGAAGAAATTGGACTCTAAAATCTAGAAACTATAAAGATAATTAAGTGATAAATTCCATACACACTGTAAACATGAATGGAACAGAGTATATTCATCAGTTATTTCCCCCCCAGCTAAATATAAGGTCAAAAACCATTGAGGTGTCCTCTCCCTGTTGTAACATGAATGTACAGTAGCCTACATCACTAGATAGTTACTGGTCCAGTGAACTAAGACTATAATTTGGGAGGATTGTACAATTAGGATATGTTCTTTAAAATTGTACAATCCTCCCAAATTATAGTCTCAGTTTACTGGACAACACAATTTGTGTGCTAAGAATGCCAAATACAATGCACATGGAAGTGGAACAAACATGATCGTTATTGTTAAAGAATTAAAAAAAAAATTAATCAACTAAAATAATTCAAGGTGCATTGGTCAACTATAGAAACATTGTATGCATTGCCCTTAGTAACAGACTTCATTTAAAACACATTTGAAATTTTATCAGCCTTTTCTAATTATCTCAACAACTGCCATAATATATTCAAACTTCTAACAACAATATGAACAGCAGTCTTCATACAGCAATATAACAGTAACGATGACTGTCACATGAATAATTATTAAAAAAAAAAAAATAATGGTACTTAAAGGAACAGCAATATGCACCTGTTGTATTTTAATCCAGGCTGATAACAACAGGGTAAAACCACTGCTGGGAGATCAGAAAAGGCTCCAGGATTAATAAATCCTGGCTGTTAGCCTGGTCAGGGGCAGGCTAGCTGTTAGCCTGGCTGTTAGCCTGGTCAGGAGCAGGCTAGCTGCACAGAATAAATCTCCATGGTGATTTATGTGCCTCCACTTTCGTGAAACCGAGTCAAGGCTTAAATCATCCAGGATAACTGATAAATCCCAGCTTAATCCCTTATCTTGGTTTTGTGAAACAGGCCCCTGGACACACAGGGAGGAGTTGGAAAGGACAGACAATTTGGGGAGGCTGTCCCGCCTCCCCCACCACCAGGCTACAGGGTCTTGTCCTGAACGATAGACTAGCAGAGCAAGTGGAATAGGTTTACTAGCGATCACGTGCAGTCAATGAATGGTTAGTTTTTTCCAATTGCTAACACACTAAAATGACATGCATAGCACAGTTATTTAAACTGACACACAGAGAGCAAAACTTCTTCTCAAGTCTACAAAAGTCTAAACACATTTTCTGCTTTACACATATTTTGCAATTCAAAATGGCACTTTTTAAATGCACTGAACACGGTTCTCTGCATAAGACACCAATCTGACATCAAGTCACATGTTTGCCATTTCAAAATGGCACTACATGAGCTAATTGGCCAATATACATGCCACCTGGCCAAACACCTCAATGGTTACCACTTTTTTTTTTTTTCTACACATTTTTTCAGCAATTGTTTTTTTCAGTTTTTTGTGAGCATATTTATGTTCAGTCCAATGTAAATATATCTGCTGCTGTGTGTTTCAACAGCATGTGTGTATCTGCAAATATTTCTGTGCATGTGAACAATCTGAAAAATGTTCTACAATTTGAACTATTTTAGTATTATGGTAAAGCATACTAAAGATGAGAGTGCTTTTCATTATGCCCAACAGTGTATAGTTGGTTAGACAAAGATCTGGTAATATGAATGAAGTGTGTGCCATTTGGTGCAAAAGTTTGATTTTGATAATGCTATATGTAGTTTTGGTTGCAGTGCTTCGTTTTGCAGGATATATATGAGGTATTTTGCAGTTTGGGTGTGTGGTTTTGTGAATTGTGTTAAGTATTTTGATAAAACCAGCCTAGTTTGCAAAATTGTGTTTTAGCAATTGTAAAAAACTGTAATATGCTTTTACGTCTGTTTTGGTGAGCCCAGAGGGAAAATATGGAATTTTAAAAGTAGCCTACATTTACGGTAGCTAGCTAACGGTAGACTACAGAGAAAGTGTGATATTTTTACGTCCGTTTCGGAGTGTGTACAAAAGTAAGTAAGTAAGTAAGTAATTTATTTGATATAGCACCTTTCACAGACAGTCACAAAGTGCTTCACACAAAAAACTTTTGATTAAAATACAATCAAAAAAAAAAAAAAAAAAAAAAAAAAGCAACAAATTTCATTTTTTTCAATTTCAATGAGGATTAAATGAATAAAACCCAAAATTACTAACATTAGACAAAAGCCAGTTGAAACAAGTATATTTTCAGTTGTTTTCTAAAAGCGTCAACCGAGAATGCAGAACGTAAGTTAACAGGAAGGGCGTTCCACGAGGTCGGAGCTACCACTTCAAAGGAACAATCACCTTTAGTCTTTAAACGAGTGCGTGGGACAACCAGTAGTCCCTGGTTAGAAGATCTGAGAGACCTGTTAGTGATGGACGGATGGAGCAGGTCAGAGATATAAACAGGCGCCTGTCCATGCAATGCTTTATATGTAAGAACTAGAACCTTAAAAAAAGCTATCCATCAGCTGTGATTGTAGAGTGCATGTCCGAGAATAGCATGGACACGCGCTTCACACCGCCAGCGGGCACGTGCCCCACTCGGCAGCTGCTGTCCGGAGCAACAGAGGAAAATATTTCAGTCGGAACTGAAATGAGGAACCAAAATTTGCGTTCTAATCCGGTCCGAATACTACCGTTTGCGTAGGAACCGGTTCCATAGTGGAACCGGGTTTCGGTACCCAACCCTAGTTGAGACAACAGGAGTGTTTGAGTGGATTAGCACAACCTTCATCAGTGGTATAATTTGGTTTGCTTTTCCCTTCCCACATCATTTGGAGAGACGAATTATTATGAAATACTTGCTGAATATCTAAAGACAATTAGAAGAACTTAGCAAGGGACGAGATGAGAGGAATTTTAAACCCAACTCTAATTATGAAAGTCCCAAAGTGTTGAGAAAAACAAACACGTTTTAAATGTTACTGGATTCTAGAATTTTATAATCAAAAAAATATAGCAGGTTTTCTAAGGATACAATAAAAAGTATATGTTCAAGAAAAGTTTTAGAAAATTAAATAACTCAGTACTTCTCGAATACTTGTGTATTTGTGTTTTTGCACTTTTGGTCAGCCTTTGGCTCTCTCCGTACTATGCTCTGGCTCCACTCCTAGGACTCCACTAACATGAAGTCATCTGGAATGACAGAAGTCTATTAAGAACGTTTGTTGTGTTATCCAGCTCAGAGAGAGAGAGACAGACCAGGGCTCCCATGCTTCTGGGAGAAACCAATTACTTTCAGTGAAATGGTGATTTGATTATTGGCGCACTTGACTGGCACTGGTGTTTGACTTGGCAGGCCTCAGCCTCCCAGTTAATAGCAGTACTTACCAAATCCTGATGCTCCACACACACCCTCCAACGAAAATACACAAAGCAGAAAAGATGGTGTAAATCAGACTTTTTTTGTACTCATTTAGGGAACGTAGTTTAGTGTTGTAAAGACCTCTAGGCATCAAGCAAAGCAAATTTAGCAACATTGTGTTTCTTGGCTGAAAGGTTGCTACATATAATTTATGATGGATGTTGGTCAGAGAGCTCAAAAGGCCAAGAAGAATAAACTGGATTTGTATGATTTGGCATTTAGAATTTGAAATTACTGTACCTTGGCTGGATACTCCAGTTCACTAAATTCCTCTTCAAAGAAACAGATCAGAATACATGAGTGAAATAATTCCATTTAGAACTTTATCAGTAGGGAGAGATCCAACAGATAACTTTTTAATGGGGGTAAACTAGAGGTAACTTGTCAAGCTTGATGTGGAGTTTCCTGTTTTTGCTCAACTCTGTGTCTCTCCCGTGCTCAAAAGAAGTTATTTTACCGATAATTCAGTGTGATGTTCAGTGAAGATCCTCTGAAACACCCAGCTGTTGAATTCTAAGCCCAATTCAGACCAAAGATTCGCAACGAGACAAAACTGTTTTAGAACGTCTCAGCTCGACTCAAACCAGCTGATGGTGTCACTGCAACTCAGCTGGTCAAGTCTCCAGAGGCTGGTTTTAGAAGTAGTCAATATCCACGACTTTCTACTTCAAGGATTGCTCTCGTTCTGCAGGAAATTCCGCAGGATGTCACTCTTTTTGTCCGTTTTTGGATGTCACGTTAGCTTCCGCTTTCTTTGTGTTGTAATTTTAAACTCCGATGGATTTGTGAGGACTATGGTTAACTGCTCCTCAGATCTCTGCAGGGTAAATCCAGACCGCTAGCTAGACTATCTGTCCAATCTTTGTGAGTTTTCTGTTGCACGACTAAAAATACTTTTGAACGTACACGTTCCACCAAAACAAGTTCCTTCCTGAGACTATTTAGCAGAGGCATCGTGGCTCTGGCCGGTGCTTAACTCCGCCCATGACGATTGTGATTGGTTTAAAGAAATGCCAATAAACCAGAGCACGTTTTTCTCCCATCCAGGAATGCTGTGTGGACTAGCCAGACTGGCAATGCAAGACTAGAACGTAAGAGACGTCAACTCTTTCAACAGCCAATTGCAAAGTCATCTTGTAAAGTCAGCTACAATAAAATGATCCATAATCCATTTTATGTCTGTTACAAACTGTTAACGGAGGTGCAACGTGCGCCTGCCAGCACGTACCGTGGAGCGAGCTAGAGAGTGACTAAAGAGAGGGAGCGCCTAGGACAACACCATGAATCAGAGAAATTAAACGTGTTTTCGGCGATTCATCACTAGAAATGTAACTGTAGCAACCATCTCTATCATTAACGTCCACATTCATATTGATAATGATATATTCTGCTACAAAAACGCCTGGAAGTCGGATGGAAGTACAAAGAGTCGTTGCTATGGAAATGATACACTGTCTTGTCTCATTGCTGTGAACTGGCAGGTTGTAGAACGCTGCAGACCGGCTTGTTGCAAGTAGTTACAAGTTTAGACTTAGTCTTTGGTCTGAGCTGGGCTTTAAGATTCTCTGTGCCACATAGTTTAACATTAAAACATGATTTATAAAATCATGCCAACAATTATTTTTTTTTAATAGCTTAGTATTATATGCACTAAAAATGTATGTGTAAAGGCTTCAGGCCACCTTACACATTATTGTAGGTCCAGTTTAATATGAAACTTAATTTTATACTATATGTAGTAGGGGGTCCCTGCTCTGTCTCTTTTAGTTAGGGGTCCTTGGCTTAAAAAAAACATTGAAGACCCCTGCTTTATGACAGTTCAAGCAAGTGGATGACCACACCTAATCGCATATACAATTCAAAAATAATGCAGTCATGTGCTGTGATTATGCTCCTATTTTAAAGATAATTCCACTTTATTATAACTGGGCTCATATTTCTTAGTTTCGGCCATCATTCCATCCTAATATTTAACATTGACTCACCTAATTAAGTACTGAGTTCTTGAACACTGCAACATCAGTAAAAAGAAGTGATTGGTCAGGTAACATGAGAAAGCAGATGGTCGTACAGGGTTTAAACCAACTGAGGTTCACCAAACGTCTTTGGAAAAGAAAACAAAGCTGAACAGTAAATATAACTAAGCCCACTCCCTGGTTCAACTTCCTGATAATTATGACATTTGAGTCATGCACACTTATGTTTTTTACCTCCAAATAAAGGTTAGAGAAAAATAAAGCGGAAACTACTTTTTTAATCAATGAATCGTTCAATAATTTTTCAAACAAAAATTCCAAACATTCTCTGGTTCCAGCTTCTCAAATGTGACAATTTTTAGACTGTTAGTCCGAAAAAATAAGCAAATTGAAGACATTGCCATTAGAGGATGGATACCCGTCGGGTTCGGACAGCTATTTAGAAATGATGTTCAGGTCGGGCTCGGTCACATCAGCGTGATAAGGTTTGTTGTAAAATGGTGCTGTGGCTCCTTTAAGAGAGCTCTGTGTGTGTGTGTGTGTGTGTGTGTGTGTGTGTGTGTGTGTGTGTGTGTGTGTGTAAAGTGGGCAGAAGAGAGATAGAGAAAGAGGAAGCAGACGTGTAGATGTGACCGGAGCAGAGTTGGTGGAATAAGTTGAAGTTTTGACCACAGTGTGTGCGGTGTCCGAGATAAACTCCAGAGTGAAAGCCAAGTTCATTCATTTGCTCACCAGAAACAGGATTTTAACCCCGACGTTATTCATGTTATAACGTTGGCCCTGGAGGTAACGAGTCTCCGCTGGTTTTCTGACCATGGTCGGAAACGAAGCACACATTGAACATTTTAAATCAAACAGCTTA
Organism: Sander lucioperca; assembly: GCF_008315115.2. NCBI lineage: Eukaryota > Metazoa > Chordata > Actinopteri > Perciformes > Percidae > Sander > Sander lucioperca. Next base: position 14,723,005 of record NC_050189.1, read on the forward strand.
TTAACGTGAGCTTGTTGCCCCGTGTGAGCAGATGACCTCATCTGTTGACATTTCCGAATGCCTTCCTACAGTTGCTTAATAAAAGCTTTCCACACAAACGTATGTGTCAGTGTGAAAAAAAAAAAAAGAGATTTTAACTGTCGGGCTCGGGTCGGGTTTGGTTACTGCTCTGTCGGACACGGGCCGGGCTCGGACAGAAAAATGCAGCCCGATCACCACTCTAATTGCCATAACCTCTGAGAAATTGGTATTCTTTCACTACATCATTTGACATTTCATAAATCAATTCAGCAAGAAATGAGAAATTAATATTTTATGAAAATAATCATTAGTTACAGGCCTAAACTGGATAATGTATCTAAACTCTTGTTTACAACCTGCCTGATATGGCTGTGTTACCAAATCTCAGCAATTACATTGGAGCATGTGATGCTAATATTACTCATAGAAATGATTGCCACAGACATGAAAGTGAAACCCAAGTTGGCATGATATCTGAGATTATATTTTAAAGCAATAGTAATTGGGGTTTCCGCCTCTGAGGCAGCACAAGCTGTGAACACAACATTGACATATTCTGACCTTTGAAGTAGATATGGCTAATGTGTTTGCAGCTAGTTGCCTTTTTACACATCAGTTACAGAGCAACATTAGCATTCATTTGCAGTCGTATGTTTGGCCATCCAACAAATGTAAGTCCAATATTGACTCCTTTTAACTGTGGTTTAATCTCCACCGGCTCCTGAGGGAAATATTTGGCTCTCTAACTGACGAATGCGCCACGGTGGTTACAGTCTGACGTCTGTCTGTCTGCTGTTTGGTGGTCTGTTCTAGTGTACAGTGGATTTATCCGAGCTTTATCTCTGAGAACAGCTGCCTGATGCTGCTGTACATGAGGTTGATGAGAGCGGTGGGACTAAACTAAAACAGTAAAAATGTGGGCCTTGAAATCAAAACAATGGGCTAAAAGATGCAAAAGGCTCCAAACTGAGTGACACTTCTGTGTGGTTGTCACTGCAAGCAACAGCTTTCATATTACACAGTCACTGCTAGGGCTGGATATCGCCCTTAATTGTTTCGAGTTCAATTCAAAAGGTCCCAATTCGATTACATTTCAATTCAATATTAATTAGATTAGGGAAATTTCAGTTACAATGCCAATTTTTTGTTGGAATATCAAAATATACATACATAATAATATGAAATAGTTATACAAATACTTTTTTACTTAACAGGACTAATGGGACAGTCATTGACAAACCACAGCCAACAGTCAACACAATATAGTGCAACTGTAGTGTCAGGGTATGGTGAGGGATAGATAGAGCTTGGACCCAAATGCAGGTAAAAAGGAGTAGTTCCAACCAGGAAAAACACTTCCAATGAGAATCGTCCACAGGGCAACACGCCATGAACCACACCAACAGAAAGTAATGCTCACACACGCCAAGGAAAACACAGAGACTAAATACACCGAGTACATGAGGAGACAAGCAACAGGTGACACTAGGCTGGGGAACAGGTGAAACACATTAGAGCTGGGAGAACAATCAAAAAGGGCGGGAAAACACAAGACAGAGAGTAAAACTAGACAAGACTAGGGAGGAAAACAAGACTATCAAAATAAAACAGGAACTGAGCAAAATGCAAAACAGAAAGACTACCAAAATAAGACAAAACCATAACATGTAGACTATAGCCAGTGAGTAGAGTGACTATGTTGAGGAGCATTCTTGTAAAACAACTATACCATGGTAAATTATGAAAAAAAAGCCCTCTCTCTGACAAATTGACAATAGTTCTGCACCGTGAGGTTACGGTCATTTCAGCAGACCCAAAACAGCTTTTCATAGTTTAATTTTGTTTCTGTCGACTTTGAGTGAAGTGTATTTTACAATGCTAAAATCACTGTTTATTTACATGGAGTCTGGTGGGTTTAGCGAACACAATTTTGCGGATGTTTTCATGTTTAAATAAAGGATCTTACTCTTTAACAGAAAGGTCGACCTCCTTAGAAATCCTTTCCATAATGTTGTCAGACACTTAGAATATTAGTCTGAGTCTGTCAGCGGCAAAACGAGCACTTTAGTGAAGGTAAATACAAGCTGGACAATTGTCCTATTAACTTATTTTCCACTTAAGTGAATATTTGAAAAAAACAATATTTTTTCTTTTTTCAGTTTGAACATTAAATATCTTGTCTTTGTAGTGTATTCAAATAACTTTAGGTTAAAAAGGATTAGCAAATAATTTTATTTACATTTGACACAACATCCCAACATCATTGGAATTGGGGTTTGTAGTACTCCCGGTACACAAACACCCTTCTTCTTCCGGGTCACCCGCTTGAAAGCCCTGTGTGTCACAAGATGCCCTTATACATATATGGCAAAATGCATTCATTAAAAGATTGACTTCCGCATTTTATTAATTGATATTGGATCACGCAAACAAGAATACATTTTAATTGGAAAATTGATTATTTTAACCCAGCCCTAGTCACTAGATCCATTGTGACATTTTCTATAAATGATAGCAAAGGGGTGGCCATGCATGTGTGGAGGGTGTCAGTCTTCTCCCAGTAATAAATAATTAACCTCATATCAGCCTTCCCCTGTGCATGAGCACAGGGATAAAACAGGGGGGCTTTAATGTAAGAACCTAGAGATGGAGGTTATTAACGCTAAGGTCCTGGCATGCTGATTGGCAGAGACGAGATGGCACATGCTGAATTCTGCCCATGACTTAAGGGACAGGGCTTTTGTGACTTGCTGGGCATTTTGCCTGGCTCTTTGTTATGGCCATGTGTCGCCCCGGGAGCCTGCTGCTCTTTCCAAAAGCCCTGTGTTCAAAGCTGCCCAGGCCGATCAGGGACAGGATTGGGCCAACGCCAGGCAATAAAGAACATCCCAAACATGTAGTACAAAGACCCCTCTGACTCCATCTCTCTTTTCTACTACCCCCCACCCCCCTCTCTCTCTTAGCATATTTATTAGGGCTGTCAATCGATTAAAAAATTTAATCTAATTAATTACATACTCTGTGATTAATTAATCTAAATTAATCGCATACATAATTAATGGTGCCTGAACCGATACTTTTTAATAAAGTTAAAAAAAAAAAAGAAAAAAAAGAAAGGTACTAAACAACAGTTGGCGACATTAAAGAACTTGTTTATTGCTAAGGCCATATGGTCAAAATTAAATGATTTAATAATGATGTAATAACTATAACAATAACTTATTTCACTAGTAAATTGCTGTTGAACGACAAAAACAACCACAAGATGGGAAAAGGCCATTTAACAATAACTTCAAATGCACCACGAGGCTGTAGTTTACCAGTTTCATTGAATGCACCGTCCGTGTTTTTCCGACGTCGGCAGCTGCAGATTGTTACATCCCGGTGTTGAATCCTCTACAGGAAAACACAGTCAAACTTTACACCGTTTAGAGTTAGCTGTCAGCATTTTAACCGTGTTTAATCCAGCTACTAGCTAGTGGTAGGCTAACGTTAGCTGCTGTTGAGTATAGTGTTAACTAGCTAGCGGTAGGCTAACGTTAGCTGCTGTTGAGTATAGGGTTAACTAGCGTCCCGTGCAGCGGTGTTTGTGTTGCCTGTATCGTCTGTTTCAGAGCACCAGAGAGAAGAGCAGACATATCAGTGGCTCCATATTTCGGTAGCCAGGGTTGGCAGGAAGAAGATTTTTACAGTAAATGTTCCAGTTAATGATCCAGGCAGCACATTCTCGTCTCCCTCCTTCATTTTACAGTCCAATGGTGGCTAGAATGGCTCCGGGTCAAACCTCAATATGGAATGAATTAATCTGCGTTAATTTTTTTAACGTTATTTTGACAGCCCTAATATTTATATTTTATATATCAGCCCCGTTTCTTAATCCCGAGGCCGGTCACAGAGCTATACGCTGCCTCTTTCTCCCTGTGCTGTCTCCCTGACTCTGACTGTGTTCTATGTGGTCAGTGCAAAATCTCTCTGGATATCCATATCTACCCTCTGCCTTCTTATATCCAAACACTTCCCTTTACACCTCCTCTTCTCTCTTTGTTTCCTCTCCTTTTCTTGTTTCTTCTCCTCTCCTATTTTTCTCCCTTTTTCATTTTATCTTCCTAGATCCAGCTCTTTATTTTCACCTTTTCTGACATCAGATGAAACCCTCCAGAGACTATGGATAAAGATAGGCCTTGTGAGATAGAGATTGTGTGCGTGAGTAAACCCCCTACTAAGCCAGCCTCTGCCTCCATCCACCTCCCCATGCACAGCATTAGCTAACCTGCTTTGCAGCTATTCCCTTAATCAAAAACATTTACAGCGTGAGCCAATGCCTGTGCGGGGCCAAAATAGACACGCTGCCATTTCTCCCTCCCATATGTTTGAGATGGATTAGCCCAACAGGTGCATAATTATTCAAATAAAAAACACTCCCAAGGAGAAACCAGGAGCAAAAAAATGGCAATCCACATGGGTTTTTAATTTTGAATAAGTCCAATCAGAGAGCTGACCCATAACTCTCACGCTCCCCTGCATGAATTCACAGTCCGACTAGTGCTAGATTTGGTTTAAAATTCAAGAATCTGGGCCCATTTTTCAAAAAAATGTATCTGGATCAAATTGATCCGGATTTGGAAATCCCATGTTTTGCTATCCAAGATCACCTGATCCATCTTACTTTTATGCCAGTATTTTAAAGGAACATTGGATTGGATCAATGTGATCCAAATACCAAATTTCAGGATGGACCAAATCCTGTTGACCAGAGCCTTGAATGGAGCCAACAGTGTAGCCTGCTGGCTCAGCAGAGAACTACAGGTAGGCAACATACCAGTGGCCACAAATAGACATTGTTTTAATTTTAATAAACAGAAACATTTTACATTCCTTATTTTGTTATGTTTTTTTGTCTTTTTGTTTACCATATCTCATTAGATGTGACATGCTTCATATATGCTTCAAATATGAAGAAATGTATCAGTAAACATTGATTTTGTGATCATTCACTTAAAAAAAAACACTGATTTTATTTGGTTTGAAAAATCACCACTGAATCCACTCTTCTGATGGGATCAGGATAATTCTGTTGGATTACTTTTGAAAAACTGGGCCCAGGTGATCCTCCCTTCACCAACCCCTTCAGACACACAGTGTCAACAGCTGCATCGTCCATGTCCCCATTACAATGCCCTCCTACATGAGAGAGTAGTGAACACACTCATACACACAACACACACACACACACACACACACACACACACACACACACACACACACACACACAGACATACACAAACACAACACACTGTTTAATGCTGCTTTCAAAGTACAAAATTCTGGCCTTGGCCAATGGCAGAGTTCATCTGTGAGTGGTGGATTTGAAAGGGACCAATAGGACAAAGGGATTGTATGTAGCTAAAAACGCAGGTGCACCATGATTAGTGGGCAGCAGCTGGTGAGGTCACAAACATGGATACACACACATATGAGTGCACACACACACACACACACACACACACACACACACACACACACACACACACACACACACAAGCTCTTTCAAATGCATGGTAAATGATCTACCATCCTTTCATTCCTCTTTCTGTCCTCCATGCTAACAACAAGCATTAGCAGCACACAGCTTTTGATGAATAAAAAAAAGCAAAAAGAAGAATAAATGGCGATCCAATATGGGTTTGAAATGACTACTCTTTGAAAAGTGAGCAAGTGAGAGGAAAACGGAGAGGATATAAAAAGGAACATAAACCCCTCTGAGAAGTTTTTTGAAAATGACTGATAAAAGACATGTTTTTTGAAAGGAATCAATTTACTGTGTGTGCGAGTTTGTGTTCACACATTCTGCGGTTGGGTTAGAGCAGGAGTGACACACACGGAGAGAGAGAGAGAGAGAGAGAGAGAGAGAGAGAGAGAGAGAGAGAGAGACAGAGAGAGAGAGAGACAGAGAGAGACAGAGAGAGACAGAGAGAGACAGAGACAGAGAGAGAGAGAGACAGAGAGAGAGACAGAGAGAGAGACAGAGAGAGAGAGAGAGAGAGAGAGAGAAAGAGAGAGAGACACAGAGAGAGAGAGAGAGACAGAGAGAGAGAGATGATTTGTGCCTGTTTGGAAGCCTGGGCCCGACTCCTTTCAACATAAATCCAGCATTGTCACAGGCAGCCATCCCTCCCTCCCTCCGTGGCTTTACCTCTCTCTGCTCTCTCTTCCATCTGCTGTTATCCCCCGAGACATGTCATCATCCTCTCAGCAGCTCCGGTACTCCCGCGTGTCCCAGAGGTCTTGCAACAAAGTCTGTCTCATCGTAATCCAATTTAGGATGGAGCCAGATGATGGGCAGCAGAGAAATGGCCAGCTTTGAAAGAGACACACATCAATTTTATTTGGTGATGTCATTCAAATCCCCCAATAACTCGGAGCGAGTGGGCGGACGCCGGATCGGGCATCACAATCGCTTTGTGGTTGAGCAGTTTGCATAGCTGCCCCTCTGTCCATGGCCACAGGAGAGGCCTTCCCTAGTCATCAGAGAGCCTGAGCCCCATTAGGGTTTCATTACTTCATTAAAGGCCTCCATTCAGCAAATGGCTCTCTGTCTGAAGAAATCCATCCATACAATCAGGAAATGGACTACATGGCAGATTGAGCTGTTCAATTACAATTCAACAGCCATACGTCAGGCTCTGTTCATTTCCACATCATGTCCTCTTAGTCTAGTAAGTATCTTACCATAAAATTACTTTGGTAGAAGTTAAAAATTCTTAAAGTATCTGATATTTATGATATTAATATGGCTACAGGTTTGTAACGTTATCTTCACCGCCCTGTTCACCACTGTCGTGTGTGTGGGGTCATCGTCTGTTGCATTGGCAGCAGGTGCTTCCATGATGCTATTGGTTATTATGCTTCCTCTTCTTCTTTAGTTTTGGCCGATGGTTTTGGCGCTTGGCAGCAAACAGGCATCACGTCGCCAACTGGAATGGAGCGTGCATTAACTTTTAATCTAGGAGCAATGGTTCACCAAACCTGCTTTCTTTCTGATTTTATTTTGTAGTAACGAGTAGCAATGATGCTTAGCGGAAATGTATCGGAGTAAAAGTATGCATTTTATTTAGGAAATGTAGTGGATTAAAAGTAAAAGTTTCCAGGAATATAAAATACAAATAAAGTAGAGATACGCGATAATTCTAATTCAATTCAATTTTATTTATAGTATCAAATCATAACAACAGTTATCTCAGGATTCTTTACCAATAGAGTAGGTCTAGACCACACTGTATTTTACAAAAGCCCAACAATTCCAACTATTCCCAAATAGTCAAGTACACTAACGAAGTATTTGTACTTTGTTACATTCCAACACTGCTCTTAGTTGTGGCGTGGGTTTTCATGGAGGCTGCGAGGCCATCAGGGGATCGATAGCAGAGGAAATAGTAGATGAAATCCGAGCTGGCGTGCTAGTCATCTTCAGCTGGCCTCTGGGACACACAGTTAACTGCTGCACACTTCTGAGCAGAGAGGTGTTTAATGGTTGATAAGCAGTCTCTGGGAGCTGCCCTGTGCACCAAAGGCACTGTCCTCTCCATTTTATTTCCTCACTGAAAAATCAATTAGCACAATTACAGGCCCTCGGCTCCATGAAACATTAATCACAGAGCATCGTAAAGCTCTGGGTTAGCAGCTAACATTAATTGACGCCTGACATGACTTTGAGCGAGTGGCGATAGATACCAATCGCAGCTTTACAGCGTGCAAGGGGCTCATCAGACAGCATTTCATGATGATATAGAAAACCAGACATGTCACTGGAAAGGGGATCAAACACTGAGAAGATCGCTGTCATCTCCACTTCAGTTTAACACATTTGCAGCAGGATACGTGATGTCAGCCGCTGTCTTTGTTGACTAAGGCACGTATACTCTAAGGGAGAGTTCTGACCTGGTTTTAACATCTGTCCTGAGTGATCCGATCACAAGTGGACAGCTCTACGTACATGTGTTCCCACCTGGCAGTAGAATGTGTCTCCAAATGCGTCCTGAGTATGGCTGGCTCCTGATTGCGATTTTTTCAGGCACAGACCAAATTGCCTCCTTAGTATTGGGTATTGAAAAATGCCTCGTCATTCAATACCTAACGAGTAAATCTCATCTGGATCAGTGAGCCAAAAAGCACGCAGCATGTTTCTACCAAGATCTGATCATGTTTGTGATTGGCTGTCTAACATTACACATCGTAGAGACACGCACGAAAAACTCTACGTTACACAGAGATGGGGCTCACGTAGTTGGAGCTAAAAGATTTTAAAAAAAGATGTGTCGTAATGTAATTTATTTTTGTTTAAATGGATTTTATAAAATTGGTATCGGTCAGGAACTGGTATTGTCTGTACAGGTATCAGAATTTTTGGAGCGATACCCAGCCCTACTACTACTACTGATCAGATCTCACTTCCCTGCTCTACATGCAAATAAACATTACATCATTTTCGTTGTTTAAGGCTGGATGTGCATGAGGGTGTGTATAAATGTCAGTTGTTCCTCTCAAATAAATCATGCATTAAAAACGTGCAATGACTAACGTTAATGAAAATGCACTGCCCACAATCTGTCTGTGTGCCGACATAGGGATGTCTACCGGCGGTCGCCGGGACCTGTGCTGGAGAGAAAGACACTTTTTTTTTTTTCAAGTCTCAGTGTGTTCAGCTCTCAGTACGTTTGTAGCTTCTAACTGAATCTCTGTGGTATAAAGTTTAGTTTCAATATCTGCTTATTTTTTACCTTTCATGGTCTTAAGTTACTGCTCCTCCTGATTTTTCTTCTTCATAATGAAAGCTTTTATATAACAAAATAATGGGGGACTTTTATTGAGAAGAATTTATAAGAAAAACAAAAGTGTTACAGCCTCTGCTTTCAACACTCTGGCTCGCTGGCTTATTCCAGCGCTGACATAGCGCTATGGCGAAGATCTGACAATGACTCATAAATAACAAAATGAAACAACGTAAGAACAGAAATGTCTGTAGTAATGTCCTACATATTGGTAAATTTGGGGACGTTTTATGAAACTTAAAATAATGTTATTGTCTACCGGCGGCTGCCTTTTCCAGGCAACAGTGCTGCAGAGAGCTCCAGCGGTCCGGGGCTTTAAGAGCAGCCAGCACAGGAACAAAACAGCGACACATCACCACAGTACAATAATATCCAAAATGCACAATTCATCTCAGTGGTTTCTGTGACATAAGAAATACCTTAAATGAGTACGTAGTTCCACTCACAGTTGAGCAGGCGGTCCTTAATGTGGCTGAGGACACACCCACGTACACACTGTAGCCCCGAGCACCTCCGAATGTGGTCTGAGTGGTCGGATCTCAAAGCGTCCTGGGTGTGTTTACACTAAGGGTGCACGATATTGACAAAATGTGATATTGCGATATTGAGCATGAATATTGCGATATCGATATTCATTTTGATATACTTAAACATATATAAAAACACAAAATGTATGGGAAAACATCAAAATAGATCAATAGAATATCAAAACATGTTTTTGTACAACACAAGGGTTTATTTAAACTGACCGTACAACCTGAATAAATAAAGAACCATTTTTTTCGGGAAATTACTATCCACTCATCGTACAGTGTCTTGTGGTGGTTTTTGAGGTGAGAAAAGAGTTTGGTTGTATTGCCTCTTACCACCATACAGCACATTTGCATAGTGCATTAGCTTGAGAAACATCTGTTGGCTTAAAGCCAAAGTACTTCCATGCTGGCGAGGAAGCATTATTTTTGGCTACTAACATTTCCTCTTCAATCTCCATAATTTCATCGTCTCCCTGAGCCACACTCATGTTCTTACTTTTCTGTCTCTTCTTTCCTTTCGCTCCACACACTCTGTCTCTTTCTGTCTTTTCGCTTCTTTCGCTGTCTATCTCCCTCCTCACTCACGCTGTCCAAGTGTGCACATGTGACAGGGCAACTGGCCAATGAAATATGCAGGCTCTAAATTAATCACAAAACACACTGCTAGATTTTCAATATTGATATTGCAAAAACAATATTGAGTCGATACATCGTGCACCCCTAGTTTACGCCAGTGCTTAGAGCTGTCCACTTGTGATCCGATCACTCAGATCAGATTTTTATACCAGGTCAGAACAGGGCTTTAGGTTAACTTCAGAGATGTGGTTTTTAGTTAAGATGTGGACTTGGATGTTGGATTCTGAAAGGATTGTCTGTAGGGTTGGGTCAAAGTGTTCCTGTTTCAGCCAGTAGAACGTCTGCTTTCTTTAGGGCTGTCACAGATCTACCTTCCTTTGACTTTGTCCCCTTCAGCTGTGGGAGGGCACCATGAGAGGTGTGGCTGCTCTGTTTTCACTTCTACAGTTTACAGTTAGTTGTGTGTGTGTGTGTGTGTGTGTGTGTGTGTGTGTGTGTGTGTGTGTGTGTGTGTGTGTGTGGTAATTGAGACTTAGAGCTTTATCTGGAGTCAGGCTCTCAGGTCCTGGTCAGATAGAGGGGCCCAGAGCAGACCAGGGTTTCCTCTGTCTACATACACATGTGCATAACTCCCACACAAACCCAGACAGACCCTCCCCCCCCAAAAAAAAAGATTACTAATTTTACCCCTGCCACCAGGCCCTGAGGCAGGAAGCAGGACTGAGAGGGAGCGCACATTTAGAGGTGTTATTTTGAGCAGCCGTGTCGAGGCGTAGGATGAGACTGTGAGCAACCTGAGGGCAGCTTATCGGAGGTGGAGTCATTTGTGTGTGTGTGTGTGTGTGTGTGTGTGTGTGTGTGTGTGTCTGTGTATTTGTGTCTACTCTTGCTGTTAGACCATGGGCGTAAATATAGACAGTGCAGGCAGTGCAGTTGCAATGGGGCCAGTGGGGTGGGTTGAGGGGGGTATAGACAGAGCAGGCCCTCCAACAATGTGTTGGGCAGGGAGTGAGAGTGACTTGCGAGTGATTCAGATTGCAGATTGAAATGCGCCTGTGTTCAAAGAACTTACATTAAATAAAAAGCGATGCCATTTACCATACGTCGGCCCTCGGAAAGGCAAACCCATCTCGATCATGGTTTTCATTTTTCTTTTTAAAATGGTCAGTAGCAATCTAAAGCAAACTCATATGCTTAATCTACATGAACTACAAAAGCTATAAATAAACTATATAACACGATTTAATTAAATGTAGCGGTGAAAACTCATCTGTGAAAAAGGTGACGAAGATGCCCCAGGAAGCATTTTCATAAATATCAGCTTTAAAATGTGGATTAACAGTTGATTTTAGCATTAGGATATAGGGGAGAACTCACCCAATAATTAATGTAATTACGTTACTGCTACATATGTAAGGAGGACATTAGTTCAGGGCACTTGAAAAACAAAAAAACCAACTCTTTGGATCGACACAAAAAATCACACAAACGACCTATTTTGAATTCAAAATGGCAGTATTTGCTAAAAGATGACAATGTTGCTCCCCTGAAATTAATCATTTCTTGTTTTCTTTGGTATTTGTTTCATAAGCAGCTATGCAATGAGGATTGCTGGGTAATATGACTGTGATGTTGTCCAATGTCAAGTCACTATTTGATCATGTGAAGTGATGATATGGTATACGTTAGCTAGTTTATGCGTAAAAAAATCTGCACATCTGCAAGTCAAACACCTAATGGTGTGTGTGTGTGTGTGTGTGTGTGTGTGTGTGTGTGTGTGTGTGTGTGTGTGTGTGTGTGTGTGTGTGTGTGTGTGTGTGTGTGTGTGCGCACGCGCGCATGTGTGTGTGTAACTACTGTGCACTGGGCCCCATCGTAACTACCTTTCGCCACTGTGTTAGGCCGGTTACACAATGGATGCGTCGCGCGAGCGTGTTAGCCGCGTGGCGTGTCCGTTTATATTTTGGCTCCAATGGTAACAGGTTAGAGCTTACACACTGCCTGCGTGACACGCACGTCTCAGCCGCGCCGAAAACGTGTGCATGCTAGAAATAGAACCAGCGGCTATTTTTCATGCGACACGCAAGCGCGTTGGAAGCGTTTCCAGGCAAAATAGAATAGGAAAGTATGTTTATGTCATTTAGACACAAATACATATTAATAAATGACATGTTGATGTTTGAAATTATCTAGGTTTTAATATAAATGCAGATATAAATGTAATAAAAAGAAAAAAATCCATTTTCTAATATTGCACCTGTCAATACAGAACAAAATATTTTGTAGCCTATTTTGCCGTCAGTACTGCCGACATCTTTGCTGTAATCAAATCAGTCTATATTTATGTTTAACATGGTTTTTCATTTTATCAATGGGAAACATACATGTGTACAGACAAGGCTAGCAGCAGCACCGCGTCAGACACGTTTCTGGTGTGTAAAGACAGAAAACGCCACGCAGCCGCCACGCAGCCGCCACGCAGCTGACACACAACAGAAACGCCACGCTCACGCCGCCCAGCCAGTGTGTAACCGGCCTTAGAGACATGTATTGGCTGACATAAATGGCTCGCTGTAGAGTGATACTGTGCTATGAATTGCAAGGAAGGCAACTAACACACACCCATACACTCACAGACACGCATGTATTACATTTTGTTTCAGGAAGTCATTTGTTCTTTGTTAATTGACACCATGCAGCGTTTTCTTGTCCAAAGCTACTGTAGATGATTCAGCTCTGTGCAGATATAGGAGCGACCGACTTTACTTTAATTTTCTTTATCTTTAAACACACTTACTGACACTCTCATTTGCGGCAGTGCTGAGTAATTAGAACTACCCTACATATGCATTCAACTTGTGCAACTTGTGAAGTTAAATCTCTCTCTTTTTTATCATTATCTTGTTGTCAGACTGGCTGCAGATTCAGCTCTTCTCAGAACTGTATGCTCCCAGTTGGGATTCTGCTGACTGCACGCTTCATCTCCACACGCCTCCAGCAAATTGCTAATCAAGGCAAAACACAGTAAGACCACTATTAACCGCTGTTCTCTGTCCCACTTGCTCTTCTCTCCCCTCTCTATCCAGACAGTGAGATTGTTCCTCCCGACTGCCTCCGCCCGCGCTCCTTCACCACAGGGCGCTCATCCTCTTTCCGCCGCGAAGCTGACGACTCCCGCCTGTCTGTCAGCCTGTGTGACCTCAACCTGCAGCAGGAGGAGGGACGCAACGCCCACACTCACTCCCACCGCCACACCCTCCAACTGGCCTCCGCCTCCCCGTCCTCCACCTGCCCCATTCCTCAGAACTCCCTTAACTCGCAGCAGTCCTCTCTGCTGCCGTCGGCCCTGGAGAGCGACCTGCACTTCCACCAGCTTCGCGGCGCCCACATCAAGACGCTGGACGAGCAGACGGTGGCGCGATCCGAGCACACGCGAGAGGAACGCACCCTGGTCTTCACCAACCGGCCCCTGCGCACCGGAGAGACCGTCTTCATCAAGGTCACCAAGTCCAGCCCGGCGCGCTCGGGCTCGCTGTCCTATGGCGTGACGTCCTGCGACCCGGCCGTGCTGCGCCCCAGCGACCTGCCCTACAACCCCGAGGCTCTGGTGGACAGGAAGGAGTTCTGGGCGGTGTGTCGGGTGCCAACGCCTCTCCAGAGCAGCGACATCCTGGGCTTCTTGGTCAACCCGGAGGGGGAGGTGCTCCTCAGCCACAACGGCACCAATGTGGGCATGCAGGTGTGTGTGGACAACTCCCGCCCACTCTGGATGTTCTTTGGTCTCCATGGGGCTGTGACTCAGCTGAGGATCCTGGGTAAGTTAGCACCACATGATGTCACATTGATTACTAGGGGCTTTAGGGATGCAGCTGACGATTATTTTCATTGTCGATTAATTTAGAAAATAATAAAATATAATAGAAAATAAAGTTATTTTCTCGATTAATTGTTTGTTTATTAGTTGTTTGGTCCATAAAATGTCAGAAAATGGTGAAACACGTCACTCAGTGTTTTCCAAGATGACATCCTCAAATGTCTTGTTTTGTCCACAACTCAAAGATCTTCAGTTTCCTGTTCCAGAAGCTGGAATCAGAGTATTTCTTTTTTTTACATAAAAGATGACTCAAACCGATTAATCGATTGTCAAAATGAGTGGCAATTAATTTTAAAATGTAATAGTTTTTTACATTTTTTAATTCGAAGTTCGAGATTGTGACTTAATTTCGGTCGATTTCGAATTAAAATCAAAATCGTGACACCCTTATGTAAATTGTATCTTCATAGGAGAAGTTAGAATAGTTGACAATTACTATTAATAAACACAAATGTCTGTATATCAGGGCGCCTGGGTAGCGCACCTGGTAGAGCTTGCGCCCCACGTAGAGAGGGCACAGTCCTTGCCACAGCAGCCGCGGGTTCGGTTCCGACCTGTGGCCCTTTGCTGCATGTCATTCCCCCTTTCTCTCCCCTTTCATGTCTAAGCTGTCCTGTCAAATAAAGGCCAAAAGGCCAAATGTTTCATGGTGCTTATTAATGCTAAATAGGGGTTAAAGTAAAGTGATGTATGTTTCAACGCAGCATAAGACAAAAGAACTTCAGTATGTCTGTTGGAACAGTGTCAAGAAACCATGATGACAAACGTCTGGCAGATTAATTACACTGACATCTTGATTATCACCTGAAGTGCTAACAAAATTTTATCTACCTCCTGTAAGAGACGAGAGATGTTCTGTGACCGCATGCTTTATCTTGTGAATAATCCCATTTGATGGTGGAAATAAGCATCCTTTCAGCCGAGCGATGTGTCCTGGGTCGGGAACTTACAGATCACGATATTGATCTTCATTTGGTTTGCCGCACCGCCGCTGAGACCTCTGAGCTCTGTGCTTAATTCACGTACTCCCTGGGTTTGAAATCTATTTGTGCTAAATGTTGATCACTCTGACAGTATGCCAATGGAGGCAAACCACTTCTCCCCGTTTGGAAATTACAGCTGCGGTCACGACCCGCACTGAGGGGGGTCAAGAGTTTGGGAGAGCACTTTGTTACGTTGTTTGTCACAATATTTACAGCAGGTGTCTTGACACAGGAAGCTTCTACGCACATTTCCTAGGATCAGCAAGAAGAGTAGATGGTCTGTCACGTGCCAGGAAGATGAAAAACAGGAAGCAAGCGAGCAGCGGTGGAGAGAGACTGCAGCGGGAGGGAGTGCTGTGACCTGCACACAGCAGGTACAACAAGATGTCTCAGCGGGTGGACACTTTGCCTGTCAGTGGTGTGCCGAGACACTTCATTGGCCCTGCCAAACATATTGCCTTCCCACGAGGTGCAGGCAGCTGTCGCTCATTAACATGAAAAGAGGAAGACATATCTGCAACATGCTGTCTTTATGGATGCATTTCTGAATGCTATTTGATCCCACATCTGTCTATTAAAGGCTAGAGCTGCAAAGATGAATTGATTATTTGATTAGTTGTCAACAGTGGTGGAATGTAACTAAGTTGATTTACTCCATTACTGTACTTCAGTACCAAATGTTGAGGTACTTGTACTTTACTTGAGTCTTTTCTGTTCATGTCACTTTCTACTTCTACTCCGCTACATTTCAGAGAGAAATATTCTACTTTTTACTCCACTACATTCATCTGTTACAGCTTTAGTTACTAGTTACTTTACATGTTAATATTTCTGCACACAAAACAATGTTTTATTATAAATGAAACTACCCAACATTATATAAGTCTAACTGAAATGATCAGACCATTAAACACACAACTGTTTGGATCGTTTCCTGTTTCTAAAATGTGAGGATTTTTTTCTGCATTTAGTACTTTTACTTATAATACTTTAAATACATTTTCCTATTGATACTTACATACTTTTACTTAAGTAACATTTTCAATGAGGGAATGTTACTTGTAAAAGAGTACTTTTATTTAATTAAAGGATCTCAATACTTCTTCCACCACTAGTTGTCGACTATTAAATGAATCGCCAACTGTTTTGATAATCGATTAATCAGTTTGAGTAATTTCTTCAAAATCTTCAGTCACAATTCTCTGATTCCAGCTTTTATTTTCTAGCGTCTTCTCTCCTCTGGGACAGTAAACTGAATATCTTTGAGTTGTGGACAAAACAAGACATTTGAGGACGTCATCTTGGGCTTTTTGGGAAACACTGATCCACATTTTTTGTTTTTACAATTTTCTGACATTTTATAGACCAACCAACTAATGGATTAGTCGAGATAATAATCAACAGAATAAATGACAATGAAAATAATCGTTAGCTGCAGCCCTAATAAAATCGGTGAAATCCTATTTAAACGACAGCACAACACATTCACACACATGCATATGTGACATTCTTAAAATCATTATTACCCACAAGCTATTATTGTATATATTCACCCAGTGATAGCAAAGAGATGACACGAACATGGCTATCTGTGGCAGCTGTGTAAAGCAAACTGGCTCGTGCAGCAGTGGATGCTGTCTTCTATTAATGCAGCTCTGAAGAGGCATAACAGCCCAAACAGCGCTGGCCTTTCAAAGGTGTCACAAGTGTTTGTGTGTGGAGGAAGAGGCATCTATAAATACAGATGCTGGTTTCCTTCAGGGACAGCAGCGGAAAAAGGAAGCAGAGGTTTAAAAGAGGTTAACGAGGAACAACCTCTTATCTAGACATGCAAGAAAGTGAAAGAGACACACACTGAAGACGAGGCTTAAACCTTTCTCTTGTCAAGGAGAGTAACAATGTTTTTCTTATTTAAAAAAAAAAATACACACATAAAATGAGATTAGATTATATTCAACGTTATTGTCATTGCACGTTACAAGTACATAGCAACGAAATGTAGTTAGCATCATAACATATGCTACAGTATATACAGAGTGCAATGTATGAAATGATATATAAATATACAGATATGTGTATATTACTACAGGTATGTACAGGCTATGAACAGGTTATGACTATGGCTATGGTAATACAGAATAAATAACTATACAGTATGTACAGTGGTGCAAATTGTGAGTAATAATAGTAAAAACATAAAACTCACAACATGAGCACACCACCTCCCCGTCTGACCCCCCCACTTGCTATCACCACCTCCATATACAATTTTTTTTTAAGAAATAATATACATACACAATATTCAATACAATAAATAACAACATAATATACAACTAACTGTCAAGCAAATAACCATATTATGTATATATGCTATGACTCCATAAGTACATTACATACGTCTCTCCACAGTACAGGGGGCGGCTGTGGCTCAGGTGGTAGAGGGGTCACCTACCAATCAGAAGGTTGGTGATTCGATCCCTGGCCCTACAGTCCCATGTCAAAGTGTCCTTGGGCAAGACACTGAATCCTGAATTGCTCCCGATGCTGCTCCATCAGAGTGTGAATGTGTGTGAATGTTTATCTGATGAGCAGGCCACAGTGTATGAACAAGTGTATGCTGTATGGTCAAGTTACTTCCAAAATGTAATACATTATTGATTACTAGTTACTGTCATTTGAGAGTAATTAGTTATATCTGTCCATCTGTCTCTGAATTGTAATGCTTTACACTACTTTTGTGTTACTTTTGAGTTACTTTCACCAAAATAAAAGTGGAAGTATGACTTGGCAGGTAGCTTGTGAATTTCACCATGGGATCAACAAAGTCTCATCTTTATCCACTAATTTATTCATATTGTTTTGTATTATTAATCTGAGTCTGCAAAGTAACTAAAGCTATAAAATAAATGGTTAAGCAAATCGTACAATAGCCTACTTGACTCTGAATTGTGGTGGACTAGAAGTAGCCTAATAAGTAGGAGAAAATGAAAATACTCAATTAAAAGCACCTTACAATTGAATGGAAGTAGCCTACGGTATAGTTATTTTCCACTGCTGATAAAAATGTAATGACGTGTAGCAAGACTAAACATTAATTACTGACATGTTATCTGTCAGTTGCTTGGGCACATTGCTGTCGGCACTGACGGGACACAGATGTCCCTAGCCTACCGTCTCTGGTTCTGGCTCTGACCACGGGAACACTGACAGGACACAGATGTCCCTAGCCCACCGTCTCTGGTTCTGGCTCCGACCACGGGAACACTGACGGGACACAGATGTCCCTAGCCCACCGTCTCTGGTTCTGGCTCTGACCACGGGAACACTGACGGGACACAGATGTCCCTAGCCCACCGTCTCTGGTTCTGGCTCCGACCACGGGAACACTGACAGGACACAGATGTCCCTAGCCCACAGTTTCTGGTTCTGGCTCCGACCACGGGAACACTGACAGGACACAGATGTCCCTAGCCCACCGTCTTTGGTTCTGGCTCCGACCACGGGAACACTGACAGGACACAGATGTCCCTAGCCCACAGTCTCTGGTTCTGGCTCCGACCACGGGAACACTGACAGGACACAGATGTCCCTAGCCCACCGTCTCTGGTTCTGGCTCTGACCACGGGAAGACGGACGGGACACAGATGTCCCTAGCCCACCGTCTCTGGTTCTGGCTCCGACCACGGGAACACTGACAGCACACAGATGTCCCTAGCCCACCGTCTCTGGTTCTGGCTCCGACCACGGGAACACTGACAGGACACAGATGTCCCTAGCCCACCGTCTCTGGTTTTGGCTCTGACCACGGGAACAGTGACGGGAGACCTCGCTTCAACGCAGCTTAATAACACCTGAAAATAATGTCCATGTCGCAAATGTATCTGTCTCTGCAGTCATTTCAACCACCGAATCCAGCAACAGTAAATAACACTCGCAGACTTTTTTTCTCTGTGCCGAAATGTTTGGTGGTGTTGCTGAATTCTTAAAAAAACAAATGCCACTAAATGTCAGGTGAAATGCACTGTAACTCGTGTTACTGAGATTGTAACAGGTATAATATTACTGACGTTTTATTAGTAATGCATTATATTACTGCGTTACAGCAAAAAGGAAAACATTACTGTAATTGTGTTACTTTTGTAACGCGTTACTCCCATCACTGTGTATGAATGTGTGTGAATGGTGAATGGTTCCTTAGTTAAAGCGCTTTGAGTAGTCATTAAGACTAGAAAAGCGCTATATGAATACAGGATCCCTCCAGAAATCTCAGGTACTTTACAAACTCAATCCAGCAAACCGTTTGTGAAAGGATTATAACCTGGCTCACTGCGTGTTACACAAGGGGATTTACCATGTTCACTATGGGCCAATGTTGCCCTCTAATGTTAGCCAGACTCACTTTACATCAACTGATAGCAGAGGGACCATGACAGCCATGTCAATACAAATGACATTGAGCTACAATATACAGTATACTTTAAAAACAAACTGCAATCAAACTGTAATTTTAGTTTAAAAAAATTATTTTACCTATTTTTTCTTGAACACAAAAACATAAAAAAAATACAATAGACTGAATTGAACATGTCTATGGTAAAAGAACATGAAAAACCTGTAACTGTGAATAACCATACCTTTTTCATTTTTTTTTTAAAGAAAATTAATTTCTTTTCACATAAAAAGACTGTTAAAATACATTCACAAATGTATCATAACTTCACAAATATATATACAGTATAAGTAAAAAAAGAAAAGAAAACAAAGGGTACTAAACAACAGTTGGTGACATTAAAGAACGGCTTGTTTATTGCTAAGGCCATATGGTCAAAATTAAATGATTTAATAATAATGTATAACAATAACTTATTTCACTAGTAAATTGCTGTTGAATGACAAAAACAACCACCAAGGACATTTACAATAACTTCAAATGCACTACGAAGCTGTAGTTTACCAGTTTCATTGAACGCACCGTCTGTGTTGTTTTTCCGACAGCAGCTCAGCAGCTGCAGATTGTTACATCCCGCTGTTGAGTCACAGTCCTCTACAGTAAAACACAGTCAAACTTTACACCGTTCAGCGTTAGCTGTCAGCATTGTAACCGTGTTTAATCCAGCTACTAGCTAGCGGTAGGCTAACTTTAGGTGCTGTCGAGTATAGTGTTAACTAGCGTCACATGCAGCGGTGTTTGTGTTGCCTGTATCGTCTTCAGAGCACCAGAGAGAAGTGCAGTGGCACCAGATTTCGGTAGCCAGGGTTGGCAGGAAGAAGATTTTTACAAGTAAATGTTCCAATTAATGATCCAGGCAGCACATTCTCGTCTCCCTCCTTCATTTTACAGTCGAATGGTGGCTAGAACGGCTCCGGGTCAAACGTCAATATGGAATGGATTAATCTGCGTTATTTTTTTTAACGCGTTATTTTTTCTCAGATTAATTAATCGAAATTAACGCGTTATTTTGACAGCCCTTATATATATATATATATATATATATATATATATATATATATATATAATTTAATAGATTAAACTGTTAAATTCAAGTTTGATACTGTGAATACATAGTGAATAGAGAAAATTAGTTTTAACAGGTGTAAATATCCTTTATTAAACATTGAGAAGCCAAAAGAATGCACAAGATTAAAGCTACAAACAGTATTTTAATTATGGAAAATTACTGTCTTTTATATCTAAAATAATATTTTTACAGGATTTAATTTATTTACAGTGTAGCTTTGTTGTGGAGATGGCATCAGTGATTCCAATCTCCTCTTTACTTTCAAAGAAGCAAAGCTGACATGTTTTCCTTTGCAAAAAAAGCGAAATGTTTTGATGGTACAGTAAGCCCTTCTGCTAGATCCTGTTATCACACACAGAGATCACTTTACTGTTAAATCACATTTTGGCTTGGCAGCTGCGCATAACAGACCACCTGGTTTTTCTATGTGCATTTCTAACAATCATTACTGAAACCAGAGCGCCTTGGCAGCACAACAACACAGGAATATCAGAACAATGAAACGGGTCAGGGGCACATTTTCTTATCGGAGCACATCTTGGAATTCCCACTGAGGTGTGAATCATCTTTACTTTCCAGCTGCTTTGAATTAGGAAGCATCTCTTATCTTGCTGCTGCAGCTCTTGATCTATTGCTTTATGTTGACTGGAGAGCAATTTAGCTGTCAGTTAAGCGGAATTCGAGCCATGCCTTCTACTCGGAGCGAGGGATGTTAAACTTGAAAGCTTGGCTCTCCCAGTGGGCTTCTGCTCTCAGCATGGCAAGATAAAGCAGTCATCACAGAGGCCTCTCACTTCAAACAAAGCATGAAGTAATGGACCTTTCTAATAGGAACTGGCATACTCAAACACATGCTTTAGGGAAGCTCCGGTCAGCCAAGAGTGCTCGGACAGGGTAATGACGGTGGATGAAATCTATACTGCAGTAGTTGAAGTAATCTTTACTTCATTTTGAATTGAATTTTCTGTCTTTAAATTGCTGTCTACTTTAAATCTATTTGAAGAAATGTATTCTGTACAATATATTTACTTCAATTAGTGCTGGGCCATATGGAGAAAATCAGATATCACAATATTTTTGACCAAATACATTGATATCGATATTGCGATGATATTGTAGGGTTGACAATTGGTGCTCTCACAAAATATTTTTAACAATGAGATTTTAGATAAATAATCATCAATAATGTGGTAAACAGTTTCAAGTGAAACTAGAACTGCAAGCAGTTATGACGGGGTCCAAGCCTCTGATGCCAGTCGCCCCCGACGCCCCGGGAAGCTGTGCCACTCGCCCCCGATGACCCAGGGAGCTACGCCAAAGCGGGACCTAAAGCATTACATGGGGGGGCAAACATTGGTGAATATCGAGAGGTTTGATCCGCAAGGTCTGCGGTACGGTGTGAGCCGCGACGTCTGCGGTACATTGCTGTTGCAAATGTAGTGGTTAACAGTTCATCTCCATGCATACACAGACTACCTTTAACAATTCTCTACAATAAACAAACTTCTTAACCCCCCTGACCACAGGGGACAGCAGAGAGAAATGAGAGAGTGACTGAGAGGGTGGAGAGGGGAGGCAGGTGTGGTGGTTGAAGGAGCAGGGGAGGTGGTCAGGTTGTTGTAAATGGTGTCATAGGGGCTGATTTATGTTTTCCTCCGTGGGTGCTCACAGGCGCACGCCCTTTGAAAAAAAGTAGTCAAAAATGGTTTGCATTTCAGAACCTTAGGAAATGGACAGCAGCTGACGCGAACACATACGCCTATTAACTCGATAATTAAGCCGTAAAGTAGGTTTCATCTCAGGACAGCGCCACTTCTCACAGATACAGATAGCATTGGAGATGAAAAGTTTAACTGACACGTAACCGCGATCAGCTTCGTGGGAAATTAAGAATCAATGTCACTGACATAACCAATCACACTATGACAGATGCTCCACTTAGCACCAACTGCAATGTTTACTTTTAAATGAATGTAGCCTACTGGCAGTCTGGCACACGTGGGTGCTCAGTATTTTCCGTGGGTGCTCGAACTCCGGAGCATCCACAGTATCGGCGCCTATGAATGGTGTTGATTTTTGATTGAAAAAGTGAGAGAAAAGAGTTGCATTTGTCCACTGTGAAGGTTGTAGAAAATTTGTCAGGTGGGTTAAGAAGTTTGTTTATTGTAGAAAACTAGGGGAGCACGCAAAAGCAAAAACCAAAACAGTGATTGAGTTGCCAAAACATGTCTACGTTGATTATAGCGCCCCCTAATGGCCGATCTTCGCCAAATTTGGTACAGAGCCTCAGAGCCGCATGCCGAACGAGCAAAAAAGTTTCGTGGTGATTGCTTTTACTGTGGTAGAGATATTGCATATGCAAATTTCCCATTTAAATGCATTGAGTTATTGGCCAAAAAAAATAAACGTTGCTTATAGCATCCCCTAAAGGCCGATCGTCGCCAAATTTGGTACAGAGCATCATAGTGCCATGTTGAACAATGATCTCAAGTTCCTTGCTAATAACATTTAATTTGGCCGAGATATGATATGATACGTGTGTGGTAGCTAGCTATGAAAATTTGTTTGATCGTCAAATGTGCATACTTTAACGTAGCAAAATTCCTTGAGTAACTTTTGGTCAGGTCCATCTGGAGATGCTACCTACCAGGTTTCGAGCTGATCCGTCGCACGGCCTAGGACAAGTTCGAAAAAGTTGGTTTTGCGCATTGCGCGATATTGCGAAAAAGATTTTAAGCAAAAATGGGCGTGACCTATATCATGTGATTCAGCTTGATTCAAGGAACACGTGGATGTAAGGATTTCTAATGTGCGATGTGTAATGTGGGAGTTAAAGGCAAAAAAACATTATAGCGCCACCTAGTGGTCCACGTGTGTATTTTTTGATAGGTGTGGTCCATGACCCATTGTCTATCTACCCTGTAAATTTAAAGTTGTTCACATTAGTGTAAGTGGTGAATCTAGACTTGGGTCCCATAGGCCATGCCCACTTTGACCCCTCAGTAACCCACTCTAGAGATGACCTCAGGAGTGTCCCTAGATGGTACCCGTCAAGTTTTGTAAAAATCGGATGAGCCGTTCATGAGATATAAACTTTTTGTACTTGTAGCGCCCCCTAGTGACCAATTTTTGTAAAACGCGTGG
This sequence comes from Sander lucioperca, assembly GCF_008315115.2. Taxonomy (NCBI): domain Eukaryota; kingdom Metazoa; phylum Chordata; class Actinopteri; order Perciformes; family Percidae; genus Sander; species Sander lucioperca. The sequence goes on from NC_050189.1 coordinate 14,746,483, forward strand.
AGGACCTCCAGAGGGTCATGTCAAACAAGAATCTAAAGTTTGGTGTTTTAATAGTTAGCTACACAAATTTGTTTGTGTGTAATATGCACAATTTTTATCCTATAAAAATTCTTTTCATTAATTTTTTGTCAGGTTGGTCTGGAGATGCTACGGTCCAAGTTTCGTGCAGATCGGTCGCACGGTCTAGGAGGAGATCGAAAAAGTAGGTTTTTGATAAATCGCGATTTTTCACGCATAAAAGTCTAGGCGGAAATGGGTGTGGGCTATATAACATGATTCAGTTGGATGCAGGGAACGCGTGGATATATGGTTTTTGAATGTACGGTGTACGTTGTGGGAGTTATATGGCCAAACGCGTTTTTTCTGCTATAGCGCCACCTAGTGGTGGAAGTGGGTCAATTTTTGCGCCTGAGGTCCTTGCAGTTTCGGACCAGTCCTGAAAACGGCAACCCCCCACCATGTACGGTTTAGGCTGTAGTCGGAGTTTTAGGCGGAGAAGAATAATAATGGAAAATCAGTAGAAAAACAATAGGGTTCCACAGCTCTGCTGGAGATGTGAACCGCGTTGCCTTGCATTACGCGGTTCCCATGCCCCCTCGGGCTTGGACCCCTAATTATAGAGAAAAAATAAATATTTTTTCCCCACCTATATACTGACTATGTTTACATGCATGCACAAAATATTGTGATGTTAAAACAAATTTGCAATTCTTCAAATGATATTCCCTCAAAATATTTCACAACACATTTTCTGAGAAAATTGAGTTAGTATGTGCTTGTTATTATCAATTTAGACTGTCATATTCAGATATATCAGATATTTTGATATATGATTTCATCACGATATGTTTCCATTGAAAGACTTAATAAATTATCATATTGAATTATTGCCCAGCCCTATCTTCAATATGTGTCTATATATGGTAGAGGACCCGAGCTTGAAGCAAGAAAAAGGCAGCCCAGTATGGGGCAAATGATAGATTATTTAGATTTAGATTAACCTGACGAGCCAGATTGCTTGTTTACACAAAACCATCTGAGAAGCCGTCATTGAAAACTGTTTGTTTCAGGTGATTGGATGAACCATCTGTCTATCACATCAACCATTGTTGTTTTGAACGAACCATAGTCGCGGCCGTCACACACACCTAAACCAAGCCCATAGCTACCAGTAGCTCCTCGCTGGACGCTGATTGGTTCAGTCCGCTGCTGTTCGGACACAATTGGTTTCACTTGTGATCCTGTGATTCTCGCATGATCTCGTGATATTGCGAGAATTTGCTGTTGTGCAAGGTCATATTTAGAAATGCGTGTGTAATCTGGTTCCTTGACAAATGTGTTGGATGCATTTCCTTCCTCAAAAAACATTTGCGTTGTTGAGTTTTGAACATTTAAATCAGCTAGCGTGTAGTTTTCTACTACAATGCCTTTGTTGGCACTTCTTTATGCATCACTTCCACCAACTGTCTGCCAGTGGAACAGAGTGAAATTGACATGTGTGTCCTTATAGGACCCACTTATGTAAGTACTGGTCACTAGGGATGGGCGTATCGATCCTGTGGTATCGATAGATCGATATACTCACGCTACTCATTTGGCATCGATTTCCTTAAAAAAATATCGATATAAACTAAAAAATAATAATTGGGGTGTATGCATTACTTTCAGCTGTTTTAGATTACTTACTTAAATGACTATGTGCCGGGACACCCCTGTACCTGGCGGCGTATTGAGCTGGCCCATGTCACGTGACAGGAGACGAGTGAATGAGCGTCAACGTGCGACACAGCCGACAGCGACACAGCCAAGGGCCTGAAAATGTGTATGTTTTTGTTCATATTTAATTTATTTCATTCATATTTGTTATTTATTTTACTTTTAATTTTATTATGTATTGACCATAATACATTTTGTATAAATGGTCTGTATTTGTCTTGTGATTTGTCTTAAATGTAATAATATTTTTACTGACAAAAATTGGCAATAAGAAATTAACGGTATTGGTATCGATATCGATGAAAATGCAAGAAAAAGTATCGGTATCGTATCGAATCCTAAAAGTGTGGTATCGCCCATCCCTACTGGTCACAATATCGACAGGTTTTCTTTAATTTAGATGGTTTTCCCACCTATAGTTTGTTTGCTTTGGTCCCAATCACTTGATAAGTATGTAAACTAGGAGCGATTTCCCCTTAGTTCGGTTGATTATTTAAATGACATGAGCTGGTTTGATCACGGAGATGCAAGAAATATGCACTAGTCCAGAATACAGGACCCTCTTCCTGTTTTTGATTTCTTACCAATATTTTCTATTTTTTTGATTTTCTGACCAATAAGCAGAGTGAACGTTCTTGCATGATTTTTAATGACGCATTTTAATACGCTTTGATTTTTCCAGGTGTGAAACAAAACCGAACCAATGGGGGAAATTGCTCCAAGTTTACAAACTCATCAACTTATTCGGACCAAAGCAAACGAAGAATAGGTGTGAAAACGCCATAAGACTAAAAAAACAATAGCAAGTGTAACAAGTGCGGTGCCAGAAGAAAGACCATGTTTGTACCAGTACACCACCATCCGTCCTCTTTTATATGTGTGTATATGTGTACCACTTGAGCAGTAAGTGCTGTGGACGAGAGGACCAGTATATTCACTCGCTCTTGACTGACTCAATTTCAATTACATTTTTTGTGTGTCAAATCTTAAAACAAGTTATCTCAGGACACTTCACAGTGTGTAGGTCTACACTAGTGTTAATTTTCTTAGTTTTGTGCCAAATGTCCTTGTTAGTTTTAGTCTTATTTAGTCATTCACATATATTTTTTGTTAGTCAAGTTTTAGTCGACTAAAAGTCTCGTCATTTTAGTCTAGTTTTAGTCAAAACTCAATATATCTTAGTGATGTTTTCTTGATTTACAGCGTAGATGCCTAAAATCAGCATTAGCTTATGAGACGTTAATTTAAGTTAACTTACCTGAATGTGTGGATGGTTAGCCTTTAGATGTCGCTTAAGGTTGGTGGTGTTTTTCCCCGATATTTTTTGTCCGCAGTGCTTCCCGTCAGTTATAATGACACATTCTGACTTTTTGTCAGTATCATTGTACGTAAAATGCGACCAAATATCAAGCCTCTTCCTTCTACCTAGCATGTCGTCGGCGCTTGGCATTCTGGCAGAAATCTCTGGTGTTCACTACTGTCTATGGGTGTTGTGTTCTTGCTCCGTGTAGTTTCGTGTTGCAGCCACAGGCTGACAGCAACAGCACAAACTCATTCGGAATATTTTGAAGGCGTAACAGCTGAATATTCTATCTCATGATGAAAAAGTAGAGACAATTGTAGACGAAAATGAGTTTTAGAAAATGAGAAAAAACATTTTAGTCTCGTCGTTTTTCGTCAACAATAATGCATGTTAATTTAGTCTTAGTCAGCGTTTTTGGACATTGGTGCAGTATCGTCATCGTCTTGTCTTAGTCATGGAAAAAAAGGTTGTTGACGAACATATTTAGTCTCGTCTCGACAAAATTAACACTAGTCTAGACCACACTCTATAAGTCACCTACAGTTTAACCCAGGGGGGTTCACCAACTCACAGACTGCATGCTACACAGTATTTTTCTCTATTGTCCAAATATCCCTTATTAGTGTTATCATAGCAAAGACAACTGAAAACAGAGCGGCTGACAGTTGAACTTTGCGAGAGAGATATTGAAAGGACCTTGTGTCTCGTGGCGTGGAAACAGGACACCCATCCAGTGACCCACTTTGCATGTATTATAGATTCCATTGAAATGTCAGCGCGCTCATGCTCGAGTAAAACATCTCACCACCCACATCCTCATACACTGCAGCTGCCATGCTCCCCTTTCCTCCTCTCTGTGAAATCTCTTTGATTTTATCATCATTTGGGTCATTTGTGTGCTCCCCCTTTTGTTTCTATCCCCTCAATTATCACACATGTACCACTACAAACATACATACCTGTACTGGCATTCACATAAGCCAATATGTATACATATACACATAGGTGTAGATTTCAGGGGGGATGCAGGGGATATGTCCCCCCCAATATTTAGAAGAGGTAGATTTATCCCCCTCAAAAAATATGATTGGTTCTGGGAGATTTAATCCACGTTGTCACTTTTTTTCATTTTTCATTTCGTCGCTGTTTTCAAGTTTTTTTTAACATCAGAAGTTTACTAACTGAGCAGCTTTGTATGAGAGAATACTATAGGTCTAACAGAAACTGTTCTGTATTTTAACTGTAACTACACACATCATTTACGTTTTTTAATTCCGGGGCAAAGTCTGGGTAATGAGCTGCCAGAACTTTTTCTGTTATTTTACGGATTTATTTCTTAAGAGTGCAGGAAAGGAATAGTTTGACGCTGAAACTTTTCTGGGGGTCGACCCCCAGAGCTCCCGGTTAAAATGTGTTAAAACAAAACCTACGCCCTTGCATATACACACAAACAGGCTCACTCATCATCTATAATAGAGTATAAAGGGCTGCTTACTATGGCGTGATCATATAGCGCTGTGTGCTGTGTGAAAAATTAATTAGTTTTCCCCGTGAGCTGCAATGATTAAACCATGAGTTATGATTATTTATTTGCATATTGGCTAAATCAGTGATTTTTGTATGAAGGTTATTTTTATTTGGCACTCCTGGAAAATGGTGGCAGGCATCTTTCACACCTCAGGTTTTTTTTAATGATATTGCTGGTTATTATTTGTTAGTGCAGTGGTTTGGGAGGCATTGGTATTGTCTGCTGCTCCAGGCTAAGCAACGGATCAAATTCAGGATGAAAGTTGGAATGAAAAAGTAGTTGCTCCTCATTATCTGTTTCTAAAACATATTTTTCTTCCTCTGTCTGCCTCTATCTTTCTTGGCATACTGCATGCATGCCTACTTATAATGTAGTTTATACATATGTATGGAAGCACACACACTCCTCACTACATCTATTAAAGTGGTAAACAACTCAGGGATGTACGACTGTGTCCTCCCGCCAAAACAGCTCTTCTGTCTCTGAAGATAAAATCTCCACCAGACAAAAATAAACTATTAACAATTTATGCCGCAGGGCAAGCCATAACCTTAAACTACTAGCCTCAGAGCTGCTTTCCTCTCATCCGATCTGAACGCTCAGCCTAAGTGCACAATTGTCCCAATAGCACTTCAGAACAAGAGATTTATCTGCAATTAAATTAACAGCCAACCATTTTAAAACACTTTGTGTTTCACCAATTTACAATGTAAACTATTTGCAAGGTTTATTTTATTCTTCTCTTTTTGTTCTTTCCATTCCATGTTAAAGTAAAAAGTGACCAAAATCTGTGACACACACAAGCCTGAAGGCTGTCACGGGTGATCCCTATACACACATTTGCACGCTAAGCCCCCAAACCCCCTCTCCTCATCCCCACCCACCTCCCTCACCACATGCCCTGCATGCCTCCCATGCTTTAATGAAAGAGGCTCGGCTAAAGATGGACAGATGGCTGAAGTAGTTAGCGGCAGAGATGTGGCCACAGGGAGAGGCAGCCCGCCACTCCCAGCTGTTCACACAGGTCGGTTTAATCTAGTGGTGAACAGGCGGTATCAGGGCTGGGCACCACAGAGCCGGCCTCAGCTGCCTGCCAGGGGGATTAACAGGGAGAGCTGGACAGAGAGAGGGGGGGGGGGGTCAGTTCCACAGGGAAAGCACTCATGCTTACAGAGCCTCAGGGTGATCAGGCTCGAGTAAGCCCATGAAAGGTGAAACATGGGGAATCTAGTAACACCTTGTATAGGTGGCACAGTGATTTACTGATCAACCCACAGCATGAATGTTTGATTCGGAGCCTTTCTACACATACAGTTCACACATTGTACCCGTTAGTGCTGGGGTTTGCTCTGGCTGCTTTGAGATCCTTTTACAGCGCACGTTTTTGAGGCCTCAGTATGCTAAAAAATCAAGTGTTTGTCAGATCATTTGACCACATTTTCGTCTGTGGAATTTGGGGGGGGGGGATGTGTCCAACCTTTTTTGTAACTTTTTGAAAACATTCTGAGAATCGTAAATACAGATGGACTGCAGAGGTGTGAAAGTAAACCGGGTTTGAAGTTTTCTCTTAGGCCAGAAACACACCGCACGCTGAAATGCCGCGAAGCGGAGTTATTTTCATTTCGGCTCCCATGTTATTCAATCTGTCCGGCCACACCGGCTGCGATCAGGCGGGTCAAGCCAGGCAGGTAATCACATACAGGAAGGCTGTACAAAATAAAACACCCAGGTTTATGGTGATTTTGGCGACACACACACACACACACACACACACACACACACACACACACACACACACGTTAGGCTTTGGTTCTGACCCAGCACACAGAAACATACACGGACTCAGAGTAACGATTTAACAAAAACGTTTTAATGAAAGTTCAGTACTTATAGCAACCAAGGAAGGCAAACACAAAGTAGATCGACTCCGAGCTGGATTGGGGGCTGAGGCGGGCAGGCAGAGGAATGTCCAACTTTCTTGCAGGCATCCAAAACAGGAAGGTAGGAATGCTAGAGCGTGATGAGCAGTTGGAACAGCAAGCCACGGCAACAGGTCTTGAGGTGTAGGTCTGAACAGGGAAAAGCAGGACGTTAGCAAAGGCACAAGGAGAATAACCCTAGGACCAAACTAACAAACAAAGTTTAGTCACCAGTGGAGAGCCAAGCCCAGGAATATATACTGCAGGGTTCGTGAGTGGAATTAGAAGCAGCTGCGCAGGTAAGTATCAGTGGAATCGCCAGCAGCTGTGCAGAGAGGTAGATCACCAGCCACGCTCCTTGACCTACTTCCAGGAGAGTCCGCCAAACACACATACAGACACCACAGACACAGTGGGGAAAAAAGGGGAGAGACACACAGAACGGGGAGCGAACAGCTGCCCACATAACAGCTTCACAGCTATTCACGCTGCTTCAGAGTGCGGTGTATTCCTGGCGTTAGGCTACATCTACACTACTAAGACTACATTTACACGTGGCCGGCTATTTTCATAAACGGACATTTAGAACCTCTACGTTTTCAGAAAAGTGTTTGTTTACATGTACCCATGTATATATGCTGTCAATGTCACGAGAAGCTCAAGCCCATGTTAGCCAATCAGAATCCCGAAAATAGCAACAACAGCAACAAATCACTTCCTCTTTCTCTCTCTCGGCTGTCTAAACCTCCGTTTGTCTCAGTTTACATGCAAACATGCAGCAAAGTTTTCCAAAATCTCCACTTTGGCTGGAGTTTTTCTGTGATAAAAAACAGGGTTTTCGTGTAAATGAGAGGCCAAACCGCAGGAAAATATCTGCGTCTTCCCTTCGTGTAAACGGGGTATAAATCGTAGATTAAAAAAGAATACATTTCAGCCGCGTCCACACTAGTCCAGGCCACTAAAACAGAGACATTTGAAAACATTGCTGCTACAGTTTTGGTTTGAAAACCCTGGGTTGCTTTCTAGTCTGGACGGGCACAAACGGAGACATTTGGAAACGACTAAGCTGACGCCAGCGTTCACCTCCTGATTGGGTCCTATCAGTCATGATGTGTTCTTGCTTGATTCCTCACGCCCCTATCACATGAACCTTTCTCGGATGGATATTCATATATTATTTATTTAAAAATTTGTAATGGTAAACATACATATCGAAGGCACAGCGAATCCTTAATCTTAACTGTATCTGTGGATGGCTACCATAGTGGCTATCCTACCTACTGTATATAGCCCTATCATCAATGTTATATAAATTAAATGTTGTTTTTTCACAAATTATTTTACGAAATGTGGACAATAAAAGTTAGAACATGTATCAAAAGGTGAGATGCATGCAGTGAAAACCAGGCTGAGTAAGTGCATAGCCCAGAAAGAGATACATATTGACTAAAATAAAGTTCACATGCAATTTGAAACTTTGTATTTCTAATGTTTTTGATGTGAGTTAAGTTGGTAACAGTTTCTAATCAGAAGGCTCTGTACATTACAGTAACGTTCAGATCATTTCTTTTAGGTTTGCAAAGACCCTAATTTCTATTAAGATGCAAATGTTTTCATAGCTGACTGTTTTCCTGTGCAACAAGGGATTATTAGCATCACTATGGGGGTCTTTACCAAATAAAGTGGTAAAGATAATCTGGCTAAACTGTCAACTGCCGTTGAACCTATTTTTAGTGAGGTTGCTGCTTTTCAAGATCTCAGGTAATTACTTTGGTGAGTACAGTGTAAATACAACTGATACATTTGGTGGCTAGTGCAATGAAAGTACGACTCAAACTGTAATACACTGTTGTTTACCTTTGAGTTGGGCCAAAAATATTTCAGGTTTACTTTAGATTATAAAATGTAACCATAGTTTGGAATGCATTTTGAATGCCAGGCAGATTAGAGACTAAACTGTGAATTTGCTCGTGATGAAGTAGCAATCCATCATTGCTGTTTCCTTTCCTTATGCCCAGCGTGCTTATATGTGTGGCCTGTCTTGTATCTATACATAGACAATGCTTAGAGCATGTCACGCATACTGCATGGATAAAGTTTGTGATTCCACTGCTAAAAATGTACGCTGCTCCACATGACCTGTTACATCATGTTACGCACTGTACATACAGTGCAAATCATACACACTTTGCGGCGCCAGGAGCACCAGGGCAACCCCAGAATGCAAACAAAGGAGATTCTTGACTAACACCCTCCCCCCCACCTTGAAATGCCACATCAAACAGCTCCTGATATAGAGTCATGAGCAGCAGTGACATGATGACTAAAGCACTGCTAGTGTTTATGAGCTGGCAGTTGTGGGACATTTTCTCTAAATTCCAACGGCCCATTATTGACTCGGCCCTAGACAGAAGTGGGCCTCTGTGTGTCGGCTCAGGGCATCAGTTGGATTGATTAGACTGCTGGTGCAGATGGCAGCAGAGCGATGCAGTCTGACTGCTGGGACATTGGTTAGTGATGGGGGTCACCGGTCAGTGTTGACGGTGATTCTGCCGCACCAGATGACTCTGGTTTCACGTTTAGTTCTTCCTGTCAGCTGTCCAGGAGAACAGACACCATGAAATGTTCCTCAGTAAGATTCACCACGGTGGAGTAATACCTTTTGGAAAAAAAGAAAGTCCTATAATAGTCTCATTTCTGGTGCAGTTGTTAGTGTGCTGTTTTTTGACAGCAAGCTTCAGGGAAGGTAATACTTCACCGATTAGCATTAAGCTTTGTATTAGTAGAAACCCGGTAGTATTTTCGAATGACCGTTCTTCCCTACCTCATGTCCCCCTGAGACGAGAGATCTTTGTATTGTGTGTCTGGAAAAAAAAAAACTGATGACGCAAAAATCTTAATTTTTCGTCATCGGAGGCTTTTTTTGCCTTTGGCTATAGACTACAGCCAGCTATTTCCGTATGTTTTCAACCCGCCCATAGGGGGTGGGACTGTCACTACCCGATGTGAGTCGAGTTTCAGCCATCTTGAAGCTAAGCTAACAGGCTCTCTCTTTTCAGCAGCAACCTTGCAATTATGTGCATTCAAACTACCGCACATGTGTACCACCGGGATACATTGGAACAGATTGGAGAATATGCAGGAAACTTTATTACAGACGGAATACTCGACACACTACGCGAGCTTCGCCTGCTACGGAGACCAGCACCCTGCGGTGTCGCTTGATGCTGCTACACGGGGAAGGCGACATCGAAAGCGGTGTGCGAGAAAGCGGAAACATGGAACAAGGGCAGGAGTTCAAGCTAGGTGGAAAGCTAACGCTAGCCGGCAACCTGTTCCATCAATCCTGCTTGCAAATGTCCGCTCATTAGACAACAAACTGGACTACATCCAACTTCAACGAAACTCCCAATGCGAATTCAGAGACTGCTGTGTTTTTGTTTTTGTGGAAACATGGCAGAATGACAGTGTACTGGACTCCGCTATCCAGCTACCAGGCCTGCTAACCTTCCGAGCAGATAGAGATGCTGCTCTGTTGGGCTGTCCATATATGTTAACACGGACTGGTGCAGAAATGCAGAGCTTGAATCCAATTACTGCTCACCGCTGGTGGAGTTTTTGACTGGTAAATGCCAACCATTCTACATCCCACGCAAATTCACGGCTGTGTTTATACTCGGTGTTTACATCCCACCAAGCGCTAATGCTACCAATGTGTTAGCTGAACTTTATGGAGCTATCAGTGAGCTCCAAAGCACACATCCGGATGGACTATTTATTGTTGCTGGTGATTTCAACCACGCAAATCTCAAGAAAGTTCTTATATTCTACCTTCACCTCACGGTGAACCTAACTTATAACAATCAGTGCTCTGTTACTGTCACGGAATGAACAGGAGTCAGACTGGTGGTAAGTGAAACAAGATTTATTCACAAAATCCAACTGGAGGAATGGTGAGCTGGCCAAACACAAACAGAACTTAGCTGAGGTAGTAGAGTCCTAGGGTGGCAGCAGACGGCAAGAGGATGATAGCAGGTAGGATTCTCAGTTAGGCAATGGGTAAGTAGCAGGAGAGAGTCTTGGTGACTTGTAATGACGAGACCAGACAAAGAGTGAATGAGCATGTGCCGAATATATAGAGGGTGGACTAATGAGGTGCAGGTGGCGAACTGATGAAGTGGCCTGATGAAGTGCAGGTGTGAGTGATCAGTATTGAGGAGATAGTGAATGAGTGGGTGAGGAGTGAGTGCTGGTGACTGTAGGACCCTGACAGTACCCCCCCTCGAGGCGGCTCCCGACGACAGTGACGAGGGGCGAACACGGCGACGAGGTCTATCCCGACCCCTGGGGGCGGGGCGATCAGGATGGTCGACATGGAACTGAGCGAGGAGAGCGGGGTCCAAGATGTGATCACGTGGCACCCACGACCGTTCCTCTGGACCGTAGTCCTCCCAGTCGACCAGGTACTCAAGGCGCAGACCTCGCCGCCGTGAGTCCACGATGGTGCGCACTCGATAGATAGCCTCCTCATCAACGGGAACGGGAGGAGGAGGCACCTCGGTGTCAGGGTCTGTGGACGGAGAAGAAACAGGGTCAGTGAAGGGTTTCAGAAGAGATACATGGAATGATGGTGAGATCTTGTACTGCGGTGGAAGGTTTAGCCTGTATGTGACGTCGTTGTGGAATGGGGAGCGACATAAGCTTGCCTTTTGGTAGCTTTCTGGGAGTGTTGGTTATGGCGCAGACTGAGCATCCTGAAACATATCGGGAAAAATCCTGAGAGATGAACGGCCACCAGTACCGCTGACTGAGGAGCGAGAGGGTACGCCTGCTGCCTGGATGTCCCGGGAGCGGTGTGAGCTGAGTCCAGAAAGGCGATACAAAACTGACGAGGCACGAAGGTTAATCCCTCTGGACCTCCCGGCGGAGTGGGATGAAGAAGGTTTTCCTGGGAGATCCGCTCGTCGATGTCCCAGATGATCGGGCTGACGAACATGGTTGGAGGGAGGATAGGTTCAGGTTGGAGATCTTCAGATAATGACTGATGGAGACGAGAGAGAGCATCCGCTTTGCCATTCTTACTGCCAGGGCGGTAGGTGACGAGGAAATCAAAGCGGGTGAGGAAGAGGGCCCAACGAGCCTGGCGGGGATTTAGCCGTTTAGCCTCTCGGATATATTCCAGATTGCGGTGGTCGGTTTTGACCTCAACCTGGTGATTGGCTCCCTCCAGCCAATGCCTCCATTCCTCTAGGGCAAGCTTTATGGCGAGCAGTTCTCGATTCCCGATGTCATAGTTCCGCTCCGCCGGGGAAAGCTTCTTGGAAAAGAAGGCACATGGATGGAGTCTGGGAGGCGTCCCCTGCCGCTGGGAAAGGACTGCTCCTACACCAGTGGAGGATGCGTCGACCTTGACAACGAAGGGCAGGTCAGGGTTAGGATGGATCAGGATGGGAGTGGTCAAGAAGGCATCCTTGAGGCGTTTAAAGGCGATGACGGCTGCTGGAGACAGGGACAGAAACTTGGGCTGGCCCTTTAGGGCTGAGGTCAGAGGAGCACTGACAAGGCTGTAGTTGTGAATGAATCTTCTGTAGAAGTTGGCGAACCCAAGGAACCGCTGGAGATCCTTTACAGTGGAGGGTTGAGGCCAGTTCCGGATGGTATCCACCTCCTTCTGGTCCATCTGAACTCCATGTTGGCCGATGATGTAGCACAGGAACTGCACAGTGGTCGTGTGAAACTCACACTTCTCCAGCTTCAGGTACAGCTTATGTCTTCTGAGTTTCTCCAGAACTAGACGGACGTGACGCCGATGCACAGAGAGGGAGGAGGAATAGATGAGAATGTCGTCTATGTAGACAACCACAAATCTGTTGAACTCCCGGAAAACCTCGTTCATGAACCCCTGGAAGACCGCTGGAGCGTTGGACAATCCAAAAGGGCATGACCCTATATTCATAATGACCAGAAGGGGTGACGAATGCCGTCTTCCATTCATCACCTCGAAGAATGCGGATCAAGTCGTATGCACTGCGTAGATCCAACTTTGTGAAGATGCAGGCCCCACGCAGCTGCTCCAGCGCGGCAGGAACCAAAGGAAGGGGATAACTAATCTTCACTGTTTGAGAGTTGAGGGACCTGTAGTCAAAGCATGGCCTCAAACCCCCGTCCTTCTTGGCCACAAAAAAGAAGCTGGAAGCAGCAGGGGAAGTAGATGGTCGGATGAACTGCTGCTGAAGAGCCTCCTCCACATACTCCTCCATGGCCTTCTGCTCCGGGATGGATAGAGGATAGACGCGGCCTTTAGGGAGAGTGGCTCCAGGTAGCAGGTCGATGGCGTAGTCCCACGGCTGGTGTGGAGGTAACTTAGTTGCTGACTGCTTGCTGAACACATCCTGGAACTCTCTGTATTCGACGGGGAGCTCCACTCGGTGTTGAACCTCGGGGCTTTCGATGGAGGTGGAATAGACGGGAACCTGGGTTCTTATCTTTGAAGATGAAGAAGGACTGGAAAGGGGAGTCTTCAGAATCCTCTTAATTGGTGTGACACAGGAATGGAAACAGTCCTCACCCCATCGAAGGATCTCCCTGGATGTCCAGTTGATGGTGGGATGATGTTGCACTAACCACGGCCGTCCCAGGATGAGCTCAGCAGTGGATTCCTCCAGCACCATGAAAGTGATTTCCTCCGAGTGCAGACATCCTATACGGAGCGTCAGTGTGGGGGAGAAGTGGCGAATCCGACCCCGACCCAGCGGTTTTCCTTGGATGGTTTGAACTCTGAACTCTTGACGGCTCCGGCGTTTTCGGACCCTTAGTTTTTGTAGGAGTGGAGTGGAGATGAAGTTCCCCGCTGAGCCTAAATCAATGAGGGCTTGCGCTGCAACACAGATACGCAAGGTCAACACATGTACAGGAGTACGAATCAGTGTTTCAATTTTCGGAGGAAGTTGAATGGAACGCTGAGCGCTGGGGTCGAACAGGGCAGTCTCCGATGAGATGTTTATCACTCCCACAGTATAAGCAGAGCTTGAGTTGGATACGGCGCTGACGCTCCATAGGTGACAGGTGGGTAGAATCAATCTGCATGGGCTCAGATGCTGGGGAAACGACAGTCGGAGCCGAAGGCGGAGGAGTGGCAGCGGTAGCAGGGTTTTCACAAGCAGATAAACGCTGAGACACACGAACGGTCTTCTGAATGAGATTCTCGAGACCCATCGTGTCATCATAAACCACCACCAGCTGGCGGACATCTGGGTTGAGACCATGTTGAAAGGCAGTTATGAGGGCAGTCTCATTCCAACCACTGGTCGCCGCCAAAGTGCGAAACCGAAGAGCATATGTACTCACGGAAGAATGTCCTTGGCGAAGCCTGTAGAGTTGGTCATGAACGGTAAGGTCAGCAGCCAACTGACCGAAAACTTCCTTGAAGTGCTGAATAAAGTGTGACAGGGATCTCACCACTTGGGAATCCAAATTCCAGAGAGCCTGGGCCCACTGGAGAGCTCGACCTGACAACAGGGAGATGACAAAAGCCACCCGAGCCGAATCATTGTTGAATTGATGAGCCTGCATTTGGAAGTATAGCAAAAACCCGCTGCAATCCTCCGCCTCTCCAGAGAATGTCGCTGGTCGGTCCGTGGGACTCGCAGAGGCAGCCGAAGAAGCAGAGAGGAGGATCTCTTCGGGTATGGTGGGTGGATTACTTGGTGGCGAGGGAAGGAGAGACTGACGAACAGCTTGCACCAGCTCCGCGAATGGATCGCGTAATGGATTCTCCACGGGCTCCGTTGGATTCTGCATGTTTTGGTCTGGTCTTCTTCTTCTTCTTGGTAAGTGAAACGAGCTTTATTCACAAAATCCAACTGGAGGAATGGTGAGCTGGCCAAACACAAACAGAACTTAGCTGAGGTAGTAGAGTCCTAGGGTGGCAGCAGACGGCAGGAGGATGATAGCAGGTAGGATTCTCAGTTAGGCAATGGGTAAGTAGCAGGAGAGAGTCTTGGTAACTTGTAACGACGAGACCAGACAAAGAGTGAATGAGCATGTGCCGAATATAAAGATGGTGGACTAATGAGGTGCAGGTGGCGAACTGATGAAGTGGCCTGATGAAGTGCAGGTGTGAGTGATCAGTATTGAGGAGATAGTGAACGAGTGGTAGGAGTGAGTGCTGGTGAATGTGGGACCCTAACAGTTACAAGTCTACTTATGCCCTGTCTTTTGTTCTGTCTTGTCCCTTGTCTGTCTTAAATGCTCTACTTTAAGTAGTAATTACACTTTATGTATAGTCTATAATGTGTGTGCACTAAATTTAGAATGTCTCGTATGTCGTTTTTATATAATGTCGTTTATATGTATTTTAAATAACACCACTTGAGCCAAGGTGAAACATTGTTTTGTTTCACTATATGCAGTGTACACTGAAAAAAAAACAACCTTGGATCAACTTAAAAAAAATTAAATAATCAATCACACAAAATAGTTGACATTGACAAAGTCAAAAGTAAATAATTTAATTTAGTTTAACCTGAAAAGTTTAACTCCAAGCAACCACTTTTTAAATGTTGGGTCAAACTAATTTATTATACATCCGAGTAAATTAATTATTTTAGGTTGTCTCAAATAAAAAATAACAGTTGTCATTATTTCAAATGTATAGTAAATCAAATTTGAAAAAACTGCTTTTAATACATTTTGATCAATGACTACTCAGAACACTTTCCTTTAGAACACATTTTTATTTATTGTTTAATAAAGTGATAACATTGAACATCTGTTTCAAATGTATGAAGATAGTCTGCTTCAGCTGAACACCTGAACCTAGACTATTGATGTCATCAGAAGACAAATCATGGAGCTGTGAATAGTATCACAACTCCTAAGACATCATTGATTGATTGATTGATTGATTGATTTTATTTGACCACTTAAATATAAAAAAATATGAAACAGTACATGTCATACATTAAAAATACATAACTAGTCAGGGATGACACAATAAAGCCCAAAGACTTATTTCCATTGTGGTCCCTCACTGTGGTCCCCTCACATGCAGTGCCCATGGTGAATTTACCGGGACATACATTTTATAATTCAGGTGTGAGCCTTACTATCAGCTAAACACATGGTCAATTTGCTGCCCTAGTAGTTGATATTTTCACCCTGCTGCACACGCTGCCCCACCCTAATCTGTGTGGTCTTTCGAGGTACTAACAACATCTATCTATGGCAAAAAAGGTACTCTGACATCAAAGATTGTGGTGGGGCAGTGTGTACTACAGGGTGAAAATATCAACCACTAGTGCAGCATTTGGACCATGTGTTTAGTTTATCTTTATCATTTGATGTAATGGCTTACACAAAAACACTTTGAGCCCACAAATTTGTTACATAATTCAAATTGTCACTTGATGACATCACATTGGGGGAGTTCACAGTCTAATATTTCAATATGCACTCATTAAAGTGAATTTGACTGGCAAAACAGTTTAAGTCCTTGTGACATTACACAATAATAAAAGTCATAATTTTTAAAAACTAAAAAGTTTGGGATCAATTTTTACTTCTTCCAACCATATGTTAAATTAAGAGTCATATTGCAATAATATCATAACCTACAATGAATCATTGTGGAAACAGAACTTTCTAGATGTTGTGTTGTTACTTTGGCCAGGTCATCATCAAAAAAAGCGAATTAGTACATTCATGATTTTGTCCATGTTGATATTAGCTGCTTTATTTACATTTATTAAAAACGTTGCATTGTTTATCTTTTCATATAGCTTGACGTCTAAACTCTGGGACAAGGCCGTTATGTTTAAATACCTGCCATGCTGATTCCAAACAGACAGCTTTATCAAGGCAGTTTGGGCTTCAGATAGCTTTTACACAGCGGCCATCGTTAATGACAAATCATGTTGATGAACGTACACACACATATTGTTTATATCACAAACACGGTCAGTCAGTGAAGGTGCAGTCGCAGCGGTAGCTGTCGTTGCTGGTAACGCACTCCTATGACAGAGTGCACGGACCGAAGATTTTTGATTAGCATCTAATGACTAGTAGCACTTTCTTACCGCTGATGCCGTACAGTGTCTTCCTTGAACATGCGCTGCAGAAGCAAGCACGCGGCTCCCTCAATTTGAGGCACCAAGTGCTAAACCGCTTCCCGTCTCCACCCTTTTCCTCTTGTCCTCTATTCAAATGGCGCTGGGCATGACTTTAAGCAAGTACTTTCTCAACTAAAGCTGTATCTACATGCTCCAAGTTTGATAAACTTTGCCTCCATTTTCTTTAGCCGCGTTACCACGGAGACCACACCGGCACCGCACACTCACATTTTGGCAAAGACCCGCCCTACTTTGCATCTGATTGGCTGGTTTCATTGGTAGGTGGAAGTTCGTTGATTGATTAAATCCAGCGCATCAAAACAAATCCCATGTGGACTTTTTAATTTATTTATTTTTCTAAAATAGTCATACGCCAGAAATCCGGCACCAGGCCCGAGTACTTAAGCCCTGCGTTAGTTAGAGCTGCGTTCCTCTCATATGATTGGTAGGTGAAATCAATTGACTCGAAAATAATAAACTGCATGTAAGTTCCCAAATTTTGGAAACACCATCAAATTTCACAAATGGAAAATAAAATCAAGCAAGTCTGTGCAATTCAGCTCTGCCTACTCTGTGCTGTACAGCTGGGTGCTCAGTCTATTGACATTTGGGGTCATCTTTTTTCCATCAAGCTCCATCAGGACCTTTTGCACAAATTCAAAGGTGAACTGCACCCTTTTCGGATATTTTATGTTGAGTGTGTATATGAGCCCAAAGACGATGGCAAAAGCTGTTGCAACCGAGGGCAACTCGTTCAGGACCTCTGTTCCTTCGATGACAATTTTAATATCTTTGGGTGGATGGAGAGGATCCTCTTTCCCAGTGATAAAGATCGCCATGGTTATCTGCTCCAGTTCTTCAGCCTCATTTTCTTGCATAAAAAAGAAAAAGAAAAGAAATGCTTTATAGTTTCAGAAATCTCCAGATTTCATGTTAGATCATAATGTGCCAAGCTCTTATACACTCCAAACTTTCAAAACTTGAATAGGCACAAATCAAAGAAATGTTTATTACAAGGGGTGTGACTAAATTAAAAGTGACGAGATTTCTCGTCAGGTTAAAAGCTGTCTCATGAGATTCACACAATTCACATTTTTGCACAAGCTGTCACGCAACACATCAAATTTGATCTCACATAGTAAAAAAACAAACGTATAACTGATAACGTGCACTCACAGAGTGAATCAACTCCGCACAGCTGATGCATACACTGTGTGTATCTAAGAACTCTTAAATCTGAGGTAAAGTAAATCGGTTGTGAAAGTAATATAGTACCGTAAAGAGTAATGTACCTAGTAATAAGTAATGTAATATTACTTTTTAAAGGAGTAATAAGTAACTAGTAACTTATTACAATTTCTGAGTAACATGCCCAACACTGATGATGACGTTATTCTCGTTATATTCTGACTTTTTTCTGAACATGTCAGAGAACACAGATATGTGGGAGAGGTTCTGAATGTGCAGAAAGTTTTGAACATGAGCAGAAAACCCTGCTGAAATGGAGGAGCTATTAAAGTCCAGGAGTTTATAACTGAGTTAAAATGTATTAATGTATCATTGAGGTGAAAAGGTGCCACAATCACATTTAAAGAGAAGTAACCTCTTTAAAGACACAAAGAGGAGGCAAGACTAAATCATGCCTGCATGTGTGCTGACCCGGCAGGAGTTGATTGACAAAAGTTGATCTACAGGAGAAACATATCTGAAAGCAACACAGAATGCCTGAGAGCCTTACTGCATATTCTTTTATAGTGTTAGGTTTTGAATTGTCATATGCCACATGAATTGTGTTTCCCCCTTACATAAATAAAGTGCAGAAAAAAATTAAGTGTTTACTGCTCAAAATTCAGTCATAATTCAGCATCAAAGATTTCTTATAAATAGTGTTAAAGTCTCGTATTGTGAGCTGAGTTTCTCGTCACACCCCTATTTATTACATATGGCTAGGGAAACCTAGACTATGACCATGTTAGTCTGTAGGTGTTAACTGTGTGAGCAAGTGAGAGAGATGCCTGGTATTCTTTGAAAAGGTGCTCAACAGGTTCGCCCAGTTAGATCAGAGATTTGAGGATGCATTCTCTTCTGATGGTGATGTCCACAGTCTGAGTAAGAACAGTTACTATTAATTAAAATTAAACATTTACAAAAAAAAAACTACTTCTGCACTACTATTCAGCCATGGATCCCACTGATACACAACTTATTCATAGATACCTCATCTAAAACCTGCAAGGTCCTGGTGGTCTTTCTTTCACAACTCCTCCCTTGCTCCTGATGACCTCCAGCAGTTTGGTAGAGTGCTTGTCCAACTGCGCCAAGAACTTTGTCTCCAAGGGAACTGTTGTGATTCGCATGAACTCAGTTTGATCTAAAAAGTAGAGCATACAGAAAGAAGTTTATACGTTTTTAAGATGGTGAACACGGAACGGAATCACCAGCACAGCCTAACCAAATTATCACCTACAACAAAAACAACAACTCATAAGTGAATCAACAGTTAGGTCTAAAAATGCAAACTAACATTACCAGCTATTAATTAGCTGGGCCTTGTAATATTATGGCTGATAAATACTGAACACAAGATAATTATGAGTGTAAATAAAAGATCACATATGCCCTTATGCTGTTGACAGCAGAAGTAGCCATCACTCAAGTTTGCAGCTTGAACCTGGGGATTAACTACCACATGTCAAGTGTCAAAAATGCAACAAACAAAAAAAGCCTAACTTTGGAGCATTATTTACCCCCCTTCCTGACAAGCTAGCATGTCGTGGTTGGTACTAATTGATGCCTAATGTTGTGTAGTTTCATATGATACTGATATCTCCACTAGCTTTAAAACAGAGCCCGCAGAGCTCTTAAAGACAGTAATGTCGGCAAATAAACGTTTCCTAGGCTCTTCGCGCCACTGTTAGCTAACTATTAAAAACACTCAGCAGAGCAAATGCATTTTAATTCACGAACATAACATTAGCTAGCTGTAACGTTAAGGTTAACTAACTTACACGTGTAACTTTAGCTAACGTCAGTGCCCCCACAAAATGCATTTAGAAATGTTAGTTTGCATTTATTAGTTAGCTAGCTAGCTAGCAAACTGTGATAACATTACTCACCCACGACCAGAGGGCGGCTAACGTAACCTAACGTTAACGTTATAGTTTGAATGAAGAATGCTAACGTTAGTGCTATCTTATAATTTACATGCTATCAAGCGTGAGTGCTGAAATTACGGACAGAGTCAAAGCCAGTCAGGTATACATGGCAGTATACATGAGTCAGCACTCAGCTTCAAACGATAATGTTAAAATCAACAGACAAAGCCAGAAATCTTAGTGTAGTCATGGACTCAGACCTGAATTTTAACATCCACATTAAGACAATTACAAAGTCAGCCTATTACCACCTTAAAACTATATCAAGGGTTAAAGGACTTATGTCTCAGCAGGATTTGGAAAAACTTGCCATGCTTTAATCTTAAGTAGACTTGACTACTGTAATGGTGTCTTTACAGGTCTCCCTAAAAAAATCAATCAATCAGCTGCAGCTGATTCAGAACACTGCTGCTCCAGTCCTCACTAAGACCAAGAAAGTGGATCACATCACTCCAGTACTGAAGTCTCTACACTGGTTTCCAGTGCCTCAAAGAATTGATTTCAAAATACTTTTGCTGGTTTATAAATCACTAAACGGTTTAGGGCCAAAATACATTTCTGATCTGCTAGTACACTATGACCCACCCAGACCTCTCAGCTCGTCTGGGACAGGTCTGCTTGTTGTCCCCAGAGTCAGAACTAAACAGGGGGAAGCAGCGTTCAGTTTTTATGCTCCACATATCTGGAACAAATTCCCAGAAAACTGCAGGTCTGCTGCAACTCTCAGTTCTTTTAAATCAAAGCTAAAGACCTATCTTTTTGATGTTGCCTTTCTTTAAATAACTGTTCATTTCTTATACTGAAGTTGCATTGTTGACACTGTATGACAATCTATATAAGCATATAAAGAGAAATTCCTATTTTATCTGCTTTTATATATTTAACTGTTTTAATTGCTCTTCAATGTTTCATTTCTTATACTGCACTGTAACTTTTATTCTCGTATTTTATCTGTTTTAAATTTTTTAATCTGTTTTCATGTAAAGCACTTTGAATTGCCCTGTTGCTGAAATGTGCTATACAAATAAAGCTGCCTTGCCTTGCCTTGCCTTGGGAAAAAACGTTAACGGTAGACAAAGTTTATTGTTTTTACCTTACCAGTATCAATGTTGCTCGTTGTTCTTCTGTGTCGCAGCCTGGCTGGAGGGGTCTGTTGGAGTGTACCGTCACGGTTACGGCCGCCGCCCAACAGATTATTCTGTGTGACGGACTTTTTTTTTAAATGCTTTATTTAGATGTAAACAGGTCAGAGAGCAGGATATTAAACTAAACAATGTGCATGTGCAAATCATGCTTAATCTAATAAAAATGCTCTGATCAAATGAATAAATTCAGTTTAATGTCCCGCTGCCAATTTATATTGTATCCATATAAAAAAATGGATTCAACCATAAACATAAACTAGAATGTTTACTTTAAATGAAAAAAATAATAATTTTTAGCTATTTCAACGAGAAAATACACATTAAACGAACAGCAATGTTAGACTTTTTTCAGTGTATATGGTTGAAATGACAATAAAACCATAGACAGTATATAAGAATGGACTAACAGATCCCGTTGCTCTGGACGGAGACCAGTGAAGGATATTAGAAACACTTTTCCGGTGATGGCTGAGAATTACTGCGCAGCCTCCAACTGAGAGAGACGACGTAAATGTGCCGTGAGCAACCTGTCTGAAAGTTGTAAGTCTTCTGGTAGCTGTGCCAAGAGAAATCTCAATCATTCCCAATCTTGCAGAGACGCAGAGCGTAGGTATATGTAAGGAGATAACATAGGCACAGGCTAATTATTGATCACTAAAATGATAGTTAACATTAGTAATTAAACTTAAACAGCTAATGTGAGACGAAACTGCCTGCGAGCTTCTCCTGTACTGTGCAGTAATTTCTCTACTATGAGACAGTAAGTCTCGTGGTTATGACCCAATCGTTAGCCTATTTTTATAAAAACGTCTGCTACGGAGCCATAACCATTGAAGTTATTTTAAATCACAGAGCATACCATAAGATAAGTGACATTAGACATCGCCTGCAGGAAATTATGAAGCACCACATATTGCATCTCTGTTGATAGTGCTCTTTTGGGTAAAATGGACATTTTAGAGCTGCATTAATACTTTTTTATTTCATTTTTCTGCCACTTTTGGGCAAAGGAACAGGCGGAAACCACAACATCTCACAGACTATTGCAAATGTAAAGCTGCTATGGCTAATATGTTACCAAAAAGTTGGCTTTGTATGCCTCAAACAGACAGAGCAACATTAGCAATTATTTAGAGATAAATTTTTTTCCAACCAAAACAATGAGAAAAAGAGGCTAAAAATCTCCTTAGAGCTGCAGTCTGGTCGACCCCTTTCACAAATACACATTATTTGATCCATTATTAACATAAAAATATTGATCAGTTGAACTAGTGTTAATGAATGCAGTGTGTCATGTCAATCATGTGACAGCCTGGCGAGTCTTTCTAGGCATCATTGGCATTTCAACATGTGTCCTGAAACTTGTTTTTGGAATTCCTATTTGTTTCCCCAACCATCATGCCAAGATAGAATGTGAAACAAATGGAGGACTCAGTTTTGGAATACATTTTCCCAAAAAAAAAGAAAGGAGAGAAGAGCTCTTCAGTGATGAATATGTGCACACATTTCACTGCATGAAAGTGGGATTTTCGTCCCCGTAAACGCCCGCAAATCTCCCTAATTTTCGGCAGTTAACGACAATTTACAGGCTGTGAACGTCGCGTTCGTCTGTGCCACATATTGTCGGAAACGAACCATGACGTATGTGGAGAGCTCCCACGGAGGTGCTAATGGCTCTAATTAGCATATGAATAGCAGGGAAACCTCTCCTGGCCAGAGAGTGTCTGGACTAATTAGCATATGAATAGCAGCGACACCGCGCCTGTCCAGAGAGTGTCTGGCCTGGCTTGAATTTCCTCACTCAGTATTGGATGAAACCACTACTTTTAAACAAGAAAAATCACTCGTCATTGGTTGGCAGATCACTGCCAACCAATCATATATATATATATATATATATATATATATATATATATATATATACCGTATATATATATATATATATATATATGCATATGCTATTATGTTGTATATTCATGTCATTGTTATGCTATGGACTACACTATATTACCATCAAGGGGATGCATTTGTTGTGAATGTGATGTTTATTCAAAAAAAGAGCTTTATTAGCACACAACACACACAGCCTACACAACAAATGGTAAACTAGTGAAAAATGTAACTGGCGGCATTCTGTCTTAATTCGCTTCGTTTTGCAGACGTCTGTGGCGCGTTGCGTTGTACTTCTGCTGGCTGTGAAAAGGACGAACAATCCATCCAGCACACTGTCTCGCTTCCAGCAGCTGTAAAAACAATCAATAAAGACAATCAGTACTGCGCGATGCACTGTGTATGGACACATCTATTAATTAATTAAAAATAGTCACATTGACCAAAACGGATCTAATCTTACCCTCTTTCTTCTCGCTGGACTCTGAGCTGAACTCTTCACAGCTTCCGCCTGCGATGCAAGATCTGGTTGTTTCTACCTGAAGCTCCTGCTTACTGTCTCGTAATTACAGACAGCTGGAAAACAATTAAATGAGAGTGGTATAAATAAAAAAACACATTTATAAGTCACAGTATAATTAAACAAGGAATGAGAAAACAGGAAAAGTTACACACAATGCCGTCATTGTCAACATCATGTAAATCTGGACTTGCTACGACCAAATATAGGTCACGGCCTCGTTATGAGGCGAGGTTAGTCTGTGAAAACAAAATGTATGGTTAAGATCGGTCTATTAACATATCTATTTCCTTATACAGCAGAATGAAAGCATATTCTTTAAATCTTACCCTTGCTCCGGTTTGTAGCACCTACAATTTGTCTCTGAGTTGTGAAGACGGCATACTGTTCCCTGTAGATTACAAGACCAAAAAAATACACTTTTATAAAGCAACTTACACTGGTCCCGCTTATTAGCTCTGCCTAATAATGAATGGCGCTGAAAGCAGCCACACAGCTCTGTGCTGCTCGCGTTTAAACTTGCGTGCATGGTGGGGTTTAAAACATTACTGCCAAAGTCTAAGTAGCCTGTCCAAAGACAGTCATTGTACTTCTCAAGAGTTAATAAACAATACAGACTAGCTCACCGTTTCATTAATAATCACATACTTATGTTATCTTTTCCTTTTCTGTGGGCGCATCTTTACGGAGCCCCATAGGTGACATGGAGGAAAAAACATAAATGCTCCGTACATCTTGAACAACTCCTGTATGTTTCCTTTTTAGGTGTGTGGTTGTACTCCCATGATAAGCAAGTGCAGTTTGACAGAGTGTACAGACAACTCTTTTACCAGTTGGCCTGAAATACTCCCATACTTTGGAAGCTTTTCTCTAACTCTCGGAGGAGTCATCTCCCTCCACTATTTTTCAAATCAAAGCAGTGAGGGCGGGGGTAGGGGCAGAGTGATAGAGAAAGACAAAGGAGGCAGATTAACCAGCAGGGCACGAACAGCGCACAGACTGGTGTGGAGGTGAATTACAGTGAGTTTTAATGGAATACTGGGGAAGTTTAATAACAATAGGACAATTGAAGTCCAGATTATGAGGCCATTTCAGCAGAGCCAACAGCTTCATATGCCATGGACATGTGAATATGGTGCTGAATTTGCCAGTATTTTAAGAAGACAAATGGTTGGGACTTTGTCATGCAATGACAAAGCTGATATGCTTTATGTGAAGCACAGTGTTTTGGTGTCAGCAGAAAGACTTCTCTTAGAAAACTGTACAGTGGTGCCTCTGTCTCCATTCCACCAGACAATCTTGGATGAGCAAGACCAAAGAAAGGTCACTGTAGTCATGCCACTATGCACAGTGGATGAGCTCTAGGAGACTGTGATGTTGTTTGCATGGAATGCACATTTTACCTTTATGGCAAAGCCTGATTAAAACTAATTGTTGAAATAAATTATTTTGTGTCTCTTTTTTACATAGCATTGGCCATTGCTAATGACATACACAGTAATTAATCTAGCATACTTTCATTAAATAAATCAATTCAAGCTAAAATGTAAGAGTCTATAATTAGGCTATACTGAGCCTGATCTATTTATACCAGAGAGTCTCTTAAAATGAAGTTAATACCTTTTAGAAAAATGTCACCTGGGGTAAAACTCCCCCTGCTGCTACCCTGATTTGCATTTGTATAGCTCACAGCATTTTCATTTACATGTTAAAGCCTCCCCTAGAATTAGAGGGAGGGGGGGTCATGGGGGGACAACTGCCAAGCCAGGCCCACGTCAATTTCCGACAATTCACGGCAGTTTTCGGTGTTGCCTGTAAATTGCCATGTACAGTCGTAAACCTGAACTTCCACGACAATCTACAGTGCCGCTTACTGATGAAAATCCCACTTTTCATACAGTGTTTAAAGGTGCAGTAGGTAATATATAAAACTTATAAAACTAACTTTCTGTCGTATTTGCTGAAACTGACCCTATGTTCCAGTAGAACTACATGAAGCAGGTAATTAAAAAAAAAAAAAAAAAATCCGGCTCCTCTGGTACAACCTACAGCCTGTAGTGCGATTTGCAAAAATCCACCGCTCCCTGTTCAGATGCACCAATCAGGGCCAGGGGGGTGTCTAACTGCGTGTCAATCACTGCTCATGTAAACGCATTCATTCTCCCTTGTGGGGGAGAAGCTTATGAGACCGTTTTGGGCTTTAGCAGAAAGAGGGGAGGGACTGAGAAGTTGTCGATGTTCAAATTTTTTGGCTAAGTCCTGGATCTTCGCAATCCTACCTACAGCATCTTTAAAAGGAGGCGAGGCGCCCAAGTAGAACCTATGTATGGGAAACACTGGGTTACTGAAGAAATTGGAGATCTAATTAAATGAAACCTCTAATCCCCTGCCTTTATCTGTTCCGACTAGGTTCCACTCATGTTGGGGATCTGCAGGCCACATCCAACCCCAGTTCGCCTTCCTCCTCTCCACAAACTCCCAGCGCCCTGGGCATTGGCAGCTCTGACCCGGTGGTGAATGGAGGCCTGTGCTCCGCCGCTTACTGCAGCTCAGCAGGGGGTAGGTCCACCCACACAGGGAGCTACTACTACAGAAGCCCAGAACCGATCACCCCACAGGGGATTTATTTGAAACCATTATGGGAAAGTGAGCAGATGTCATCCTGCAGTAGTTAGGAACGATGGCTAACGTCCTGTCCCACTGCTGCTGCAGCTGGATGTAGGAAAATGTTTGGCCCGTGTTGTTATGTCACATAGCACTGTTATGTAAATGGAGCGGCAATGTCTTGTTTTGTTTTCTAGATAGTGCAAGACATAAACCTGACACAAAACTTCGTACACATGGTTGATTTTTCGGACTGAATTTCCATTTAGGTTCCCTTCATTCATTCAGCTGGATGCCGTTTTTAATTGTAACTAATTTCTTGTTGGATGAAGCAGGGTTTCCCCCAGTGTATTGCAAGCCCGGTGGTCCACTGAGCCTAAGTTACCGCCCCAACAGGCCTAAACCACTGGTAATTATTTTGTAATGTATTTCAAGACGTTTTTTAAACTACAGTTACAGTGGGGCAGCTCAGTTGGAACTTAGAGATAGTCATATTATCAAATCACCAGTTATTTTTTAGCACTGACTTAATGTGGGGACCTATGGAATCTGTCTTATAGCTTTTTCTAAATCTCAATTTTGCGATTCCGTCCATGATTCTGTTATCACAGAAATTATTGGGCTTAACATCAGATGCCATCAGTCTGTGACTGGCCCTAGCCAGGACGTCGTCAAAAAAGACACTTGCTACCGGGCCTAACAACTTTGATGGGAGAAACCCTGGATTAAGGAAGGGATTTTGTATCTTAAATGTACAAAACGTGTACTGAAATGTACTGTTGACGGGATGACTATGTCACTTGCTAATGACTGGTTAATGCTAGGAGCAAGTGACGTAGCTAACGCGTCCTAAAAGCTGCAGTTAGCTGAAGTAACGGTTGCTAGGAGCAGTTTACTCCTAGCAAAACAAAGAAATATTTTGCATTAAAAGTTGTTAATTCTGCAAATTGACAGCTGTGTCAATATCATCCACACCTGGTAGCCTTTTTTAAACCATTTTGTGTTGCTGTTTTGTAATGGAATAGCTAGGTGGCTAACTAAATATTTTTATTATTCAACTTTATTATCAGAAACGCATTAACAGTCCAAAGACAAAACAAAATAACTAACAACAAACAAACTGACAAAATGACAATGCTCTCATGAATACATGTGAAAAATAAATTACAATTTGGCTAACTAACAAAAATGTATGTAGGATGGATGTTAATCCCGCCTGCAAAGCTCTGATTGGTCAATTGTTTCTAGAATCGGCGAAAACAGACGTCAATAAGCACAAATTTTATTGTGATTGATTTTGATTGTTGGTTTCTCTCCACTAGGTTAGATAGTCATTTAAAAAAATGAAAACAAAAGAAAACATACTGTCTTACTGATTTCTAACACAATTTCTTCTCCTTGCTATCATCACTTCATAGCATTTGCATCTAGCTGTTTTAAAATGAAAGTATAACATATCAAGTTAAATGTATCTGGCTACTTTACCCTTTCCTTATTTAACATTTTATTTCAACTCTGCCATAGGAACAACCCCAAATTCGCCGGTCAGCCTCCCCAAGTCACCCACGTTCCCAACAGGCCGCGGGCCCTGGTCCGACGAGTGCTCCATCTGTTACGAGAACACGGTGGACACGGTCATCTATGCCTGCGGACACATGTGTCTATGCTACAGCTGCGGTCTCAAACTCAAGAAGATGTCCAACGCCTGCTGCCCCATCTGCAGACGGCAAATCAAAGACATTATCAAGACCTACCGAAGCACGTAAAGGGACAACCGCTAATGCACGGACGGCAAAAGTCCCAGAGTCAAGGGAAGAAATGTCTAAGTTCAGGGAATATGAACGATGGTACTTTTAATTTGGTATTTTTAATACAGTTGTTTGGTTCACTTGCATGACCTTTTCCAAAAGCCGGTTACCACTTCGCTGGTAGGGTCTCTTGTCACAGCCTCCCTGCAAAGTGGCGGAAGGTTCCACTAAACCAACCCAACATTGTTCTGTTTGCTCTCTCCTGAGATCTCGGAAGACTTTGGAGGGAGAAGGAAAAACTGAAGCAATTCCAAAATGCTTTCATGTGTTCGGCTATGTTGCAAGGTGTAGGGACTGTCACCCTTTTGCAGCGAAGCAAATGAGTCACTTTGGGGCTGGATGTCTCGATAACAGTTCTCTCGGAGGAAGACTGAAGCTCTGAAATGCGCTGTCAACCCGACGTGTGTTTCTGACTTACACTTTCTGACTGGTAATCATCTCAGTAGGTCACAGCTTGTGTCTGTGTGTTCCTGAGCATTGGAGAAGAGAAGTTGGCGATGGGTTTCTGTAATTGTCGTGGTGATTATCAGTGAGTGATGTGCGTAGAAATGCAAGGCGGTGCTGAGTATATTAAGTAGGATTGTAACACCTCTTGTACTCGTATAATCTGATGTACCTTTATGGTAGTTCTATTTGCAAATGTCGGTGGTAGCTATATTGTTGTGGTAGCTAGCTGCTTGCTGCAATGTGGTATGTTGCACTGAAATCAGCATTGTCCTCTCCGAAAACGGCCCGTTATAGACAGAGAGGATAAAGACATTCATCGGTTCAAAACAATCTACAATCCTGTGTCCAGCAGACTCAGCAGCTTTGAATCTATGAAAGAAAACAGGAAGTGAAAAAATATTTGGATTCTCCTCAGGGCCAGCAATCTTTTTTTAAGAAGATGTGAACTAGTTTCCCAAACTTTACCTATAACCATGCCTAATACACTGTGACAGATCCTCTAAAATAGTTCCCATAACAACACATAACGTCAAAAGGATTGTTGCTATGGTATCAGAAGCCACCACAGATACAATGCAGCCTCCTGCCTTAAACCAGAGACGGTTCATTTGTTACATGTGGATGTATCATATTCTGTTTGCTGCCATTTTCCCAAAACCCTTCCTCGACACATTACCAAATAATTGCTGTTGTGTGGCACAACATGTTCACTCAGAGGAGAAAAAAGCACACAAATTTCAAAATTATTTTTGTAACATACATCCATGACTTTTCCAATATTTCATTAAAATGTTTAATAAACTTTGTGACAGGCCTTTCACCAGCAGTAAAGAGCCTTTCATGGAAATCAGGTCAGGGGCAGGGTTTAAAATATATATATCACATTTTGTATGATTCCTATCCCCGAATTTCAGTATAAAATGTCTTGATACATCCACCAGAAATTTCACCAGCTGTCCTTTTTTGGGCAAATGCTGACAGTGATTCACACATCCCTCCTCCCACAATACAGTTTGATTACGCTACTGCTTGAAGTGTTAATTCACATTTGAATGTTAACTTATGTATTTAGAGATAAATGATTTTTATCGGTGTGCTTGAATTGAAAAAACAAAGAAAAAAAACTTTTGTCTGTTTTTTTAGTTTCTTTTGATTGATATTCATGATTCTAAGGTTTGTGTTCCTGTTTATCTAAAGCCATGTATTCTTGTTTCCTAACAGTGAGAGTATAGAGAGATTCTTGTACCTTGCAGCAATAAGAGATATTGCAGTACACAATCAAAACCTCATTGCTATGGGGTGCAAGATATAAACTCTTGGTTTTATTACAATCCTTGAATTTCAGGAGTTCTTTTTTTGTAATTTATCTTCTTGTGTGCAAGCCCATGTTAGGGAGCCATTCTACCCATTCTGTATGTATATCTTTTATCATTATATAGTCTGAAAGCCATCACTGTATGGTAATGTGTCACTTTATAAAGCTACTGATTGTAATCTTGTAAATGTGTAGGCCAGCGTTGCTCTCTGAGACTCAACCATGGCATGTTTTACTACACTACGACCAAATTTAATCATTGATTTTATTTTTATTTTTAAACAAAGTAATACATTGTATAAATGCAAGTCACTTGTTGCAAAACCCTGTATTCAATTTGAGCTTTTAAAAAATGTACATTCATCAATTTTTGGACCATTCTTTTAACGATGGGTATTTGTATTGTTTTTAATTGTTTTTAGCATCCAGAATACTCCACACACTCCTTGAATGTTACTGTACTGATCCTGTTTGTTTGTCTATCCATGATGTGTGGACAAATTCCTCCAAACATATCCTGTGTGTTTGCTTTCTACACAACAACCGAAAGCACAACTGAACACCAAGTTTCTTAAAGCAGCTTAGTACCATATTCAGCTACATACGGAATGCAGCTTTATTCCTAATCAGAAGATGATTTATTGTTGACTTGAACTTTATAACACACACACACACACACACACACACACACACACACATACATACATACATACATACACACACATGCACACACACACACACACACACACACACACACACACGTGATAGAAAGAAGAAGTAACTTCTAAAATTCTAAATTCTACACGTTGCTGTCAGGTGAAAACCTTGTATGTTCCAAACCGTTGTTTTTCAGGAAATGAAAGACTAATTTAAAAATATTTTATTGAGCTATTTAAATCAGATTAAGTCAGACAAAATCACCTTGTAACTGTTTAAATATTTGTAAAAACCCACAGACAACAGGGACCCATTGCATTGATTTATGAAAAAAAAAAGATGAAATATGGAGATACGAGGTTTCTGCCCGACAGTGACAATAATCAATTCTTACGCCCTGTACTCTATCGACGACGTTTCATTTCCGGTATGTTCAGGTGCCGCCGGAAATTCCGCCAGATGTCCCTATTTTCAGCTGGATGTCCGTCCCCTTCCTCTGTCTTTGTGTTGTGTTCTAACCTCCGGTGGATTTGTGAGGACTATGGTTAACTGCTCCTCAGATCTCTGCAGGGTAAATCCAGACAGCTAGCTAGACTCCAATCTGAGTTTTCTGTTGCACGACTAAAACTACTTTTGAACGTACACGTTCCACCAAAACAAGTTCCTTCCTGAGACTATTTAGCAGAGGCACCGTGGCTCCGTCCGGAGATTAGCACCGCCCAAGACGATTGTGATCAGTTTAAAGAAATGCCAATAAACCAGAGCATGTTTTCCTCCTATCCAGGAATGCTGTGTGGACTAGCCAGACCCTCCTCTGCAGCGCTGTGGAGGAAGGTCTGGCTATGCAAGACTATACGCCCTGTAACCAGTGAGACAGGGAATTGAGAGACACATAACTGATCGTCCAGCAGCACCACCACACCAAGTTTAAAACAATGTACACACAAGGCATCTGAAATATCATAAAAAAATAACAAAGGGCGTATTTCAACCATTTAACAAACAACCATGCTTTAAACAAATTTTTTATTTTTATTTGTTTGGTGAACCTTTTGCCTTGCAGTTCCTCCCCTCAGCACCCCCTACTGCCAGCACCCCTGCCTCTGTGTCTGGCCAATCGCACAGCAGCACATTTAGAGATTATTTCTGTTGATCTTAGTACTTTTTGTCATGCATGATTAATCTGCGTGAACATGGGGACCAACAGTAGACGAGCATCAGAGTGGAACGCTGTTAGTGTTCATGTAGACTGGAACCCGTGGCTAGAGATAGCCAACCAGACAAGTACTGAAGTACTTAGCAAACCTGTATTTTCTTTCTTTCTCATTTGAAGCAACAAGTGTTTGTTTGTGAACTCTGGTCAGTGTGAGTCGGATGATTGTGGTTAATAAAGTTTCCAGATGTGTTTGAGCAAAAATAGTTTGTTTCATAATTGAAATAACATGTACACAGATACATGTATTATATTCTCTGTCAGTCAAAGAGGAATTTAAGTCCAATATTCACTCTACTTTAAGCTAGTAAATTAGCTTAGTTTTTGGTCTCCACAAACTCCTGAGAAAAATATCTAGCTCTTTAGCTGCTAAATGTTCTACTAGATTTTTAGCTTTGTCTGTTGTTTACTGCTGAGCAGGATATACAGTATAGGGGGTATAATAGAGCTTTTTAGTAAACGACAATAATGAGAGCTGTGAGAGTGAATCAAAACAGTAGAATTGAGGGCCGTAAAACCAAAACTATTAGCTAAAAGAAGAAAGAAACACCTGACTTTGAAGAAAACTGCAACGTTTTCTGTGGCTTTGTCACTACAAGTGCTACCTCTTACACTCCACACAGTCATTTGACCCCTTAATAACAAAAATATGGATTAGTGCAGCTTTAACTGACAGCAGTCCATTTGTTTTAAGTCCTAACATCACTAATACCAGCGGTGGAAGGAGGATTCAGATCCTAAAATCTAATACCACACTGTAAAAATCCTGTGTCACAAGTAAAAGTCCTGCATTGAAAATGTATCATTAGGAAAATTTACTTAAAGTATTAAAAGTATTAATAAGTACTCTATAAGTACTTATTAATGCAAAGTACTCTACTATAAGTACTCAAGGCAGAAAAATCCTTACATTCTAGAAACTGGAAACGATCCAACCAGTTGTGTGTTTAGTCTGCAGTCATCTCAGCTGGACTTGTAGGCCATTATATTGTTGGCTAGTTTCATTTAGAATAAAACATCAGATTTTATAAACTACATTTGTGTGCA
This sequence comes from Sander lucioperca, assembly GCF_008315115.2. Lineage (NCBI taxonomy): Eukaryota > Metazoa > Chordata > Actinopteri > Perciformes > Percidae > Sander > Sander lucioperca. The sequence continues at coordinate 14,778,859 of NC_050189.1, forward strand.
GAAATCTTAATGTGTAAAGTAACTAGTAACTAAAGCTCTAACAGATGAATGTAGTGGAGTAAAAAGTAGAATATTTCTCTCTGAAATGTAGGAGTAGAAGTAGAAAGTGGCATGAAAAGAAAAGACCCAAGTAAAGTACAAGTACCTCAACATTTGAACTTAAGTACAGTACTTGAGTAAATGTACTTAGTTACATTCCACCACTGACTAATACAGCTTGTGCAATGACTCTTTGCAAACACCCAGTCACACCAGTGGTCAATAGGCGTCAGGTCCAGCTGGAACAACGGCCAAACAAGTCATCTGTAAACAGCCACCATTTAAAGCTTAGTAAAGCCAGGTTTATAAATACAGGTCGCTTTGCCTTCTAGAATACCTGCAACAGGGGTGAATAGGGTAGTCAGAAGGGCTGCAACTAACGATTATTTTCATTGTTGATTCATCTGTTGATTAATGCCCATAATTACGTCCTCAAATGTCTTTTGTCTGCAACTCAAATATATTCAGTTCACTGTCACAGAGGAGAGACAAAACTAGAACATATTCACATTTAACAAGCTGGAATCACATTTTCTTTTCTCCATAAAAACAGATTATTGGTTATCAAAATATTTGGTGATTTATAAAATAGTTGACAACTAATTGATCAATCTTTGCAGCTCTAGTAGTTAGTGGTTGTAATATTTTGTCAGTGTCCTTAATTAATAATAAAAGTACTTATATTGACATAACAATCACCACTCAAGGTCCACTTGTGTGACTCTTCTACAGTGGTGGAATGTAACTAAGTACATTTACTCATGTACTGTACTTAAGTCCAAATGTTGAGGTGCTTGTACTTTACTTGAGTCATTTCTTTTCATGCCACTTTCTACTTCTACTCCGCTACATTTCAGAGAGAAATATTGTACTTTTTACTCCACTACGTTCATCTGTTACAGCTTTAGTTACTAGTTACTTTACACATTAAGATTTTTGCACACAAAACACGTTTTTTTTTCTGCCTGAAGTGACGATAACCAGTTAATACGCCAGTGAGACAGGGAATTGAGCGCCACAAATTTTAATAGTATATCGTATAAATACGATAGGTGTAATCATATACATCATATTTTAATTTGTAAAATCTTATTTTTTATTACAAAGAAAACTTCCCAACAATATTACGGCCTACAAATCCAACTGAGATGATTAGACCATTAAACACTTAGTTGATTGACACAACTGTTTTGATTTTCCACTTTGTAAGGAGGATTTTTCTGCATTGAGTACTTTTATTTTTTTAATACTTGAGTACATTTTCCTGATGATACTTACATACTTTTACTTAAACATTTTCAATGCAGGACTTTTACTTTAAAACAGAGTATTTTTACAGTGTGGTATTAGTACTTTTACCTAACTAAATGATCTGAATACTTCTTCCACCAATGCTCTTGCAGTACAGTGTGAAGGGGTTTCTATTCGTCTGTTAACTGTTCAGTAGCATGCTTTCTTCAAACAGTTGCAACATTTCTTCTGCTTCATAAGATGTTCCATGGTCTTTCTTCTTTGCTGGTATACTATTGGACATCCTAAATGGAGTGTTTCTAGTGTTTGTATGCATTTGACCTTTGACACTAAGACCTGAAGAAATTGAAATGTGAGTTGGCCTGTAACAGATGTAGCCAGCCATGTCATTCTTCAACTGAGCATTCATAACCCTGCCACAGATCACCATCCTTCAATGTTCACAACCAATGTTATTAGTTATGCTGTATATGTACATCCATGACTCAATTTCAATGTACGTATTGATTTGATAATGTGCAGGTCTATTTATATGAAAATCTCTCTGTGCTCGCTGTCTGTGTGTCTGTCTATCTGTAGCTCTAACCTGTATGTCTGTCTGTCTGTCTGTGTGTCTGTCTGTCTGTCTGTCTCCCTAACCTGTCTGTCTGTCTGTGTCTGTCTGTCTGTCTTATCAACACTGATGCTGTCTGGTTCAAGAGCCCCATCTAGTGGAGAGACGCTGGTATGGTTACCTGTGTGTTTGTTCACACATGAAGGCTTTAGTTACAAAATAATTACTTTGGATTTGTAATTACCTGTTAAAATCTTAACTCAAGGTCCATTTACTAGTTTTTTCTGGAGCTTTCAACTGCATGTCAAGGTCTTGTTCAGTGTATGGAATTGCTCCATATCATCTCCGTTGTCCTGCCATACAATGAGATCATCTTTCAACAGAGACATTGGTGTAAATCTTCCCCATACTGCACCCGAGCTGTTATTATTATCATGTGACCAAAGTCCATACTTTGGTCACATGAACTGAAATATCTATCTCTCTGAGAAAAAATAGCTCTGGAAAAAGATAAGTAATGGGCCTTTTGGCAAGTTTTTGTTTGTTTGTGGACCTTAGAAACTAGTGTTTCACTATGATAGCTCAACAGTTATTACCTGATTTTAAATGTTTAATATTTCCAAAAAAGAACTGATTCATATGAATACTTTTATATTACTAAGGCTAAAAGTACTCTGTCATGTAAGAGGTAAGGCTTTTAGTCACATTAGAAGCATTATAGCCTTTTTTTTCCTAGCTAATAGTTTTGGTTTTACGTCAATCAACTTAAAGCGTAACTCTCGCCAAAATGCAACCTAGGGTCTTTTTGTGAATGTACCTGTGTCAAACTTTAGTTTAAAAGCATATTTAGGACGGAAGCGCCACTTTTAAGATGTACTGCTATTTTTAAAACACTAAGAAGGCTCGACACAACATGAAACTTTGCTCCAAGTATCACTAGGGGCTCTACATCTTAACGACACAAGGGATATACTATCTCTGTGGCTACTTGTTTTGATATCGACTCATTTTGACTGCCGAGGTGGTAGCAGCCGGAAACAACAAGAGCTACGGTGAGTTGTTCAAAACCTCTCTTTTTAGTAAACTCTGGGTACACAACCAATGTTGTCAATGCTGAGTTCATGTGTAGAGACCCTGGTGATACTTGGAGCAAAGTCTCATGTTGTGTCGAGCCTTCTTAATGTTTTAAAAATAGCTATTTTGAGGCTAGCATAAAAGTGCCCCTATTACTCCCATTCAAAAGGCCATTTGACCGAAAAATGAAAATACAGTACATCTTAAAAGTGATGCTTCTGTCCTAAATATAATTTTAAACGAAAGTTTGACTCGGGTACATTCACAAAAAGACCCTAGGTTGCATTTTGGCGAGAGTTACGCTTTAACTGTTATTGAGATTCACTCTAACAGCTCTCATCATTGTTGTTTCCAGCTGCAACAGCTCTTTCCATCGAAATAGCTCAGATATACCTCCTGTAGGCTACATACTGTACCTGCTCATTATATCTCAGTCTAAGTCAGAAAAGAATGAATGAACCACCTGAAACCTGTAGGCCTATTTTGCCTTAAAAGGTAATTTCGGTATTTTTCAACCTGGACCCCATACTTTTAACTGCATTTATAGAGGAAGTAGTCCATAATGATAGATATTTCCTACCTGACAGAATGTGCTACCACTTAACTCAACTCAACCACTGTTGATACCGCAACGTTGTTTAAATGTCATAGTGTTCAACATGGGTGAATTTACATCGTGGGGTAACGTCTAATAACCGTTGAATTTGGTTTCGATTTTTTTTTTTATGATCAATTTTTTTATTATTTTTATATTTTTGAACACACAACATACAGAACAAACAAATACAACCAAACAGGAACCAAAGCCCTCACCCACCCCCCACCCTCTGCGGTCTCAAGGAAAACAAAACAAACCAAAATATAAGAAAACAGAAATCACACCTTGCCTAGTCGCTCTCTTCTAATTCTTGTGGTGTTGAGGTCACTAGGACCGATACCTGTGCTGCTGTGTTTTTCCATAGGTTGATAGTTGATGATTTGGCTTTGTTAATCCTTGCTGTAGAGAGCTCAAGCATAACTATGTCTATAAAATACGCCAACCACTGTTTTATACAAAGCGAGTGGGGGGGGGGGGCCAACGTTAAGCTATAATTTTTTTGGTTGCGGTTGAGCCGGCTAGCCAAATTTTCTTCTGTCTTCCAAGCAGGTGTAATTTAGAGTCATCATTACGTAACAAAACAATCAGGTCAGTAGGAATTCGACATCCTATCACATCAGATATTATTGATGTTGTTTTACTCCAGAACTCATGCACCTGTTCACACTCCCAGACCAAATGCAGGAAAGTTCCAGTTTGTTCAAGTTGACAGAACGTGCAATAGGGAGTTGGAATGACTTTAGAGACGTATCTCTTCTGAGGAGTCCAGTATGTCCTATGGCATATGTTGAAGTGGATCTGCTGGTGATTTGGGTTCTTGGAACAGTGAGAAATATGGTCCCAAACTGTCTCCCAATTAATTACGTTACCCTCAGGGCTCAGCTCTCGTTCCCATTTCTTTACTATTGGGAGTTCTCCTATGGATACTTGCATCAGTTTAGCATAGATCTTAGACACTAATCCTTTCACAGGGAAATCAACAAGCCATTTAATGATGGGTTTCGATTTTGAAAGGCGAATCAACGTTAATATCGCAATGTTGTTTAAACGTCTTACTTCTCAACATAAACTATATAGAATTCTACTCCACACTGTATACAATTAAGCACTGAAGTTACAGTTTGCAACTGGATCAACATTCTCAACTGTCCCTGATCTTACCTCATTTTCACATTGTATAAGCTTTCTATACTGACAGAATCTGTGATTTACATAATTCTGTGTTTTCAATACAATCATTTGAACATACTGTGCATTACTATAACTCTGTGGTAAACCTTGAATGTTATTGAATGAGAATCCCCGGAAAAAAGATTAGGAACTGATCGAGCAACAGTAAAACTTTTTTATTAAATTATTTCACTGTTTACAAAGATCTATATAAACAATGCAAAGGTTCATTTCATTTATTTAAGCATACACACTCTATAGAAATATTTTAACATCCACGAATAAGTGCTTACATTGCGCTTAATGGAAAATATAAAGACACAGACCACACTAAGTACCTGTCACAGAGTAAGACACGATGTAGCTTCAGTCAAGTCCAATGTTGTAAATGAATTTACCACGTACATCATATTAGCATGTTTACAAAATGTAACTATAAACCATGCATTGTATGTCTTACAACACAGCAGCCCGGTAAATTCACCTGCAGAAGTTATTACAGTCACTAATATTTTACAAAGAAACTAGCTTCAGTCAAGTAGTGGAAGAGTGTAAGACACACCTTCCCCTACAGTCTGAATAAGGCAATCAAAAACAGATTAGCAAATCACAACTGGTACTTAAAACCGGAAAAAAGTGCAGCGGGTCTAGAGTATTCACTTCTTTATTTTTTAAAATATTTTAATTCATTTCAACAACAACAAAACACAAAAATAGTAACAACAATAGTAGTACCAACTAGAAAATTCCACATTAAATGTTGACAGTGTGCCTACTACTTGGGGCACATCCCAATAACACTGGCTTAAGTGGTGTGTGAGAGACAGAAAAAAAAAAGTTGAGTAAAGGCCATCGTCACCACAGGTATATAGTTAATATCATTAGTAACATCTGTTCTGATCTACCTTTACTGTGCTGTTTGACATGTCCTGCAAAGAGAGGACAACACTGTCTACAGAAGAGAGTCTCCATAACAGGAAAATTGTTGTGTGTGTGTGTGTGTGTGTGTGTGTGTGTGGTGATTTGCGCAGTGAGGGAGTAGAGGAGGTGGAGGCAGTATCCGAGACAGGACAAAAATGTCCATGTAAAGCTTATTATACCTCTGAAGTTCCTTAAAAGCAGAGTACAGTTTCTACTCTATCGGGGGCAATTGTTTACTTTAGTAGCATGTAAGAGCAGCCTGAAAAAGAGTTAAAATATGGCTTTAATTTGCCTGAAAAAGAGTTAAAATATAGCTTTAAATGGACATTTTCAAAGCCTTTACATCAACACCCTACATCAGAATGGACCGATATTACCCGAGTGACAATCTGGGGTTGGTGTACTATCACTCTGACGTGAAATGAGTCTGGTTAAACAAGAAGTTTAGTTTTTAGAGCAGTCTGAAAAAGAGAATGGTCCGAAATTACCCGAGTGACATAGTGTGTCTCAAATCGCGCACTTCCGTTAGTGTACTAACGGAAGTGCGCTGTACACTACGTACTTACTTGCATAGTGCGTAAAATTTGACGGGGGAGTGTTGTCTCAAATCGCGCACTGCCTTATGTACTTACAGGAAATGACATCACAACATCTCAGTCGTCCTTCTTTTTCTTCTGTGAAATTGTGAATTGTACCCAGGGCAGAGCATTCCCAACACTGTTGTCACTCGTGAAAAACACATTTCTGCTTTGTTCATCAAAGTGAATGTGATTGTTTTTATTGTTGCTTGTTTTTGCCCTCTGTTTTATGCAACCGGAAACTTACCGGTATGATGATATTCATACTTTTGCTCTTAATTCATTGTAAAAAATAACCCAAAATGGCCATTTTTAGTTATTTTAGCAAAATCTGAGCAATTCAAATGGTAAAAGAAAATAGTCATGTTATATGTTTATATAAGGGTGTTTATTGCAATAGCTATTAATTACAGTGACAATACAAGAGTGAAAGCAGAGGCAACCCAATAGACATTTAAATATATCCCATTGTTCTATTCATTGCTGGCCCTGTACTTTGATGGGGAAAGTGATACTTGTGGACTTCAGACTCTCCAGGGGGATCCTTTAACGGTACATCCTCGGCACGGCGTGTGACCATGGCTGGGGACCAGTCATCGAGGCCCTTGTCTTCCTCTTTTGGCTAGCCAGCGGTACCTTTTATCGTGGTTTAGCCAGAGCCTTTGCTATGCCCCGGGCCACTGTGCACCGTGCTGTCCACAATACCAGCAGGGAAATCCTCTCTCTCCTCCCCCAGGTCGTTCGCCTTCCAGCAGAGGAGGACTTCCCTCAAGTTGGCAGCATTGACGGCCACGTCTGTGTCCCTAACGATTATATAAGTCAGGACACAAACAACACTGTTAATACAATATAACATAGCATACATTAACGTACTGTAACATTACTACTAACGCTCGCAGCTTAATGTATATCTACAAGATCACATAGCTAACGCTAAAATCATCTACAGTGAGGACGATAGTTTAACACAACAAACATCCGTATACCACAACACATGTAACATTAGCTAGGTTATAACTTATTTGCCAGTGGTTAAACCAAAGAGTATAGATGTACCCGTAACTTCTTTGGTTAAACTGTGCCGCTGTTAGCTAGCTAAGGTTAGCTAAAGCTAGCTTGATAGCACATCAAATTACGGGTTAGGCAGCATTATCGGCAGCAGGATTGAAGCACTCACCATGGGCTTCAGTCTAATTCCCCCCTATCCTACTTCTCATTTAGGCCATTGGGCAGATGTGTGCCCAGTTTTTGGATCCAGGACCTCTCAACTCTCCTGCGCTGCTGGACAGACCAGGCTGGATTTGACTCCAGGATGGTGGCCCTGAGGTTGGTCCAGCCATGGTCCACAAAGTGCTGGACCAGAGGGATATGCAGGTTCTTTTGCCTATTTATATTGTACCTGTGTTGGGTAAATCTAATCAATAGGGAGTTTCCTGACTCACCTACATATTGTTTGGTACATTGTAGGCATCTGATTAAATAAATAATGTTTTTCTGATGTACAGTCGTGTTTCTTTGGGTCAAAAAAACCTCTTTTGATGTCTGATTCTGTACCATCCTATACTTTCTATAAAAATCTCCCTGTGCTGTGGATCTCTGGGTTTTTAGGGGTCTGAGTTTGGCTTTGACCAGAATATCCCTCAGGTTCTTATTTTTTCTGAAGGCTGCAATCAGCCTGTGGTCCTTTAAGAAAATATCATTCCCTCCAGAGGAAATAAAGTTATTTTTTAATTGTTTGACAAATTTAACATTTTCAGTGGAATATGTGACAATAATTGGTAGAAGGGGGTCCAGATTAATTGGTTTGGGCTGGGTGAATGTCCTCAAGGCTTGGCGTAGCATGGTGCGAGAGTACCCTCTTGTGGCCAAAGATGAAAATAGAGTTTTTGTTGCACTTTTAAAATCTTCCATTCTAGTGCATATTCTCTTGAATCTTAATAACTGGGATTTAACTAGGCCCGCAAAAGTATGCCGTGGGTGGTGGCTGGATCTAAATAACAGCGCATGCGTGTCTGTTTTTTTGAAAAAAACTCTCACATGCAGTCTGCGTGTGGCAGAACAGTCTGCAGCTTTGAAAGTGGTCGTGTCCAAAAAGTCTATGGAGTCCTGATTAATGGTTGAGGTAAGTTTAATGGAGTCCCTCTGTTCATTTAAGGTGACTATGAACTGGTTAAAATCCTCTATCGAGTGCTCCCATACGCCCCAGATATCGTCTAAAAAGCGGAAATAATGTAGCGGTTTTTTATGACATGCTGCTAGAGCCTTTTCTTCCCAGTCTGCCATAAAAAGGTTAGCATACGCGGGGGCAAATTTCTTACCCATCGCTGTGCCCCTGGTCTGTAAAAAATACTGGTCATCGAATTCAAAATCATTCTTTGTTAAATTAATTTCAAGTAATTGGAGAATTTCTTTGTCGGGTCTCTTACTGTTGGGATATTTTTGTAAGGCATTTTTGACTGCCAGGAGGCCCTTGGGTGTCTGTATGTTGGTGTAAAGAGCCGTGACGTCAAGGGAGAAGAGAAAAGCTGACGGTGGTACATCCAGATTTTTAACTTTTTCCACAAAATCAAAAGTATCTTTAAGATAGCTCGGGTGCAAAATCGATAGAGGATTTAAATAATAATCAATATATTCCGCTGTACGGTAGGTTTCGCTCTCACAGTCGGAGACAATTGGGCGCCCCGGGGGGATACAGTAGGGGAGGCTCCAGGACTCTCTTTTTTTGTGGATCTTAGGTAGGAAATAAAATCTGCGCATTCTGGGCTCTTTGTTTCCCTGGAGGTATGACATTTGCTTATGGTTAATAATTTTTTTATTATACAATGATAAAAGGATTTTATTTACTAGTGGTATGGTATCTTTATAAATAGGTCTATCTAGTTTGGTATAGTAATTCTGGTCACTGAGCTGTCTGTGACCTTCCCACAGATAATCCTTCCTGTCCATTAGGACCACAGCGCTCCCCTTGTCTGCAGGTTTGATCACAATGTTGCTATTTTCACTCAACTGACGGAGTGCCTCATTTTCAAATTTACTGAGGTTGGATTTGGTCCAGCCTATTTTATAATTGTTTTGAAAGTGCTCATTGTCCAATTTTGTCAAATTTGTGACCTCAGGAGGGAGCTGTGCAGCAGAGGGGACCCAAGTGGACTTGGGAATGAAAGGAAGATGTGTGGAATCAGGTTTGTTATCATAATAAACAGACAGTTTTAATTTTCTATGATAGTTTTGTAGGTCAAGTTTAGTCTGATCTTTTAAACACCTGTGGTTTAACCTGTGGAGGGAGGGAATAAAAGTTAACCCTTTGTTAAGTAGCATGCTTTGTGCTGCTGTCAACTGGAAAGAATCACACAGGTTAATCACAGTATTTAACCCTGCTACATTTTCATTACTTACAGGGGAGTTGAGTTTAAATGCTGGATCCAATGCTGTAACATGTGTTCACCAGTCTGTTTGGACCAGTGAATGTTGTCACTTTCCAGTTTAAAGTTGTTTCTGGAAAGCTGAGGGATGGGGGTGTAGTTCTCCTGAATGTATGTGTTCAAACGCCTCAAATTTTCCTGCTCAATGGGTTCAAGGTTCCTACTAAAGTTGAGTAGGACGACAAAAATCTCTGACTTAGGAAAAGCCTTTCCAGCCATTTCGACAGCTCTCCTCAGCTGTGGGATGGACACAGTGTCCACCTGTTTGGCCCTGCTGTTGATGCCAAAAGAAAGGACAGTTTTCTCCACAAACATGGAGACTGGGGTTTTGGCCAAGATGGCTTCCGCGTGGGCAAAGGTGGCTCCCGGGTAACTGTCCACCTGAATGTGATTTTGGGGAAAAGGTGGTATTCTGGCCAAATTTGAGTCTCCCAAGAAAACCCATTGCTTTTTTGGCTCCAGTGACCAGACAGAGTCTTTGTTGCTGGTCTGTGCATGTCTGACAGGTCTATATTCAGGGTTAATTGGAGCAGGTGGGGTTGATGAGGCTAGGGGCGCAAAGCAGAGCGTGCTCTGGACTGCGGGTCTGGGTCGGAGGTTCTGCTTTGCCCCAGTGTTCTGCAGGGGGGTAATGGATGTGGTTCCCTCTGTGTTTATTGGTTGCAGGTTTGGGAGCCTGCCTGGAGGCTTCTGCTGCAGTGGTGTGTCCAGGACTGGGATTACAGGCGAGAGAGAGCCAGGTGAGTGGGGCGAGAGGGAGCCAGATGAATGAAGGGAGAGGGGGGAGGAGGTGGGGAGGAGGGTGGTGAGAGGGGCCTCACATGGAAGAGGGTCCTCATGTAGGGAGATCAATTCAGCCTCCTCTACCTGTTGTTGTTGCTCCATTACTGTTTCCTCCACTGTTTGGGTGCTCTGGGCAGTCTTCTGGGGAGCTGTATGGGTTTCAGCCATCTGCTTTGCTGGGTCCGTTCTCAACGCCTGCCACTGTGCGATGATCTGTGGGACTCTTGGTTGTGGATTAGGTGGGGGGGCAGGAGCTGCCACTTTCAAAAACTCACTCATGGCAGTGCTCAGATGTCTCCTTCTCACAGGCTGACCGTTTGGCCTGACTGCAGCCTGAGCTGCAGGAGGGTGTGTCTGCGGGCGAGGAGGAAGAGAAGGAGGAGGGTCTGGAGGTTCTGGGTCCTGTGGAGCGGCTGGCCCATCTGTCTCCTGTGGGGCCAATGGTCGTTCTCTTGCCTCCGTCTCAGGTACAGTCTGGGTCTGTTGGGCTTCTTGTGATGTCACATTAAGGCTAGTTTGGACAGTAGTCTCTACCCTAGCATAAACTGTGTCTAAAAGTTCCTGTGACATCTTCCTGCCATAGTGACTGCGGGACCAAGCAGCTGCTATTTCAAAGTTTTTTTGCCAGTTACCTGCCTTCAGCTGCTTTAGGATCTGGAGGTTGTTATCCATATTGTCCCTATAATGGTCCTCAAGGGTCGCTAAGGTATAATGTTCCCAGATTTTTGCATTACCCATAATGTAACTCTCTGTTTTAGGGTTTGGATCTGCTGGCTTAATCGAGTCAATGAGGTTCTGTGTCAGTCTGGCTATGGCAGGTGGGGTATCTGAGGCTGTCACATTATTAAAGTGATGCGCTGATCTAATAATCCTGTGTATAACTTTAGTTCTGGTTAAAAAGTCTGGGTCATTATCCTGCTGTTTTTGCTGATCTGTTCCATAGGATTGGACAAACCTCCCAGCTCGCTGGTGCGTGTTCGGCCAGCCCCGGCGTTGTTGTGTCCTCTGGCCGCTGCGCTGCTGCTGCTGCTGGGGCCGCTGCCAGCCCCGTTGAGCGGTCCCTCCGCGCGGAGTATGATTTTGTGTTCGGCGGTTCTGCTGACCTCCGTTGTTCCAGCCCCTTCTCTGGTACGTGTTGTTGTTGTAGGTCTGATGTTCGGCCCGGTTCGTACCTCCATCAGACCTGTAGTTTGAGCGCCAGCCGTTGTTCCGAAACTGGCGGGAGTTGCTGCGCTGGTTGCTCCGAACGGCCTGTGCGTAGGAGGAGCGGTCGGAAGGTGCCCACTGGTCGGAGTACGTGGAAGTCTGTCTGTTCTGGGGGTTGTAATATCTATTTTTATTTCTTCCCCGTTTATGACTCACGTACTGCCAGCCGTCATCAGTCCAGTTTTGGCCCGCCATCTCCCCGTCGAGCCGAAGGCCGTCGGAAAAAACTCAAAATATAAAAAAAGTTAACTTAAAACTATCTCAAAAAAGAGAGACGTGATGGTCAATATGTAAGAAAATTTATTTTCAATGAGCGACGCGTTTCGGCATTTAAAAATGCCTTTTTCAAGCTCAGAATAACTTGTAAACTTACAAAAAGGTTACTTCTCCCACAGTGCAGTAAAGAGGCGGCAGAATGAATGGGAAAAAGCCGGGAGCTGAGCTGATCACAACATCCTGTTTCTAGAAAGCCTCACGTGACCTCAGAACCAATGGCAAGGCTTGAACGAATAATACAGAGTGTGTATGGGGAAACTCAAGGCCTACTACAAGCCTGCTTGAAAATTAAATAAAAATACCATACATCCTTCAAAGTGAACTTAAAACATATTGTAAATTAAAAATTACTCACAAGTGTTATATAATAAAAGCAAAAGTGAGTGTAAAATTCCCTTAATAAAACATATTTCATTACTGTTCATTTTTCTCTTTTTTTCAGGATTCCCAGGAGGCCAAGGTCGAGGTCAGGTGAGGTAAGGGTTATGGTTAGGAAAGGAATTCTGACGCTGAAAGGGTTAGGGTTAGGATAAGCTATGACTCCGGATGTCGGTTAGGGTTAGGGGTTAGGGATTAAATAAAGGGGTCCCGGTGACTTACGAATTGCACCGGGACCTTAAATGCACTCACTACTGACAGCATAGCCAAAACACCCTGGACTCCCCGTCCTTCATCAAAGCCTCCTCACTCACTGACAAGAATGAGCATATATCAAATAATATGCAATAAATTGCTTAATCAACCTTGTAAATGTGTCAGGTGAGTAAAACTCTTTTTTCTCCACAGGTACTGTATGTCAGGTAAGTATTATATAACAAAAATGTATTCAGGAATATGCAATAAATTGCTTAATCAACCTTGTGAATGTGTCAGGTGAGTAAAACTCTTTTTTTCTTCTGTTTTTTCTCCACAGGTACTGTATCTCAGGTAAGTATTATATAATAAAAATGTATTTAGGAATGTGCAATAAATTGCTTAACCAACCACAATATATAGGTACTCTGTTGTTGCTGCATCTCAGGTAAGTATAATATAAACAAAAAATGTACTTATAAATGCAATAAAATGCTTATATATGTATATCTTACATTATTAAAATGAACATTTCTGCTGTATCAGAGGTGAGTATAAACTATAAATGAACTGTCACCAATCTGTAAACCCAGGATACCTTTTAAATCTCTGGTTATAATAGAAAATCTTCCTTTTAGGTGTCTTCTAGTCCGTCTCTGATCCCAGGTGGGGCAGACCAAACACGGGCCCCAGCGAAGGCGTGCAGCGAGCGGGGCCACGGCTGCGGTCGGCATCATCCCTCTGGTGGAAAACAACAGGCCGTCGGGCAGCGGAGCGGGCCTGAACAAGGCTCCAGCAGTGATCCTGGCGCAGACGGCACCCCTGGCTCATCATGGCGCTCCGGTCGCCTCTCATGGTGCAGGTCCGACGATCGCGGCGTAGTGGAGAACCCCCGTGGCCAAAAAGTTGGATCCTTACCGGTGGGTTGGTAGCGGTCAGCCATCTCTCCTGGTTGTAGCTGTAGCTGTAGCTAACAGCTAACAGGCTGCAGTCTCGACCTGGAGTCGCCATTTTGTGCCTCTCACGGACATTTAAACTTTAAAAGACATCTCCAAAAAATGGAATAAACTCAAAAAGAGTAAACGTGATGGTCTTGAGTAGTATTTATTCACAACGACGTACGTTTCAACCTCAATAGGCCTTTATCAAGTCTGCATACATACTCATTTGCGTCTTTTAGGGGGTTAGGGTTAGGGTAAGGGGGTAATAACCACGATCGTCAAGCGATGATCCTCCGACAAGAGTGCCAACAGGAACTCCAACACATTTCATTAAGGTTTCGACTTTGTATATATGGCCCCTCTGTGTGCACATGCTCTTCTGTGGCGGTGCAAAATTTTGAACATGGTGCGCAAAGCATTATGGGAAATGGTTGACCTTTTGTGCTGCATCTTTAGAACGGAAGGTGCTAGAGTGATGAAACTTTGACCTACCCCCCCATTTTCAACGATGGGCTTTCCCGTGGTACCACCCGCTTGTCTCTACGACCTTTCGTTTCCGAGCTACATCACTTTTCTTTAGTCAAAACGTCTATATCTCCTGAACGGAAGGTCGTGGAGACTCGGCGACAAGTTCTGCGTGTTCGGCGCGGTCGAATTGTGTCAGGCGGCGCCCATTCCCAAGTGTGTAGGACGTACCGTTCTGGAGTTATGAGCGAAAGCGTTGGCGCCATAGACTTTAATTGTAGGATTTTGTGGAGATTTGACAAAGTGTTTTTCTCGGAAAGTGTTCCTCCGGGACGTTCTTAGGAACGCGTTTCAGGTCATTTGGAGTCGATTGGTAGCTATTTGTAGTCTAACTTTTTGTTTACATATTTCTGATCAAGACACGTTTCTGGAGTCCTTCAGCGCATATGCTGATCTTCCCAGAAAATGTCAATAGGGGATAAATGTCACTATTGAGAGACATACATACAGGTAAGTAGGGAATTGAGAGGATCTTCGCAATGTCATCTTGCAAAGCCGGCTTTGCAATGTAATCTAGCCATGCCGGCATTGTAAAGCCGGCTTCGCGATGTCATCTACCAAAGCCGGCTTCGCAATGTCATCTAGCCATGCCGGCATTGTGAAGCCGGCTTCGCGATGTCATCCACCAAAGCCGGCTTCGCAATGTCATCTAGCCATGCCGGCATTGTGAAGCCGGCTTCGCGATGTCATCTACCAAAGCCGGTTAGGGTTAGGGGGTTAGGGTTAGGAAAGGAATTCTGACGCTGAAAGCGTCAGAATTAATGCATTCACCATGTTTGCTGGGAAAGCCAGGTCCCCCTCATCTCTCATTGAGGCCACACGGTATTAAAGTACCCAATTTGAATATCCAGTTTTTTTCTATTCTCCTCCTTTGAGTAGTGGACCAACTGGGGTTACATTCCAAAATGGTGGCTGTAAGATTCGCCCAGCCATGCTGAATAAAATGTCTGACAAGAGGAATTTGTGTGTTTTTCTTCTTCTGAATATTGTATCTGTGTTGTGCGAATCTGGTGAGGATCGTGTTTCTCGTTTCCCCTACGTATTGTATTAAACATTGTGAACATTTAATTAAATAAACACAATTCTTTGACTGTGCCCTTGTGTTTCTCTGGGTGGGAAAAACCTCACCACTGTGTTGATTTTTCACAAATTTGTAATATCTGAAGAAATCTGTGTGTGCTTTGGATTTAGGTTCCTTCAATGGTTTTAATTTTGCCTTAACTAAAATATCTTTCAAATTTTTATTCTTCCTAAAGGCAGCAATGACCCTATAATCCTTAAGAAATACAGTGTTTCCCCCAGACTCATAAAAGTTGTTTTTGATCACTCTCATAAGACGAATATTGGCTCTAGAATAGGTGGTGATAACAGGGAGGACTGTATCCAGACAGATAGGTTTTGTTTCTCTGAAGGTTTTAAATGTCTGGCGAAGCATGGAGCGTGAGTACCCCCTTCTGGCGAGACTGGAGAACAGCACCTTGACTGCCTGCATGAAATCCTGGTTTCTAGTGCAAATTCTGCTGAATCTCAGTAGCTGGGATTTTACAAGTCCAGCAAAAGTGTGTCTTGGATGGAAACTAGATCTAAACAACAAGGCGTGGGTGTCGGTCTCCTTAAAAAACACTTTAACATCCAATTTCAATTTTTCTTTAAAATCCTCTCCTTTGAAAGTTGTGGTGTCTAAAAAATCTACTGAATTTGGACTAAAGGTGGATTTCAGTTTAATAGAGGGATTGTAGTTGTTGAGAGTGATCAAAAAGTCCTTAAATTCCTCCTCAGAATGGGGCCACACCCCCCATATGTCGTCAAGATATCTCAAATAATGTAGTGGTTTTTTCTGGCATTTAGCCAAAGCTCCTTCCTCCCAGTCAGCCATGAAAATATCAGCGAACCCGGGGGCGAATCGTTTTCCCATCGCTGTCCCTTTTATTTGCAAAAAATATAGTTTGTCAAACTCAAAATCATTTCTGGTTAAATTAATTTCTAATAATTGCAATATCTCTTTATCGGGACGTTTGCTGTTTGGATATTTGTGGAATATTCTTCTGACTGCCGTGAGGCCTTGAGTCGTTTCAATGTTGGTATACAAACTTTCGACATCAAGCGTGAAGAGGAAGCAGCTGGGAGGCAAGGAGGCCCGTTTGACTTTGTCTATAAAATCGTAAGTGTCTTTAACATAGCTGGCGTGGAGCTTAGCGAGGGGATTCAGATAATAATCAATGAACTCTGCGGTGTAGTAACTCTCACTGTCGCAGTCTGACACTATGGGCCTCCCAGGTGGAATTCTAAAAGGAACACTCCAGGTCTCTTTTTTCTTGTGAATCTTTGGTAACATGTAAAAAAGCCTGATTCGAGGGTCACTGCTGCCTAGAAGATATGATTTCTGTTTATGATTAATAAATTTCTTATTATATAATGAATCAATAATTTTCTTAATCAAGGGCACAGTCTCTTTATATATAGGTTTTTCTAATTTCTTATAGTAATTTGTATCGTTAAGTTGTCTAAATCCCTCCCACAAATAATCCTCTCTGTCCATAAGAACGACTGAGCTACCCTTGTCAGCAGGCTTAATGATATTTTTTTCATTTTTTTGCAAAGAGGTGAGGGCCTCCAATTCGAATTTGTCCAAATTTGGTTTCGACCAGTTAATTTTATAATCATTTTGAAAGTGCTGAATATCAGCTTTAATTATTGTTTCTATTTCAGGAGGAAGCTGCGCTGTGGAGGGAGCCCAGGTCGATCTAGGAGTAAAAGGTAAGTATTCAGTATTTGTTTTTTGCTCATAATAAACTGCTATCTTTAATCTCCTATGGTAATCCTGTAAATCAAATCTTGCTTGGTCTTTCACATTCTTATGTTTCACATTGTTACCTGAAGGGACAAAGGTCAGTCCCTTATTTAACAGGGAGGTCTCTGCTGCCGTTAACCTGAATGACTTACACAGATTGAAAACAGTCCTCGACCCCGCCTGCTGTGGTGCTTTTCCGGGGTTTAGGCTTTTAAACACTCTAGCCAGTGGTCCAGCATGTGGCTAGCAGTGGAGCGGGTCCAGTGGATTGAGTCTTTCTCTGTGCAAAAAGAGTTTCTGGAGAGTTGAGGTATGTGTTGGTGGTGTGTCAATATGTGGTCGTTCAGGGTCCTCAAGTTGGTCTGTTCTGCGTGGGGTAATGCCCTTGAGAAGTTTATTAGGGGGATGAATATTTGGGCCTTAGGGAAGGCGATTTTTGCCATTCGAATAGCTTTTAAGAGCTGTGGAATGGCAAGTTTGTGTGGATCCTGGGCCCTATTGTTCAAACCAAATGACAACACCAGTTTCTCAACAGTATCACTGACCTTGGTTTTGGCCAAAATGGCCTCTGCGTGTTTGAGGGTAGCGCCCGGGAAGCTATCAGCTTGTAGCTCGGTGTATGTGAAAGGGGGGAGTCTTGATATGTTGGAGTCTCCCATGATCAGCCATTTTCTCTTTGGAATCAAAGTCCAGGCCGTCATTTTTTTGTTTGTAGGCGTATGCCTAAAGGGTCTGAACTCAACTACGGGCGCTGCTGGTGAGGTTGAGGTAAGTGTGTTCTGGGATGGGGGTCGTGGGTAGGGGGAAAGTCTGATTTTGCTGATATCAGAGAACATTTTCCTACCTCTGTATGAGCTGGAGCTCTCTGGGGCCTCAGAGCGGGAGTCCTCAACAACTGTGAGGTCAATGGTGGCCCTCCTCGGGGTCAAACTCTGGGTCTTCTTCTCAACCTGAAGAATGGATTTGAGGTGAGGTGACAGCCGTGTCTGTCTTTGCGGCCTCGGTAGGGTTTGAGTGGGCAGGGATTTGGAAAAAATGAGTGGGGCAGCTGGAGGAGGAGAGATGGGGAAGGGGGGAGCTGAGGAAGAAGGTGGATCTGTAGGGAGCGGGAAGGGGATCTGTGGTGAGCCTTGCTCCCTCTCTCCCTCCGGCTGTTGGTCTGGGGACCAGTCGCTCCTCGTCTCGGTCATGGTGCTAGTTGTGACCAGTTGTAGCCTCGTCGGTGATGATGGTGTGGTCAGCTGCTGTCGTGCAGGCGCATGATGAACTTCAGCCTCTATGGTGAGCTGGCGCCTCTGTGGCGTTGCTGCCTGTGCTGCCACGCGTTGTGGTGGAGGTGGGGGAGGTGGAAGTGGCTGCTGTGGTGGGGCGTCCTGTCCCTCCTCCGGATCTGGTTGTATGGTGTCGGAGTCCCTGGTCCCGGTGGTAGTGGGCTGGACTTGTGCGGGGACCCGTGGCGTTGATGGAGCCTGGTTGGTTGTTGTTGTTGTTGTGGGTGCCATCCGCTGGTCTGTAGTGGCTGTTGTCTGTGTCTGGAGTGCAGGCGCCTCCACCGTGAGGTCCTGTGTGTTGGTGTGTAGGGATTCCCGTATTTTGTCATAGACAGAGTCAAGGGTTTCCTGCTGGAGTCTCCTCCCAAAGTGGCTACGACACCAAGCAGCCGCTATGTTGTAATTTTCTTTCCATTCTGGATTAGAGAGCTGTTTTAGGATTTCTAAATTGTTGTTCAGACTGTCCTCATAATGTTCTTTTAGTATCAGGAGGGTTGTATGCTCCCAATGCCTAGCGTTCCCTGAGAGTAATGTCATGGTGGTGGGTTTAGGGTCTGCCGGCTTTATTATCTCCATCAGGTTTTTAGATATTCTGCTAATGGCTGCTGGTGCATTTTTAGCTGTCACATTGCTCAGGTGATGTGCTGCTTTTATCATCTTATGGATGATTTTGGTCTTTATGATGAAGTCTGGATTATTATTATGTACAGTCTTTTCTTTGGGACGTGTGTAAGAACAGCCAAACCTCTGTTGTGGTCCTCTCTGTGTTGGCTGCTGGCCAAAATGACGACCTCCATTCCATGCAGTGTTGCGGTCCGAAGCTCCGGTCCGCGGGGCCTGGCGGCGTTGTTGGCGGTATCCACCTTCGTAGTAACCCTTGTCATACCTCCGTTGAAAGCTGTGGTGGTCCCTGTTAGTCCAACTGTAGCCAGAACGGCCCCTTCTGCGATCCCACTGTGTGTTCCGTGTTGTGGGTCTGGTGTCCGCGCGGCCATATCTGGCGGCCGCGGCGTAACTTTGTTTATGGCCAAACTGTTTAAAAGGCCGTGGATATGAGGCCGATCTAGATCTAGGAGCCACAAAATCTCTATTTCGATTCCTGTTTCTTCTTTAACTCACTGTTGTCCAGCCGCTGTCGTCCCATCGGTCGTCAGCCATATTGAAGTGGCGTGGCTGGTCAGGTAGAAAAAAACTTGCAAAAAGTAACTAAAATCTATCTCAAAAAACACTGAGACGTGATGACTAAGTTGTTGAATATTTATTCAAGTAGCGACGTACGTTTCGACATCAATTATGCCTTTATCAAGCTGAAAAAACAACTTACATATGTCTTATGTTTTCTCCCTCAGGTAAGTCGCGTCCAAAGCGAAGCAGGAAGAGGTAAAGAGACCGGGATTGAAAAAGAACATCACTTCCGTATTTTGCCAGCCCGTTTTCAAAATAAAAGCCTCTGGTCTGGAATTGAAGTAATAGGCTCTGAGGTTTGCAAAATGCCTGATCAAATTGAATTGAAATGGTGAATTAAACTCTCAAAATTCGGTGTGGTTATGGTGATAATATAACCAGGGGTAAGTATTTTTTTATAAAAAGATTAATTATTGGTTATGTTCAGGCATGGAAGGAAAAGGTTGGGTTTAGGGCCCTGGTAGAGGGTTAGGGTTAGGGGGTTAGGGTTAGGGGTAAGGGGGTAATAACCACGATCGTCAAGCGATGATCCTCCGACAAGAGTGCCAACAGGAACTCCAACACATTTCATTAAGGTTTCGACTTTGTATATATGGCCCCTCTGTGTGCACATGCTCTTCTGTGGCGGTGCAAAATTTTGAACATGGTGCGCAAAGCATTATGGGAAATGGTTGACCTTTTGTGCTGCATCTTTAGAACGGAAGGTGCTAGAGCGATGAAACTTTGACCTACCCCCCCATTTTCAACAATGGGCTTTCCCGTGGTACCACCCGCTTGTCTCTACGACCTTTCGTTTCCGAGCTACGTCACTTTTCTTTAGTCAAAACGTCTATATCTCCTGAACGGAAGGTCGTGGAGACTCGCCAACAAGTTCTGCGTGTTCGGCGCGGTCGAATTGTGTCAGGCGGCGCCCGTTCCCAAGTGTGTAGGACGTACCGTTCTGGAGTTATGAGCGAAAGCGTTGGCGCCATAGACTTTAATTGTAGGATTTTGTGGAGATTTGACCAAGTGTTTTTCTCGGAAAGTGTTCCTCCGGGACGTTCTTAGGAACGCGTTTCAGGTAATTTGGAGTCGATTGGTAGCTATTTGTAGTCTAACTTTTTGTTTACATATTTCTGATCAAGACACGTTTCTGGAGTCCTTCAGCGCATATGCTGATCTTCCCAGAAAATGTCAATAGGGGATAAATGTCACTATTGAGAGACATACAGACAGGTAAGTAGGGAATTGAGAGGATCTTCGCAATGTCATCTTGCAAAGCCGGCTTTGCAATGTAATCTAGCCATGCCGGCATTGTAAAGCCGGCTTCGCGATGTCATCTACCAAAGCCGGCTTCGCAGTGTCATCTAGCCATGCCGGCATTGTGAAGCCGGCTTCGCGATGTCATCTACCAAAGCCGGCTTCGCAATGTCATCTAGCCATGCCGGCATTGTGAAGCCGGCTTCGCGATGTCATCTACCAAAGCCGGCTTCGCAATGTCATCTAGCCATGCCGGCATTGTAAAGCCGGCTTCGCGATGTCATCTACCAAAGCCGGCTTCGCAATGTCATCTAGCCATGCCCGCATTGTAAAGCCGGCTTTGCAATGGGTGGGTTTTTGACACTTGGAAATTAGCTGTTGGATGCTGTTCCACTTGCAGCATATGTGCTGCATTTGGGACGGAATCTAACAGCTAGTTTCAAAGTGTGAGAATGTGCTTCATTGTAAAGCCGGCTTCGCAATGTCATCTAGCCACTGCCGGCATTGTAAAGCCGGCTTCGCGATGTCATCTACCAAAGCCGGCTTCGCGATGTCATCTAGCCATGCAGGCATTGTAAAGCCAGCTTTGCAATGAGTGGGTTTTTGACACTTGGAAATTAGCTGTTGGATGCTGTTCCACTTGCAGCATATGTGACACATTTGGGACGGAATCCAACAGCTAGTTTCAAAGTGTGAAAATGTTCTTCATTGTAAAGCCGGCTTTGCAAATAACGACGGTTGGGTTTAGGCAACACTGGGCTAGAATGGTTAGGGGTAAGGGGGTAATAGGCACAGTCATCAAGTGATGATCCTTAACCCTGGGTGGGCGGACATGGTGAATCTGGCTTTGTGTGTGTGTGTGTGTGTGTGTGTGTGTGTGCGTGTGTGCGTGTCACTCACTCAGTCACTCTCGGCGAATCCTGTCTGATCCAGAGGTTGGTCACAGGAGCCCCAAAAGGAAGAAACTGATGTGCTCCCATCTGCCAGGGGCCTGTTTTTGTAGGGACAAAGATTTTTTTTTTTAGTTTTAGCCCAGGGATCTAGTCTGAAACAACAGAGTAGGGTCACACATTTCAAAATTCAATCCCTTGTCTGTGTGTGTCTGTGTGTGTGTGTGTGTGTGTGTGTGTGTGTGTGTGTGTGTGTGTGTCTCTGTGTGTGTGTCTCTGTGTGTCTGTGTGTGTCTGTGTGTGTGTATGGGTGTCTTTGTGTCTCCGTCTGTGTGTGTGTGTTTGTCTCTGTGTGTCTGTGTGTGTGTGTGTGTGTGTGTGTGTCTGTGTGTGTGTGTGTGTGTGTGTGTGTGTGTGTGTCTCTGTGGGTCTGTCTGTTTGTGTGTCTCTCTCAATGTGTGTGCTTGTCTGTCTGTGTCTGTCAGGGTGATTAAGGTTATAAAGTGGCAGCGACCAGCCTCTTTCTAGATTCAAACGAAAGGCAGGATTTGATTCTGAAATAAAACCCTATATATACACACTGTAACAAATTGCTGTAAAAATACTGGATATTTTGCACAGTAGTGTACCATTTTCCATTAATACAGTTGAATACTGTAAATTCTGATGTCAAAAATAGAAAATCTATTTTTTGTAGATACTGAAAATGTTCAGCTTTAATAAATGCCTAATGTTGTGAGCGAATCTCTTGTCTGAGCCATTTCTGTGACAGCTATTTTCATGTATTATTATTTTTTTTATTTCAGGGGTTTTATTTTTAAATGTAAAACTTTTAAATCATTAGTTTACAGTCTTTAAACAGTCTACAGTTTGACAGTTATACGTTGTTAATGGAGAATACTGTAGGAACTGTACAATAACAGTATAATTGCAACCAAGGAGCTGACAGTATAATACTGTAATGTGTATTTTCCATACAGCGCAGTACTGCAACATTTTTACAGTACTAAACTGTTGTTGTAGATCACAGTAGGTACACTGTAGAATAACAGTTTCAAGCTGGCAACTGTAGCTGCCAGTAGTTTACTGTAATTTAACAGGAAATTTTGTTAGAAACGCATTCAATTTGTGTACCGTGGGAAGTGAGGATTGAAGGCAGATTTGATTTGAGAAGGTCAGCATGTGAGTGAAACCTTCATTAACCAACGCGACGGTCTGTGTGATCAGTGACGCTGATCCTCAGTGACACATTCTAAACATACATTTATTATATTACCATCATTATGGCTACCGGGGGGCTCCCGGTTCTTACCGATCTCTGGAGCTCTCCGAGTCACACCGAGGCCCGCTCCTTCCCGGTAGGTCGTGGCAGGTACAGGTCCTGGACCGCCTGGCACACCGGGGCCAGGTTCGATTTGCCCCCCTCCATAGCGCTGAGATGAAGAGGCAGAAAGCTATCCAACACGCGGCACGATCTGAAAAGTACTATTGCCAATATTTTCGACCGGATTCTCCAAGCAAGCGCTGGCTTCCTACGTGCGGCCAGGATCCTCTGACAACACCGCCAGGAAGATTAGTTACGCTCTGTGTGGGAATAGGCTCCCTCGAGATGAACTGCACCCCGCCTGTAAAGTGGACGAGAGTGTCAAAAGTGAGTGACAAAAATCCGCTTTGAAGTCGGACAGTTTCCAGCCGTACCCAGCAACATTCAGAAACTCTGTGGTTCGATTGTGATTTATTAAAATGCTATCGGACCCATAGATCAGCTCTTACACAGTCTCTGGTTGTTTTTTTATTATGACAGAGTAGCTGTCAAAATGCTCTACATGCGATCTGTTGTTGCTGATTTTAATTAACAGACTGTAGATGATCCGTAATCGGAACGGATTTAGTGTCTCTGACTTCCAAACATAACTGTCAGCCACACAACATGTGCTCTGTAAACAATAAGCCTTTACATCATGTTGCACACGTGAATAAAGACTCAGTGTGACTTAGTATTTTCTTCCTTTACTGGCACTGTAAAATACACAGACATTGCGTACATTGTCAACACATTTCTGTCCAGCGTTTGCTCTTAGCACTACCATACAATGTACGTGCTTTGACTCTGTTTACTCCTGACAGTTAACCAAAACCTGCTTCCAACTAACTAACTAACAAATACATATTACTCAAACTATTACTGTGGCTCTCGGTTTCATCATGACTGCATTCACAGTTGGGCAAAAGCATTTCAAACACAAACACACACACACACACACACACACACACACACACACACACACACACACACACACATAAAATACAGCAACGCTGGGTCCCAGCAAAAGTTAGCTTAGCTGCTACATTGACATGGCTAACAACAAAAGTTACGTGTCACTTCAATATACACAGTCGGAATATACGGCCAACTTTCCCAGTATCACTACAATCTCCTGACACCATGCTACACATCTGCGTATTACCCATTTTATGTTTTCTTACCTGCAAAATACACAGACATTGCGTACACTGTCAACACATTTCTGTCCAGCGTTTGCTCTTAGCACTACCATACAATGTACGTGCTTTGACTGTTTACTCCTGACAGAAGCGCTCACTTAAGGGTATACTCCCTCTTGTGGCTGAAGGGAGCAACAACATGTTTCTACTACAATGCCTGAGTGCAGGGAGCACAGTGACTAAAGCATAAAGCAATGCACATTTTAATGAACATGAACTGTTATAATGCTATTAAATTAAATTAAATAAAGACTATTAAATTATATATATATATATATATATATATATATATATATATATATATATATATATATATATATATATAGTAAAGTTATCTTAATGTCCTGACAATTGAGTTATAGGAATAATGTTGTAATGTTCACATTTTGTAGTGTACACTGACCGCATGCTTGAAAGGCATCCTTACATGGACATGTGGTGAATCCACTTACAGTTGGAAGACATGTATCACAGCTGAAAAATATACTCACAAATGCAAACTTGGTCTAGCACCTGACTGCAAATGTCGAAGAAAATGTGCGTGACCTTTAAACAGTCACATCGGCCAGAAAACAAAACAAAACAAAAAAACATCAGGTCCTTAAATCAAGCCTTTGTCAAATTAACAAATAAATGAAATTGTCATTAATGTGTAAAATAGTTTTTAACTTTGTAAATAGTTGCTATTTGTATGACTATTCTCCCGTTAATCAATTGTTTGTAGAACAAGTGGCGAGACACGCTGTTTACTAAGAGTGACATCTTCACAGTGCTTTGAAGGTGTCACTTAATGGAGATGTTCCAAATTTACTCACATTTCTTTTTAAATTTTCAAAATTTACTTCCACCTAACCATGTGACACACATGAAGCTAGGACACTCGGCTAAAATGTCATGCTAACAAACACACCCAATCTCACGGAATAACCAACTGGAGAAAAACAACAACAAAAGTATGAGCATACATTTATAGCTACGAATTGTGTGACCTAACTTTGCTGTTTTTCTAACCCTTGCTGTTAACATCCTCCATGGCACGACCAAGAAATTATTGGTTGTTTGAATAGTTTTTTAACAACTCTACCCTTACCATGTCAAATGTTGTGTAAAAAAAAAAAAAAAAACATATTTATATTTATATAGATCAATTTAGTGCAGTAAAAAGTACATTTCCCTCAGAGATGTAGTGTAGTGGTGCACATGAAAAGGACAAAACACAACGAGTGTTGTTAAATGTTGTACGATGGTCATTTGGCTCCATCCAGTGACCAAAAGTCTATTCTGCAGCATATGAGCTAAATTCAGCACTAGGGCAGGCACAATGTTAAGAATAATAAATAAACCATATCTACTTAAAGTCAAAGACAAAAGGAAGCAATATTGAATTCAAACATATCAAACATTTATTAAATTGAACACACACATGTTCAACATATTTGACTAGTCAAGCTACAATGAAATAAATATAAAATATACATAATATTAACATGAAAAAGGAAAAATAAATGCATATATAAACCAATAAAGTACACGGTAAAAACCACAGCTTCAAAAAAACGCTCCATAAAAAAAAAAAAAAATAGAAAATCACTTGTTCTGCAATTTGTGGACCAGAGCCCGGAAATTATGGATGGTCATCTTGAGCTTTTGGCATTTCTGCAGAAGGTCATCATTCATTTAAAAATCAAACACAGCACACAAACAATCATGAGTGTTTAGTGGAAAGGTATCAGTTTGGTTACAGTCTGTCAGATAATATTAACAACATTAGGCTAAGGAGACACCTTCAATGAGATACCTGCTATGAGCCATGTGCCTCAGCACCAGGCGTGCGCTCATCCAATTCCTTCTGTTGGAAAAGGATTTGAGGCGTAGTGCAAGGCCACTGGAACTGCCTGCAGCCTTACATTTTTTTCCAACACTTATGTGTATCAGACTGTCTTTCTGAAGGTTGAGGTCCTCTGCCAAACTATCATTAATATAAATGGAGGGGCAGAATGGCTTTGTGAGTTCCTGGAATGTTTTCGAAACTCTGTTGAACACGCCAAGCATAGCCATGTCCATACTCAGCGTCTCTTCAATAATACGCTGAAGGACTACAGGTGGTAAGAATGGCCTGTCCTCTGATGTGATGAGTGTGTCAGCTAGTCTTACAGGGCAGAAGGGAAATGCAAAGTTATGCTGTGCATTGGTGCTTACAAATGTTTGGTCAGCTTCCTCCGACCCGCTGCTGTTGTTCATCTCCTGTAAGGTCCCGCATGCCTCTGGTGTGCCTTCACAGACTAGCACCTGTGTCTGAAGTGGTGGAGGTGAACCAGGCTCTGTAGAATCCATGGCACGACTCTGAAGCTGCAAGAAAGGAGGATAGTATAAGGCAAGGCAAGGCAATTTTATTGATATAGCACATTTCAGCACAGGGCAACTCAAAGTGCATTAGATAAAACACCAAACATTAAAAGCAAAGATCAAAAACAGAAATAATATAAAAATATTGCCGAATTCAAATTTAATACCAGATAAAATACAAGAATAACATTCACAGTTCAGTATAAAAATTGATGCATGATAAAATACAAAAATAAGCAGCCTATGAAAATGCAGGGCACATCCCATTTTGGAAGGCCCGCCTACATGTTGTGAGAACGTTCTGGCAATGATGTTAACAGTCAGGCATCCTTACGAAGACGTCATGGACTCAGCGTTCAGAAACATCAAATCCGTGCAAAGTTATGGTATGTTTTAAAAAAAACTATGTGTTTTAATACTGACTTTAACCTACCTTGGATAAGAACACAAAAAAAGGAACCACTACATTTCATACAAACATACCATTTATTAAATATTTTAAATTACCTATACACACTTCACGCCTAATTCTATACATTCTAACAACTATACAAATAAAATGTAAAAAAGATATAAACAAATATATACATATATGTGTGTGTGTATATATATATATATATATATATATATATACATATACATATAAAAAAAGGACACAATGCTAATTCAGCCAGGAAAAATCTGGAGAGCTGTCGCCATCCCACTGGAGGTCAGATGACAACAGCTGTAAGGAAGAAATAAAAGTTAAGAGAAGTTGACCCCCATACTGTGAGATGTTAAAGTTTTACTGTGCACCTGTGCTCACCTCTTCCAGGGCACCCTCAGAGGAATCCAACCAACTGCTGCAGCCCTCACTCTGGGAAGGTGGCAGTGGCGACGTCCCAGGCTCTGCTGTCTCCACTGAGCCGCCACTGTCCTGTGAGGAAAAACTAATCTCCAGGTCCACTACAACACTTATAAAGAGAGACTTCGCTTATAAATCACTAAACGGTTTAGGGCCAAAATACTTTTATGATCTGCTACCACACTATGACCCACCGAGGCTTCTTAGGTCGTCTGGGAGAGGTCTGCTTGTTGTCCCCAGAGTCAGAACTAAACAGGGGGAAGCGGCGTTCGGTTTTTATGCTCCACATATCTGGAACAAACTCCCGGAAAACTGCAGGTCTGCTGCAAATCTCAGTTCTTTTAAATCAAGGCTGAAGACCTCTCTTTTTGATCTTGCCTTTCTTTAAATAACCTATTTTATCTGCTTTTAAATGTTTAACTCTTTTAACAGCTCTTTCTTTAAATTCTTATCGTTTATACTGAAGTTGACACTGTTTGACATTCTATAACTGCTCTTTTTAACTAGCAGTGCCTAACAGTACCTACTAGTACTAACAGTACCAACCAGTGTTTATACTGCACTGTAAATTTCATTCTTTTCTTTTAATGTTTTTTAAATTGTTTTTAATTATTTTGTAACTGTTCTTTAATGTTTTATGTAAAGCACTTTGAATTGCCCTGTTGCTGAAATGTGCTATATAAATAAAGTTGCCTTGCCTTGCGTGTGTATGTGTGTGCATGTGTGTGTGTCTGTTTACAGTTTTTTACAATCACTTTGGCACTAATTTCATAACCTTGATGTCATTTTTCAAAACTCTAGACACAAAACTCTCAACCAATGACCAAAATGCACATTTTTCAAAACTCTACCACTTGTTTCAATTGCTTGGATACAATACACATGAACCAAAGATCATGTGTTCATTTAACAAAGACCACCTACGACCAGCAATAAAAAGAAGAAGTCATATTTCAACAAGAGGCTTTTTATTCAGGTCAAACTGATGAAAATATACTGAAAAGCCAGACAGTAATGACACAAAGAACAGAGCAAATGCTTTATGTATATTACAACTCAACCGAAGCGTAAAAAAGAAGAAAAAAGTCATGAAGTGTAACGAGGCTGAAAAGTGAGTGGGAGAGAGTCTAATCTGGCCACTATGCACGGAGCAGTCAGACGAGCATCCGGGTCCCAGTCCCAACAATCTGTCATGAGCTCCTGCAGCACAGATCCCTGCAAGTTGGAAAAAATGTGGTCGAACTTAATTCACTATCATAAACATTTTCATGAGCTATCCAGTACATGTATCTTCATTGTTACCTAACCAAAACTATGTTCAAGTGAGAAGCACCTGTGTAGAAATACCTGTGGTAGTGTTTCCCAGTGATTAGGTATGGAGGGTCTCTTGTCCATGTGAAACACGTGCTGGACGAGGCTCTCCAGTGTTACATTGGCTCCCAGCTCAGATTCATAAGGCAAAATATGCTTTGGAGCAATACCGCCTGCAGAAACATTTTGCGTTTTTAACATCCATTGAGTAACAAGACATAACAGGTAAAGTTTATCAAAGCAGTGCACTGAGATACAGTTGATTACACAGATCAAAATAAAAGCAGAAAGTGTGAAAATCTGAGTTGATTGATGGGACATCTATAAGTTTTGATTAATTATTAAGATGTGTGGCTTTATTTAGCTAAACATTCCATCCCAATTAATGTATTTTTCAAAAGTAAAGTGAGAACAACATTCTGAATGGCTAAATCTAAGTGAAGTGCAGAGTTTCTGTGGATTGCTGTAGCAAATTTAAGGGCGGAGAGAGAATTGAACATCCATCTCTTGAATATCTGATCAAGGAAGTTTACCTTCGAATAAATCAGAGCAGCGCATCCAGATCTCCCACAGCAGCAGTCCCAGAGCATATATGTCCCCCTGCATGAGACACAAGCTGTTGCTCAGGTTTACATGGCCTTCCAGGATCTCCGGGGACATGTAACGCAGTGTGCCCAACTGAGCGTGACCCTGGAGATGAATAGTTATGTGAATTGGTTGTTTCCACGTGTTACAGCCTCCATTTAAAGAAGCCAAGCCAATGCTCAAATGGTTTTGGAGGTGGAACATATAAGAAGGATGCCAGACACAAAGTTAACAATAAAACATGTGGCTGGGTTGGCTCAGTGGGTAGAGCAGGCGCACATATACTAAGAGGTTCATGCCTCAATGCAGAGGTCCAGGGTTCAAATCCAACCTGTGGCGATATCCTGCATGTCTTCCCCCCTCTCTCTCCCCCCTTTTCTCACCTAGCTATCCTGTCAACATTAAAGGTGGAAAAGCCCAAAAAAGAATCTTTAAAAAAAACAATGAACACACAAGCTGTATTAAATTATTCAAAAATATTCCCAAAAGTAACAACTAAAAAAAAAGGAGAAAAAAAAGGGCCTGGAGATCCCAGCCAAAAAGAACAAAAGATGTGTAGACGCTGGACCAACCTCGCAATCTCCCGCATCTCACCCTGAACTACCTAAAAAGGATCGACTAATCCTAAAACAAACAAAAGAGATGAAAAACTGAACTATGGGTAACCTCCAGCCCAAACTAACACAATAAACTAAAATAAAAAAAACTACAGCACCTAAACATGCATTGAGGATGTGAAAAAAAAACCTGCTTGAGGAGAAAAAGTGAGGTAATAAAATTCCTCACAAGTGTGCTACTGTGTGAGCTCTCCATGTGCTCTCCCTGCACACTCTGCCTTCTTATCACATCCCCATTCTACCTGAGCACAGATTATACTCAGGTATGTAATAGGCAGAGGGAGGAGGGTGGAACGAGGGACAGAAAGAGAGAGAAACAACAGGATGCACACAGCAGAGACAAATGTAACACCATGTATTAGAGTTGTCCCCCTACATCTTTTCATTCATTCAAGAAGATGATGAATTTGCTTTTTAATGACTGTGTGCAATGTACTGTGAATTAACAATAATAAGTTATGGCTCTACCTGGTTCTCACCTTCATGTTTTTTGTCTGGCTCTGCCAGCGACGATGTCCTGAACAAGAACGCAGGATGGTTGAGCATCCAAAATCACACAGGACACAAGTGCCATCTGCTCTCACAAGCACGTTGGAGCTGCTTAAGTCTCTGTGGGCCACAGGTGGTTTATGCAAACCTGCAAGAAAAGACGAACGTGTAGTAATAAGAAGATCCTGAGTTGTTGAGATCAAACAAATACTCACACTTCATTCGTTAAGCATAACAGCCTCCCCATGGCTGGTGAGAGGTGCAGCCACTACACGTGACTGACACACGGAACCACAACAGTTCAAACCGTGATATATTTTAACTGTGAAGCCTGAAAATCAGAAATCATCTGGAACAATACTCCCTTTTAATGTATACAATGCTGTTAGCAAATAACAATTCAATCAAATCAAAACATACTAGTCATGTTTCTAATTTTAGCTACAATGTGCACATAGACTCTTTCTACATTGGTACAACAAAAACATGCAAACGCAAAGTAATATTCTCACCAATACCATGTCTGTGAAGGTCAGAGTGTAGATATGCAGCTCCCTGCAATAACGACGTACACAATTTCAGTGACAACTCCCAGTTGGTGGTGTGTTTACACAGATAGGAGTGGAGAGAACCCTGAAATCAAAGGGACACCAGTTAATTATATCCAAAAACGTGAACGTTAAATCATTTAAATTGTTTGGCCACATACTGCCGATAGATGCAGTTTCCGTTTTCAGAGCTTTTTCACTGAAACCAGCAACCTAACATTGTAACTTGAATTCTCAGAAAAGGGGAAAATGCACAATTCATTTTGAAATTTAAACAAATGGTTTCCACTCACACATTCAGCAAATTGCAGGACAATGAGCCAATTGCCATCCGGTTTCCTCCCAGTGCCCAGGAAGTGGACAATCCCATCCACATGCTTCATCAGTGGTAGCTCATAGACCTCCTTCTCTGCAGAAAATTTAGTTTTCCAGCCTGCAGGGAAAACTTTAACACATACCGTCGACCCATGGTATTTCCCCTGATACACATTTGCAAAATCTCCATTGCCTACAATCTGAACAAAGTACGGAAGAGGATTAGGGCCACTGGTGAAAAATGTATTTGAGTTCTGACTTAATTCTCAGAATTCTGACTTTATTCTCAGAATTCTGACTTTATTCTCAGAATTCTGACTTTAACAAAGGTATGAACATACAGGTTAAATAACGGTACATGGTAAGATATATCACCTGACTGGATGATTTATCAATATTTTGCACACTGCTGAGCACATGTCGACCGATTTGGCTGCGTGGAGATAAGATGTGCAGCGGCAACAAGACAAACCAACTCTGTTTGTAAAAACTCGATATGCTGAAACGTACAGGCTGCATTACAAAGTAACTGCACAGTGCACACTAATCATTGGATTTGACTATTGAATGGTATAGGAATCAACAGCGGTTACTATAGTTACTAACTGAACAAAAGGCAGCAGTTTTAAACGTAAAGTGCACAAATATTAGCTGTAGCTGTTACCAATGTTATAAATAGGCCACAGACTTGGAGCGTTGAATAAATCACAAGGTAATTAAATGCACATAACCTACAGAGCACAGTAACTGAAATTAACTTCACAATAACCTCCTCCACTATATTATAGAAGTTAACATACAAACGCTGAAATCACACACAAAGTGTGATATAAACCGGTGTTACCACATATAAACGGCGAAAATTAGCTAATTAGACTCTTTAAGAGTGTGCCGTGGAGAAAGGAAAATAAGGCTTACATGAAAACTCCTGCCATAACTTTGATCTAAATAGTTAAACTACACAGTTAAACTAACACATGTATTGTACCTGCATGTGGTCACACAACAAACTCCATATGCACAATACTCACGTTTTTCTCACGAACGCACAAACCAGACAGAATGAAGAAAAGGAATAAGGAAAAAAGTCTGCTGCCTCTCTAAACAGATATCAAAACACTGTGTCGCTCACTCGACCGACATCAGACTGCAGTATCGCCGTCCACCTGCAGGGGGCGTGGACAGGCTTTCCAACAAACTGTCAATATTTAATGTTGCTTAAACTGTAAACCATTTAAACCAGATTCACTCAGCCTAGACATCATGTTGTTATAACAACGAAACCCACATAAAAAAACAGATTCTCAACAGCAAGGAAAAAATAAAATAAAATTTTTGTTCTCCCAAAAAAAGTCAGTGATGTAGTCAAAATGACAGGACGTTCTATCCTAACCTGTGTGTCAGTGTTTGTATGTCTGTATCTGTCGGCTGTGATAGTGTGAGTGTGTCTCTGTGTCTGGGGCGGCAGAGCGCCTTGAACAGAGCCGGAGGGAGACAGCAACCCTCATGGCGCTCATGCGCCAAGGTCCAGGGGCCCATGAACCTGCCCCTACACCAGAGGCTGTTGCAGGGACTGCCCTTGTGGCAGCGGGCAGCGGGCAGCAAGCAGTGAGTGAGAACTGGACACAGAGCACACCAAACAACGTTATCTGTTATACAAAAGACAGAGTGCAGATCATTTACATTTTTTACACTTTGTCGAGCAATCTTTCACTTTCACTAAAAACGTGGTTTAATGTACGTAAACAATGATCAATGATTACCAAATGTCTCTCTCATATTGCTCCTCATAACCACTGAAAGCTGTCAAAAAAATCCAACCCAAAGTGCAATTATTATGGACGTTATCTGACATCTGACGCGTTTCTGTTTCACATTTTCAGCAGGGCAGCGGAGCGGCTGTGGGTTGACTCCCCACGGTTCTCATGGGCTTTATAAGTCATAATGTGAAAAAGCTTAACGTGGTTTAATGTACCTAAACAACGATCAATCATCACCACATTTTTGGTTAGATTTTTTGACAGTTTTCAGTGGTTATGAGGAGCAATATGAGAGAGACATTTGGTAATCATTGATCATTGTTTAGGTACAAGCTTTTTTCCTCGCCATAGGCGCCAATGAAGAAGAAAATGTTAATGTGAGAACTTAATCGTTGGATTTCGGTTTAGTTCTTTTGACAGGCTTAAGAGATATGGCCATGAGAAATTTGGTGATGATTGATCGTTGTTTAGGTACATTAAACCACGTTAAGCTTTTTCACGTTAAGCAGAATGTCCCGACAGGCAGTGTAGTGAACAGAGATGCTTGCAGCCAGCGCAGCAGCAGAGTGTGTGTGTGTGTGTGTGTGTGTGTGTGTGTGTGTGTGTGTATGTGCCTGTGTGTGCCTGCCCTGTGGGGATAGAGATTGCTCTGGATTTTTTGGCATCTGTCGCTCAAGAATTATATGTGTTATGGACTTTTTTTTGTAACTAAATTGAGCTAGAGGTTTTCAAAAAAAAGTGGTGGGTACAAAATGACTCATGACGAAATCTGGTAGGTACGCGTCCCCACTGTCCCCACACCGAAATCAACGCCTATGGCACGTTTGTTGCAATCAATTGAAAAACGTTTAAACTGTTAAAGTAACAATTTTAGCCATACATATAGTTTGCTGATTTCTGGATGTTATTGTTGTGTCCCTGATGTTAACGTACATTTCTTTCTGTGATTTTCCTTAAGGTACACTCAGTGTCTTTAAAAAAAAAAAAAGTATTAAAGTAGTAAAGTAATTTATTCCAGACGCCAGCTTTTATTTTGAAAAGTAGAAGCTCGAGGCACCAGGCGGGACGGCATGAGACGGGACGGCTTGACAGGGGACGCTCCAGGCTGCAGCCATACAGTCTTGTATTTTTCCCGCGAGACGTTGGAAGCGTTTCCAGGCAAAATAGAATAGGAAAATATGTTTATATGTTATTTAGACACAAATCCATATTAATAAATGACATGTTGATGCTTGAAAGCCTCTAGGTTTTGATATAAATGCAGATATATGAATGAAATAAAAAAAAAAAATCAATTTTCTAATATTGCACCTGTCAATACAGAACGAAATATTCTGTAACCTATTTTGTCGTCTTTGTTGTAATCAAAATTTGTAGTAAGTACTATGCACCTAATATATTATTATGGCTTACTAAGTGACAAACTCCAGACTAGCAGGAGCTAAGGGTGACCACAGCTGTGTGGCTGTTTTAAACATTTTTTATTAAAATGGGCTTCATGGAAAAGCACTTACCAGTTCTTCAACCTTGTGAACACGTCTTCCAAAGTTATTCTCTGCCTTACGTTGACCACTTATTAAAATGGGCTTCATGGAAAAGCACTTACCAGTTCTTCAACCTTGTGAACACGTCTTCCAAAGTTATTCTCTGCCTTACGTTGACCACTTCGGGAGATTTGCAGTGGGCGTGGCCTTCACTCGGCTACATTAGTTTGGTGTCACGTGACAAGATCAAGCTCAACGCTAAAATAATTATTTTTGTTGATAAAGTCAGTTGACTTTATAAACAGATGCCATGGAAGCACACATTGGAAAATGGTAAACAACAACCTAAAAGGCAACATAAAGCATATTTGCATGTATGTAATTAAAAAGTCTAAATATAGTCAAAGGTTTAGAAACTGCAGCTCATAAAATATAACTTTCGTTGTGCTGGAAATGTGGAAATTAGTCTGGACTAATGCAAGGTGAAAAGCAGAAAATGCTGATTAGTGGGGCAGATGGGCATAATGGGTGCACATCTCAGTAAATAATAAGCAACACATATTGCTAGACACATATAGTAGAAATAAAGTTTGCAGGTAAAAAACGCGCGCGCGCACACACACACACACACACACACATGAACATATGCAAAAACAAACACACACACACACACACACACACACACAAAACACACACAGAGGCACACACACACAACACACACACACACACACACAGAAGTGTGTGTGTGTGTGTGTGTGTGTGTGTGTGTGCGCGTCTGTGTGTGTGTAAGTGTGTATGTGTGTGTCTTTGTGTCTTTGTGTATGTGTCTGTGTGTATCTGTCTGTGTGTGTGTCTCTCTCTCTGTGTGTGTCTGTCTGTCTGTCTGTGTGTGAACACGGAACGGAGAGCCACCCCTCTCTTTAACAATCAATGCTGTTTCAGCACCATGGACAGCGTTCCTCTGTGAGGGAACAGAGGGAAACACACTTTGTTGTCTGTGTGTGTGTGTGTGTGTCTCTGTGTGTGTGTGTGTGTGTGTGTGTGTGTGTGTGTGTGTGTGTGTGTGTGTGTGTGTGTGTGTGTGTGTGTGTGTGTGTTTTTGCATATGTTCATGTGTGTGTGTGTGTGTGTGTGTGTCTCTGAGTGTGTGGAAACATACACGTGTAGCCTACAGCAGCAGCGCAGCGTCAGACACGTTTCTGGTGTGTGAGACATAGAAAGATCCACGCAGCTGGCAGCTGACACGCAACAGAAACGCCACGCTCACGCCACGCATCCAGTCTGTCTCCGGCCTTACAGTCAAATGATTTGCAAAGCTACAAAGAACATAAACAAACGCATAAATGAGTTTTGTCCTGTAAAATTATCAGCACAATTACAACCCTTTCCTGTCTGCCCTCCACAACAAAGGTATTTCCAGAAGAGGAGAGGAGAACCCTTAACAATAAAATCTTATATATGAATTCATGCAAGTAAAACCATGTCACTTTACTATGTAACGGTTTAAAAAAAAAATCAAATGTTGAGTTCCGGACACCCGGCACATGGTAGGTTGTCATTATGCTTAGGGTTATGGTAAAGGGCTGGATAACCAGATTTATCAAACTTGATAGAAGGGGGGGCGGGATTAAGGTTATAAAGTGGCAGCGACCAGCCTCTTTCTAGATTCAAACGAAAGGCAGGATTTGATTCTGAAATAAAACCCTATATATACACACTGTAACAAATTGCTGTAAAAATACTGGATATTTTGCACAGTAGTGTACCGTTTTCCATTAATACGGTTAAATACTGTAAATTCTGATGTCTTTGAGGAACAAACGGCAAGCTCCTGTTACCTTACGGTAAAAATCAGTATTTATGTATTTTTTACGGCAAGCTACCTATAATCTTACGGTATAATATAGTATTAAATTAATAAAATTAATAAATTTTCTTTTCTTTTTCAGTTAACTTTAAATCAGACTTGATCTTCGGTCCGTATAATAGTTCATCTGAGCAAAATAAAAAATTAAATGAAATTAAAAAAATAAGCCTACACATCAGTGTTTTTATTTGAGATTGAGGACACAATAACAAGAAGATGAAGAATTAGTTTTCATCCGGACTCTTAAACTGACAGCACCATACTGGATGAAGCACTTGAGGCATCACTGCTACTTTCCACACCGTTCTCTCGTCAACTCCGTTTGGTGTGCTGCACGCTAGCATACATTACTGTCATTCAGCAACTATGCGGACAAAAGTTTAGCTTTCTGTTGAAGCACATTACTTAAATTAGCATGAGTTGGCTTGGGCATTTGATTTGTTGTCAGATCTAATTAAGTTGGGCTACAAGGATCTATCAGCATAGGGTCCTTGAAGAGCTATTTACCTAATAAATTGGACATCGGCTTCAGAAGGTAGTCAGAATATGGCCTGATTTATCTGCACCAGTTATTCAGTTTTGGTAATCTAAGGTCATTTGAGCAGTTGAGAAACGATTATGGTCTCGCCAAGACGGATTTCTATAGATATCTGCAACTTAGAAAATTTCTGACAGGGCACAAGGAATGGGGAGCACTCATAAAAATTCCCCCCATCGAGCAGCTCCTAATAGAAGTACAAACAATAAATAGAGATGAAAAAATGATTAGTAGACTCTACAATATATTTTTATCCATGAATACACAACACTCCTTGTGGATAAAGCACACAGGGACTCCCTTGAGTATTTTAAAGATTATTTTGCTGTGAAGACCTGTAGTGAAAACACGATAAAACACGATATGGTTCCATATTAAATCCAAATTATTATAACTTAATTTTTCTGTGCGAGGAGAGAGCGAGAGGGGGAGTGAGGTCATACAAAAAACATTTACAGACCGACAACCCCGTTAACATTCCCTGATGGGTATATTTATGAAATATATAGATTGTAATAGGAGGGAATTACATGTTGGCTATTTGTCGGCTTCTTGAGCCGTGTGTTGCCAATGCGCACAGCGGTTTGGGTCAGGGTACGGCAGTTTATGGAAAGTACAAGTGTAATTATGATTATGATATGATCTTGGTCCTGACTGATGAGGAAGTGATATTGATAAGCGTGATTTACGCATCTACAGCGTCGCCTATATATTTATTTTATTTATTTTTTTGCTAGCTGTCCTCCTGTTTTAGGAAGCAGCGACTGTATTGCGTTTTGCCTGTAAAACCGTGTCTGTGTTCTTCATATTTATGAAGAATTATAGTTTTCTCTTATGTAAAATATGTGGCTATTGGTCATGTTTTGCAAACACTGCCTCTTTTATGTGAACACACGCCGCTGGATTGGGAAATTCAACCGGACGTGCATTCGCGATTTTATTTTGAAATGTATCCCGTGCATTTCCTGTCCTGACAGTGGCGGTGACTTCAGAGAATAGCCTGCAGCCAGGACCGCTTGATCCACTGAACCGGACAGAAGGTAAACATATATGTGTGTGTATGTGTGTGTGTGTGTGTGTATATATATGTGTTAATATCGTTTTACATCCACACAGTTTGTAGAAGTTGTGATACCTACGGCTGTTAGCATTGTTCGTCCGCTAGCATCGTTAGCAGTTAGCTAGTGTAGCATTGCCAGCATCTCCGTCAGAGTCACTCCGTGTTAGTAGTTTATGTGTTTATAACTTCATTAAACGGCTGTATAACAACATATTATGTAATAATCTGACGCTTTGTGTCATATAAACCCTGAACGCAATATTAAAAATAATAATACTGTTTTTATTTTTAAATAATTAACCCTTGTGTTGTACTCGGGTCAAACTTGACCCATTTTCAAAGTTTTTTATATCAGAAATATGGGTTTCTTACAACCAAATTGCCCCAAAATAACTAGGATTCATGATGCATGCATGTACGTACAGCCATGAATCCTAGTTGTTTTATTTAATTTCACAGCATTTGAAAAATAAATTTTGAAATGGTTTCAAAACAGCATCCCGACCAAACTTTGACATAAACCAGTCTGTGATTCACTCAACATCCTTTGATCTTAACTATTCTATTAGTCAAAATTATTCATAATAGAACATTTTTTGAATAGCTAATCAATCGCTATAAAATAGAACTATATAAATTACTCCTGGCGTGGAAAATTCACAAACATCTAAAGTGGAATGTTATAGAAGAACAATTTCCTTCTTTTCACATCCAATATCCAAATAAAAATACACACACACACACACACACACACACGTAGAGCTAGGCAATATATCAATATTATATTGATATCGTGATAAGAGACTAGATATCGTCTTAGATTTTGGATATCGTAATATCATAATATGGCAAAAGTGTCTTTTCCTGGTTTTAAAGGCTGCATTACAGTAAAGTGATGTCATTTTCTGAACTTACCAGACTGTTGTAACTGTTCTATTATTTGCCTTTACCCACTAAGTCATTATATCCACATTACTGATGATTATTTATCAAAAATCTCATTGTGTAAATATTTTGTGAAAGCAAACACTTTCAATCAGACAGTAAACACTACAATATCGTTGCGGTATCGATATTGAGGTATCTGGTCAAAAATATTGTGATGATTCATTGGTTGAGGCTACTGTGCATGTAGCTTGTAGCTCCGGTTAATGACTTTTGTGGCTTACATTTTAGTAGTTATTTTAGTTTTAATGCAGGAGATACTTCACACTCTGAAGTCCTATGGATTGGTCATGTCATCAGCCCTTGCATTTTCTCTATTCAAACAGCACATTTTAATATAGTAAACATGGTAAACTATAATTCACTCACACCTCCCATTAGTTCTTCTAACCCTTGTATCATTATCTCTGCATGGTTCCCCCTTGGGTCTACCAAAGGAGGCCTCAGCAGACGTCAAGCTGGCAACCGTAGCAGGAAAGAAGATCAAGAAGGAGGAAGAGGAGGAGCAGCCTGCAGCACCTCCTGCAGCAGCAGCAGCAGCAAAGGAAGAGGAGGAGTATGTGGTGGAGAAGGTTTTGGACCGCAGAGTGGTGAAGGGAAGAGTAGAATTTCTGCTGAAATGGAAGGGGTTCTCAGAGTAAGTATGAGTCTATAATATTAATACTTGGTGTTCTTGGTCCTGAGAGTGAGAATTGATTGCCTAAAAACAAAACCTGAGATTTTCTTCTGTCTGCACTCACCTTTCCAGTGAGGATAACACATGGAAGCCACAAGACAACCTGGACTGCCCCGACCTTATCGCCAAGTACATGCAGAAACACAAGGAGAAGGAGGAGAAAAAGAAGGAGGGCAAGAGGAACGTTGTCAGTTTGGCCTCGGGAGACTCAGAGGAGCGAGGCAGCAAGAGGAACAAGGAGGAGGTGAGTGAAGGAAAGAGGTTACTCCAGATTGAAGAGTCCCAGAAATCTAATCTCAAATTTTAAGAATGCACACAGAGGGTTTCAGAAATGTCATAGGATTTATATTTAAATGACTCTTAACATTGCAATATGCACATGCATGCAAAATAGTAGGGGTGCAATGGATAACCAAAGTTCAGTTTGGATCACGGTTTTGAGTCACAGATCAGATCAAGTTTTCGGATCAGCACAAAAAAGGGAGGAATTTAAATGATTTATTAAAAGTGTAATAATAACATAACAACAATAACTTATTTCACCAGTAAATTGCTGTTAAACGACAAAAACGAATGAGAAAAGGGTATTTTACAATAACTTTGAATGCACCACAAGGTTTACCCGTTTCAAGTAAACGCAACATTTTAGTCCCATCTGTGTTGTTTTTGTAACAACAGCAGTGACCATAAAGCTAGTTTGTGTCTTTTAGCTCATAGCTTTAGCTGCAGACTGTTGTACGTCTTGCTGTTGGAATCCTCTACAGTGAAATACAGAAATACAATACAGTTTGGGTGACTTGTGTGAATCGTGCAGATCTGAGAGGGTCTGATTATAATTTCCCCATCAGTAATTCTGGATTGCCTCCACCAAACAAGTAAATAGGAAATAAGCAATCAGAACACTGCGCGCCAAAACAGCAGTATGCGCGCAAGCCTGAACCACTAGTGTTTCTTCTTGCTGCGTAGCATTTACTGTCTTGACAGTTGTCGACACTTTTTGACTGGCGAGATGGCAGCGACCGGAAACACCAACAGCTAAAGTAGGTCGTTCAAAACATTTATTTTTAGTAAACTGTGTGTACGTAAACAATGTTCTCAATGCTCGAGTTCATGTGTAGAGCCCTTGGTGATACTGCGAGCAAAGTCTCATGTTGTGTCGAGCCTTCTTAGTGTTTTAAAAATAGTGATTTTGATGCTATTATAGTAGTGCCCCTAGCACTCCCATTCAAAAGGCCATTTGACCGAAAACGAGAATACAGTAAATCTTAAAAGTGGCGCTTCCGTCCTAGTTATGCTTTTAAACGAAAGTTTGACTCGGGTACATTCACAAAAACACCCTAGATTGCATTTTGGCAAGAGTTACATTTTAATGCTAGATTAGGGCTTGTGCTAGTTTGAGACTCAGAGAGCCTCTCTCTCTCTCAGTAATGTGTCGATAGTCCCGGCTTTTTCACTGATGCCACCGAGAAGCATTTAAACGTGAGTGAGTGAGTGACAAACTGCGTTATTTTTAAATGGTGCATGCCTATGGATTTACTATGGTTAACGTCTAGAAATATTGCCCTTGACTTTGCTTGCTGTTGGTTAGCTAGCATTGCGTCAAGCATTACTTCTCATAACTTTTTTCTCCATATCCTTGTCCTCGATTTTCTCATAGTAACGTTTTGTTAACGCGATCCCACTTTACCATATCTTAAAGTGGCCATATTATGCTCATTTTCAGGTTCATAATTGTAATTTGAGATTGTATTAGAATAGGTTTACGTGGTTTAATTTTCAAAAAACACCATATTTTTGTTGTACTGCACATTGCTGCAGCTCACCTGGAGACTGAAGGCAGGAACATTCAGAAACCGTATCTCACTCAAAACAGCATGGATGTTTTTCTAAGTTTGTATGCGTGTGGAAGCAACAGAGACACAAAATAACACCCCAAATCCCAGAAAAAGTGATTTTTTCATAATATGGGCACTTTAAGCTATGAAAGGCGAGAAACTGGTGAGTGGGCTTAGCTGATCAACAGCCGGTTTTGCTATTTTTAAGGAGGTCCTTTTTTATCACGTAAATCAATGCAAATAGACTGCTGAAGATGATTTTTAAGTTGTGCAGGGCACTGATGAACCCATAAACATTCTACATTTCATGCCAACCCAAAAGTGGGTGAGAAATATTGCAGCATATAAACAAGATGTTGTGGAAAGGGGCAGAGTGAACTATTTGCACTCAGTTATGATACAGTTTTGCTAAAATATTCAACTCTGTATTAATTTGCAGAATGAGGGAAATTGAGGAAAGTGAGGCACTTCTTGTGCAACAGATGGATAGAGGCTGTAAAAGCAGTTGGAATTGGTCTTGGCTGAAACTTGAAACTACAATCAAGGTCCATGCAGTCAAACACACATTCATACTGTCTGACTTTTTTTGGGTGGCAGGGGTTGGTGGCAATGTAAGTATCTGGATACTTGCTGCAGGGCGAGGGCTTCGATTACCTCTCTCTTTTTTGACCATACATGTGGTGTTAACTAGCGTCACATGAAGCGATGCTTCTGTTGCCTCTAATGTCTGTTTCGGAGCATCAGAGAGCAGCGCAGGTGTTTTTAAGTGGCAATGAATGAATCTGCGTTGCTGTTCCGTCCGGTAGATACCGCTCGTTTGGTGCCATATTAGCACTGGATTTTACCATGCACCATTCATGTGAACGAACAAAGAATGACAGCTCCAGTTTTCTACTGATGTTTTCTTTCAACTGACAAAAAAAATC
Organism: Sander lucioperca; assembly: GCF_008315115.2. Classification (NCBI taxonomy): domain Eukaryota; kingdom Metazoa; phylum Chordata; class Actinopteri; order Perciformes; family Percidae; genus Sander; species Sander lucioperca. Next base: position 14,820,796 of record NC_050189.1, read on the forward strand.
AGTTTTGTGTCATTGCGATATGTCGCAGCCTGTCGCGATGTGTATATTTCGCCAGTTGATATTGCGAGGACGATAAAAAAAACTATGTATTGTGCAGCCCTGGCTACAACTGTTAATTTGTGCAAATGATTATTAGCCTAGCTCCTTGAATGGTATGATTTATCACGGTTTCAGAGCAGTGGTCAGTAAATGTATATTTTTAGGCTGCTTACGCATTCAGGTGGTCCGCGATTGTCTGCCACGCTTTCTCTCACTGTTTCATTACAGCGGCCGTGTTTCTTCTTTACAAATAATGTGTTTCACTTCATCAAACTTCCATAAGAAGCTAGCTGCTCACTCTGTGTAAAGTATGCACAACACGTATTCTCCATTTTAGCATCAGTTAATCTGTGATTGACCTCGTGGTCTGTTGAGGAAAGCCGTGAACGCTCATCTATCCAAATTACTTCAACCTGGCTCGACCTAGTCGCTCCTCCTCAGCCTTTTAAAGATAACTTTAATTAAGAAATGAGACTGGAAAAATAGTCCTTTATTCGATTAAAAGTCACAAAATCACAACCGAGCACTCAAAGGTTTTGCCACAACCTTAAAAACTGGCTTCTCTCCTGTAACAGTTACACAGTTACCTATTCCATATGTATGGAGGAGAGATAGTCTTTTCACTCAGAGAACCAAGGTTACAACATAACCAAGTGTTTTCTGGCAGTAGTTGAGACCAAATGTTTTGTACTTGAATTTGTCATTGTACAGTAGACAGAGAGAAATAAAGGTTATTTTACTATTGTTTCACATTGATTACATTCTAAAGCTCAAATAAATTACCATGAAACACTCAACAGGTCTCCTCGAGACAGCGCCACAGTGAACTGCACGCTGCGGACGCATATTTCTCATCCAAGAGAGAGAGGGGGAGCGAGAGAGAGAGGGCGGAGAGAGATCGGCGGTACTCTCTAACGTTCTAACCCTGGGTTTTACATGCAGCTTTATTCTTCCGCTATCGCTCTTTAAAAGTAAACTCTGAGTCAGTCTTTGGAGAACAGGCGGGGGATCTTCTATGCTAATTTCAAGGCTGCTGCTCTGCACTTGTGTTGTGTATTGGCATCGCAACACACTTTTAACCTCGACGAGAAATCTTGTCACATTTCATCTCGCGAGATCTCGTGAGGACAAGATCTCGCGTCGCAACCCTACCCATCAGTCACTAACACACAACGGATGTCTTCATGTTTTTAACACAATGTTTCACATGTAGCCAATAGGGCTGTGTATTGGCAAAAATCTGGCGATACGATACGTATCATGATACATGGGTCACGATTCAATATATTGCAATATAGAAAATCAAACTGCCAGTTTGGGATTGTGGTTCACAGGTTCTTAGTGAGCAAATTTGTATATGCTAAAGTAGGCCAAAGTTCAGCCATAGCTACATTGTTAGCTTCTAGCAAAATGTCAGGCACTGCTAGGCACTGTTAGGCAAGGACACTAGTGGTGGGAGGTTTAAACACAACATAAACGTGAACCACTGTCTTACAGGAATATTTTTGCACGTTAACTAAAAAAAAAAAAAAAAAAAAATCTATATTGTATTTTTGAAAATCTATACAGTTTTGCTAAATAAAATATCGCGGTACTCAAGTGTATTGATTTTTTCTTAAACCCATAGTAGCCAACACGTTAACATGTTGATATCATGTAATTCTGAACCACTTGGTAACTTGCCAACAAACCATTTCTGTACGCCTGGGGGGGTTTACCTAACACTATTTAACATGCTACTATCATGATACCTAGGCTACATCCACACTACTACGTATTGGTTTTAAAATGAATATCTTTTGCTACGTTTACACCTCATGTCCACACTACAGAGCCCGATGGCTTCATTACTCAGGTAGAAGTATAGATACTTGGGTTTAAAAAGACTTCTGTAGAAGTTGAAGTATCAACTCAAGCTTTTTACTCAAGTAAAAGTGTAAAAGTACTGGTTTCAAAACTACTTAAAGTATAAAGTAAAAGTAATGTAAGGGGAAAAAATGCCATTAAGGACAAAAGCTAGGCCGCGCCACAGGGCCCTATAGTGCACTACCCTACCTCCACAAAAAAACATTTTTCTACATGCCATAATGACTATAACGTTATATTAAAATGTTAATGTTGAAAAATTTGGGATGCACCTGTTTCAGCCGCATTTATGCCCATTGAAAATGAACGTGTTTTAGTACAATGCAAATGCATTAAAGAACCATATGTGTACTACTGAGCATTTACTTGTGTTTCATGGAGCGCATGATATGACTAGTTGCCTATAAGTATTGTAATGGTGTAAACAGTAAAACTTCAGAGGCATGTTATCAATAGCCTTTATTGGAATGTAAATGTACATGCAAGCTTACCTGCAGGAATCTGTGAGGGACAAGAAAATTGCCGGTGCTTGGTTGGGACATTTCGCTCGAGTTCTCTTTGAGTCTCTGCCACGGACATCTTCGTACTAGGCTACATACGTCTGCTATTTCCTTGCTGGAGTGTGACGTGATTTGTGTCATGTGCAGGTGCAATGGATCACGTACAAATCAATAGGGTGTCGGAATGGTATATGTTTATACTTCTCATCCAACCACAATCAAATTAACTCTATCCGGATGGCGCAATTTTTCTGGATAGGTTTTTGTTTTTCTTTTGTGTTTTTTTGAACAATGACAAGCCAGAATCAAAACAAGCCGAACTGAAATAGGAGTAACAAGGTTATTTTTAACATGTAAGGAGTAGAAAGTACAGATAATTGCGTGAAAATGTAAGGAGTAGAAGTAAAACGTCTGCTGTAAAATAATTACTCCAGTAAAGTATAGACACCCAAAATTTCTACTTAAGGTAACGCAATAATTGTACTTCGTTATTGTACTTCGTTACTTGACACCTCTGTCTGCAACCAGAACAACTTTACCTTTATTTTGATATCAAACTAATGTATGTATTTCAAAAGGTTTGAATGGGATTTAACCCTTAGAACCCGACGCCGTCGTCGGCGACGAACAACGGCACCTCTGATTAATATTTAGATAATTTGATAACGGTTTAATGTAGCCTTTACAAAAGGTTTTCTATCCAGTCTGGAAGTTGTGCCTCTTTTCGGAGTTGTTCAGCAATAAATCCAAACGCATCCAAGATTTATTTGCCGCTAGCTCGATGCTAGCTGCCATTTTGAATATCCCATGATGCTTTGCAAGATTGTGTTGACGTCTTTCAACCAATGGGAAGGCAGGTCCGTCATACAAAGACTATGTAGTGGACAAAGATAGATTGCTCCAGCGAATCCGAGCGAGAACAAAGGCTATAGAGTGAAAGATGGATCACTCCAGTAATTACCATTCTACAGAGAAGATTGTTTTGAGATGTGGCATAAATGTGGGCCTTTTTTGAAGAAATGTAAATAGTTTGTCCTTTTACATGAGTTATAATATTCATTATGTTTATTTTTGCACTGCATGACTCCACATATATAGGAGAACTGTTTTAGAAAATTGCTGTGTGTGTGATTTCAATAAATATGACATTATTATTTGATTATTGGCATAAGTGAATGTCATGAGGGCAAAAGCATCTGGACTTTTTTTAAAAAAAATGTATATATTTAGTCAACTGTATAAGTTATAATGTTTATGTCTTCACAGTGTGACTCCTAATACATATGGGAACTGATTTAGAGGAGATTGGCTTGGCTTTTATTGATCTGTCTGTGATATCAATACATATCTGTGAGATTCATGTTCCGTTTTATTCATTTATTTTTCTTTAAGGTCATACAACCTTTTTTTACATTCAAGTGACCTCACTGCAGCACAAATATTCTAATAGCCCAGTTTTTCCTGAAAAAAATGATGTTCATAAATTGACTGTAGACAACAGGGTTGATGTTTTACAAGCTTTTTTAGAAAATAAAACCAGACGGACAATGAACTGTAAAAATGACCTTAGGGCTGGTAGGGTTAAAGAATGAAAAATAACCAGAATGTATAAAAATGTGTGTTATTTTAAAGTTGTCATGGAATTTCTCACTGAAAGTAAAACTGAAGAGTGTGCAAATGATTTAGTGTTGAACATTGTCCTCATTCACTTGAATGGGGAGACTTGCCTGAAAATTTTAGAATATTTCTGGAACTTATAAAAGTTATGAAGAGTACATTTGCATTTGAAGAGTGAAATTGATGTGAGTAAGAGCAAGTCCAGGGTTTAAAGAAGGTTGTTCACTAACTCTCTCTCTCTCTGTTTGTCTGTTGCTATAGACACGGAGAGAAGGAGAGGGACCCAAACGTCACCACTGTCAGCACTGTGACAAATCCTTCACGTCATCTGGATATTTACAGATTCAGCAGAGAGTTCACACTGTAGAGAAGCCGTACAGCTGTGATCAATGTGGGGCAGCTTTCACACGACAAAGTAACCTAAAAAGACATCAACGCATTCACACTGGAGAGAAGCCGTACAGCTGTGATTTATGTGGTAAAACATTTTCTAGGAGTGATAGCATAGAAAACCACCGACATGTTCACACTGGAGAGAAGCCGTACAGCTGTGATCAATGTGGGGCAGCTTTCGCGCTACAGAGTACCCTAAAAATACATCAACGTATTCACACTGAAGAAAAGTCGTACAGCTGTGATTTATGTGGTAAAACCTTTTCTAGGAGTGATAACCTAGAAAAACACCGACATGTTCACACTGGTGAGAAGCCGTACTGGTGTGAACAATGTGAGAAAATGTTTTCTCAGAGTGGCCAACTTAAAAGACATCAACGCATTCACACTGGAGATAAACCTTACAGCTGTGATTTATGTGGTAAAACCTTTTGTAGGAGTGATAACCTAGAAAGCCACCGACGTGTTCACACTGGAGAGAAGCCGTACTGGTGTGAACAATGTGGGAAAACTTCTTCTCGGAGTAATAACCTTAAAAGACACCAGCGACTTCACACTTCCTCGTTGTGAAGATGTTCCAGAGCCAATCTGTTTCCTCCTGCCTCCTCCTCATGCCCTGATAGCTGTGTTGTTATATTCTGATCTTCTCTCCACATGGGAGCAGGGGCTTAGGATGCTTAAAAATTTGCAAAAATGTGTACACATGTAAAGTTCTGCAGTTATTGGGTCCATGCGTCTCCAGCGGGCTTCAAAGTGTCCCCCAAATGCACACCATGGTTGGAAAAATGTGTTTGATGTTCACAGATTTGGTCCATGCAAGTTCAACAAGCGCCCCCCTAATGCATGGAAGGCCTCAATTTGAACATAGTTGCTTCAATATTACTAACATTTCTAATTTACTTTCATTAGCTTCACCCAACTGGAAGTTGGCCATTTTTAATTGTATGCTCTCCAGTTATTGTTGTTTTGTAGTTTAACATTATATTTTCTTACTTTGTTTGTATTTTCTGTTAGAGATGTTCCGATACCAGTATCGGTACCGGCTCCGATACTGCCTAAAATGCTGGTATCGGTATCGGGAAGTACTGGAGTTTATGCACCGATCCGATACCACGTAATAAAGCCCTAAAGAAAATCTACGTTAAGTAGTTTATTTATGTTCTTTTTCTGTTATGACTGACTGTCAAACTGCATAATAAAAGAAAGTTCTGTGGCGTTCATTGTTTGTGTTTGTTCATGTTTCACAAAGAGTTTAACCTAAGCCAGACTGACAACAAAGATAGAAATCATATCACATCCATACAGGGATAGTAGTATACAGTTGTTAAAACATAATAAAATATATGACACACTGGTATCGGATCAGTACTCGGTATCGGCCGAAACGCAAGTTCAGGTATCGGAATCGGTATCGGGAAGCAACAAATGGTATCGGACCATCTCTATTTTCTGTGACTGAATGTTTTTTTTTACCAGTGGTAGCAGACTTTTTCGACGGTGCCAACACAGCGTCCCTCTTTCATTCTTCAACCAGCTTCTTGAAAAGGTCGGCGTAGCGATGTTTGCTCATATCCAAAAACCTGTTGATATCCAAGTCTTTGATAATGTTTAAAAGTAGCTGTTTCTCCTTCTCATTGGGTCTGCAGCGCTGCAAACTGTCGGCTGGTTGGTTTGTGTACCTCTGTGTGTGTGTGTGTGTGTGTGTGTGTGTGTGTGTGTGTGTGTGTGTGTGTTTGTCTGTGTGTGTGTGTGTGTGTGTGTTTGTCTGTGTGTGTGTGTGTGTGTGTCTTTCTCTGTGTGTGTGTGTGTCTTTGTGTCTCTGTGTGTGTGTGTGTGTGTGTGTGTGTGTGTGTGTGTGTGTGTGTCTCTCTGTGTGTGTGTGTGTGTGTGTGTGTGTGTGTGCGCGTGTGTGTGTGTCTAAAACAAATTATTCAGTCACACTTGAAGGGAAACATTATTACCAATTTTGAATGTAAAGATAAAAAGTTGCGTAATACTGTAAATGTCTTTATTTTATTAGGTATTAAACTATTTCAAGTTGAATTTGACATGTACACTGAGTCTGTTAAGTTGGTATCCAATAAGAAAGCTATATTAATATCTGATATCTACTCAGACCTCTTTGTTTAAATGCCCCTGCTGTCTTTATGTTTAACATTCTTGAAAATATGCCTCCTTTTCATCTGTGTGTGTGCGCGTGTGTGTGTGTGCGCGCGTGTGTGTCTGTGTGTGTGTGCACACGTGTGTGTGTGTGTGTGTGTGTGTGTGTGTGCGTGTGTGTGTGTGTGTGTGTGTGTGTGTGTGCGCTCGCCTATGTCTGATGTGTCTGTTTACAGTTTTTTACAATGACTTTGGCACTAAATTCAGAACCTTGACGTCATTTTTCAAAACTCTAGACACAAAACTCTCAACCAATGACCAAAATGCACATTTTTCAAAACTCTACCACTTGTTTCAATTGCTTGGATACAATACACATGAACCTGATATCATGTGTTCATTTAACAAAGATCACCTGTTCAATATGACACAACTTAACATCAAAGTACTACTGTTTCAAAAAGCAGTTCACACATTACATTTCAGATGATTGTCTATTCATTCCATTACAATCATGTAACTATTAATTTATTGCAACTGCTCAAGATGATAAGTAACTTCTGCATTACTCTTAATGCATAGTTGTATGGAAACAGACAAACAATATTCCACCTTTAGATCATTAAAGTTTCAAGATAATGAGATTCATCGTCACCAGTTAGGGTGGAGCATGAACCAATTAGACTACATTATCTATGGATGTAATTTTTCATCATCATTCTTTAATGTAATGTATTGCTGTTTATCTATACATATACATACATAATACATAATGAAACATGTATCACCTATTTTGTACTATATGTATATATATATATATATCCCATGTGGAGGCCGGGGGGAGTAACACCGTCTTTGCTTGTTATATCTTTATGTTTGTTGGTCTAAATGAGTTTTTTAAGTCTGTTGGTTTGTTAGTGTTTTGGAGTGATTCAATTTAAATATACTCAGCCTGCCATGAATTATCAGAGAAGCCCCATTATTATATGTATTTGTTTTTTAGAAAGACAGCCATTTTGTCATGAAGTCAATCACACTAGTTTCTGGAGTAAAGTAAAAAATAAAGTAATATAATTACCTTTTCACAGATGCAACAATCACAGGGAGGTCCTCAGCTCAGTGAGACACTCGTCGTCCGATGACAGCAGGATCTTCTCTGGTTTCAGGTCCTTGTGGATGATCCCTTTACTGTGGAGGTACTTGACCGCTCTCAGCATCTGATAGAAATAAAGTTTGGCGACAGACTTGTCGAGCTGCTGCATGAGACTTTATTCTGTGGAACAACTCTTCTCCATCAGCTCCAACACGATATAATAACTGTCCTCCGTCTGATAGAAGTCCCCAGTTTTTATGAGACACGGGTGGTCGATTCTCTGATAATTCCTGGAGGTAGAAGTCCGGACTGCAGCCTGTAGAGTCCATGCTAATTGTCTGCAAACTGTCTGCTAGCTTCATTAGCCGATCTCGTTCCGTCTACCTGCACCATGTTGCTGGGTATGTTTGTTTTCTTCACGTTGCTGCCTACACAATATAAACATCCTCACCTTTTTCTGTTTAATTTTCACCCCGGGACAGCCCCCGACATCCAGCAAGCGCTCCCACTGTGGAGCGTCAATATGCTGCGTCTGCTCTCTGAGCAGCCATCCTTAAAAAACTGTCATTGACTATCAACACGTTAATCATGGCAGTTGTAGCCAATGATATTCCCTTTCCAACGGTATATTACATGATAGGAACTAGAGTTGAGCCGGATACTCGGCTGAAATGAGTATCCGGTACGGATAAAGCACTTTTGCCGAGTAAGAGTATTATACGAATAATACGAGTCAATATCTGTGCTCGGGTTGAATAAAAATCCTCATTGGGTAGCTGACTGTGTCTGCGTTCTGTGATAGGCTAGTCACAGCGCCCCTCCCCTACACACATACAGATTTATTGTGTTGCTGTGTCCTGCTCTGCTCACTCACACACAGAACAGCTCTCTCTCTCTCTCTCTGTCTCTCCCTCAGTCACTCAGGTTCGCGGGTCTTTTCCGCGAACCTGCTTAGGGTTTCTTCAGCTTCAGGTTTGTTTTTTACTTCGGTTTGTAGTACTTACTTATTAACCAGTAGAGTTCTGGTAAACGTGGGGTTTGTTCAGACGTGGTGCTTGGTAGAATGCGACTCGCGTTGAGTCTCTGCCTGTCGGAGATTTTTTTTCTTTTTTAAACCGTCAGCTGGCTCTAAACAGTTTTTTTTACTTCACTTCCGAGTACAGATACAGATACAGATAATTCATATGGTTAACAGATACAGATACAGATAATGCTGTACTCGCTCATCCCTAATAGGAACATCCAATGGGTGAGTGAGGCCAGCATATCCACGGGAGGTGGCAGTGTGCACAGATCCGCTGCGCCACGCATGGATGAAATAATGAAATACTAAATAGGACTACAGTAACAGAAATATGTGCAGAATCAAGACAGTTGAGACGGCCCAGTGTTTGGTGGACCGGGTACACTTTGTTCACTTAATAGCCTACAAATCATCCACGGGATCAATTACGCATCACATGAGTTTGCCCATCCGGCTTCAGTTTTCAATGTTTGTTCATATATCATATTTTTCATCTTTTTTGATTAAAGTTCAACTTTTTTATAATCTATTTGTCTCTATTTTTCTTTCTATTTATATGTTTCTACACAATGCCTGTGCGTTTGCCCTGTTTATATGACTTGAGTCCTTTAGCACCTAAGCTGATGTTCTTCATATCATGCACAAATACATACAAAGTTTTCATTTTATTACAGCTGCTTAGCTCTCGCTGGCCATTGACAATCCAGGTTAGGAGGTGTAAAACTTGGACCAGGCCAAACCCTACACACTAGGCAGGTATGTCTGGAAAACAGCCTTTACCTCCTGACCTCTGCCACTGAACTAAAGTTGCTGCAAAACAACTGAACAGCAAATCCCTCAAAGTCAACCAGAATCATAAACACATCAGGTAAAACATCTACAGCCAGATGTGGCTGCCTCCAAGTCAATCAACATCCTCTTAAAAGCGACCAATGAGACCAGTAAGTTTCATGGATTTCTGTAACTTGTTCCATGTAGAGGGAGCAGCAAACTTAAAGACCTTTTTCCCCAGCTCAGTTCTGTGTGTGTCTGCTGTGAGTGAAATTTTTGCTTTATAAAATATGTGTAAGAAATTTGTTTTTTTTGGTTGTGTTTTCCTTTGTAGCCTAACCGTGGATTTCCACAGGATGCAGAACGTCTGCGGACCGGCTCCGCTGCGGAACGGGTACGTGCTCCGCCGTCCGTCAATACCCACCAGGTCCGGATTTGTTACGTAACGGCTGCGGCCAGCCGACCACGAGATCTCGCGAATTCATGTATGTTCACAAGATATAACAGGATGTTGTTTCTATAAACAGAACCACAAAACCAACAACAGTTTGTTTCCATCCAGAGGAGTAGAGGGGAAACAACTCTGTGCTGTGTTTTCAAGGTGTAGTGCAGGGAAATATGACCTGCCGTGAGCAGGGTGTATTTTATTTTGAAAAGTAACCGGATGTTTTATTTTGTTTCTGTGCTCGACTTCCTGTCCCGCACAATCTGAATTGCTGTGGAGCTCTCCGCCTGGCTCGTTTAGAAGACTCTTAAGATGCAGCTACAGAAGACATTCCTTCCTACATTCTTCAATAAAGTTTGAAAAAAAAAAATAAGAAAAAAAAGCGCCAGTCAATTTAAGTAGCTACACGCTTAATGAAAAATAGTGAAAACCGGACATTTCCATACATTTAAAAAACCCCAGCCCCACCCGGACGCCCCGGACAGTAGGTAAAAAGTGAACATGTCCGGGCGAAAGAGGACGTTTGGTCACCCTACGCTGGAACTACGGAGAGGTTTCGGTGAAATTGTGGAGACACTAACGGAGACGTTTTGGTGAGTGTTTGGGTGTGTTTTTGTCGAGTTTAAACACACATGTCTATTGGACCTGCATGCTACTGTTCTGTTCATTCGTGGTCTTTGGGCGCCATCTAGTGGCCAATAGATATAACTGCAATGAACCCTGTATCATTTACTAGCTCGGATTGGGTTGATTTCATTACTATCCAGTATTGTATTGCATAGCAGTTATGTATATTGCCTATAGTTAGGCATATTGCAGAGTGATTTGTTGCGTATTTCTCTTTAATTTGTATATACAGTATGTGCATGTATTATGTACAAGTTATATATTCTGTATTTCCTTATTTTACATAAAACCACACACACCCACACGCACATATACTACTGCAAGTAACAAGCATTGTATTCACCTGCTGGACTTGGATGTCAATAAATCGGTTGAACTAAAACAGAAGGTTACTCTTACCGGAGTGCATTCGTACCCTGGTGCACACAGCAATGTGTTCTATTAATACCCCGTCTGGTACAAATATCAATGTATGCTATTTGCACCCCTGTGCATTTACCTTGGCATATATTTACACACAGTTATCCATACTACTCATGTATTACACCTTTTTGGAATATTGCTCTGTGGTCTAAATAAAATTGTTGCAGTGTCCGATATTTCGCACACTTCAGAGAGATGCTGACACATACACTTGCGATAAATATACAGTACGCTTCATATAAATTAATAAAAGGTCAACAACTTTCACCTGTATTATACAAACAGGAGCGCCAATGTCTCCCCAGTCTCGATATATAGTTTACCTGACAGAGCTGAAATCATTGTGGGCTAAAGCTTGTGTTCTGTTTTCAGAGACAGACATTCTACACATGTAACGATGATGAATAAGGTTTCTTATTAGGGCAGAACAGATAAGCACACTAACAATCACAAACATTTGACTAGCACTACACCATCTTGGTTGTTTTAGAAGCAGTCTCTGATACTATTGCTTACATAGTTATTCACGTAGACTTGTTTTTCACTTGTTTAACCCAGTAAATTTCATACTACACACACAATGGAGCCTCTTGAAAATCTTACTCTTTTTTATTGTTTTCACCAAATAATGTAATTAGGTGATTTATCGCTCATCTGCATGGATCCATTTAGATGTCAACAAAAAAACATGTCAGGAAGCTAAAGTCACTGTTAGTGTTGCTATTTTGCTGATGGGTTTTTCTCTTTTTGGACAGGAATATTCTGTTAATATGTTAAAAACTAAAAGGGTTACTGACTCATTTTAACTTGGCACGTGAAACTTGCCTCCCTCCCTTTTTTTTTGCAGAGACCAAGCATATTCAGTGAAGAGATCACAGTAAATACACAAGAAAATCTCCCAAAGCAGACTGCGAGCCATATGACCCCACTTATGGTTAAGAGGTTTTGGTTTCTTCTCAACAATGAGCGTCCCATCCAACACCAGTTCATATGTCATCAGAAGGTAGAGGAAAAAAGGCTTTCATTTTGTCTTATAACAATGTTCTTTCCCTAGCACATAATGAAAATAACCATATATGGAATACACTTTTTTACTGATAAACACCTTGCCTTTTTTTTTTTTTTTGCACCCTGTATTTTCAGCAGCAACTACAAAGAAGAGGAAGCTTTCCTTGGGATAGTTGATGGTATATTTTAGAAGTATTGCTTGTCTAACTGTGACATGAATATGTTGTTAACATAAAGTGTTTTCTTAATGTTTATGTTCATATTTTGTTAACCTTTACATAAAGAGACATATAGACTGTTTTGAAGTCATGTTATTGTATGTTCATATTGTAAATGAAACTATTGGTTCTAATGTAATGTATATATTTAATAAAGTCTGTTTATTGGATAACAATAAAAAGAAAAATAATAACTTGAACTTGAACTTTAATAACTGAACATTACATTACGATGTTATTAAACAACATACATGAACATAAATATAAATACTTTTTTTTAATAAGAGTAGCCTACTCCGCGAGGTCGAGGAGCATTTGTAGTGGGTCTACCTCCTCCTCCTCTTCCTTCTTCTTCAGCTCTCTCAGGTTCCTAGTGTCTATCTCCTCCTCCTCCTCCTCTTCCTTGATGGAGAGGCGACGGGGGACAGCTCCGAGCTGTCCGAAAGGTCGCTCTCAAAACCCCGGGGAGAGGGGTGAGGCTGAAGAGAGCCATCGGACAGACATGGGCTGGGGGTGCGGGGAGGAATTGGGGTGCCGGGCTCCTCGGGGATGGGGGGCAGTGTGGTGCGGGGAGGGATTGGGGTGCCAGGCTCCTCAGGGATGGGGGGCAGTGTGGTCCTCGGGCTGGGGGTGCGGCGAGGGATTGGGGTGCCGGGCTCCTCGGGGATGGGGGGTGGTGTGGTCCTTGGCCTCGGGGTAAGAATTACCCCCTCAAAATAACCCACCTCCTTGAAATGAAAAATAACTTACTAATTAAGTCAACGACATAGCCTATGATATATATTGAGTCGAATAACAACAGCTGTTATCTCATACAACTTTTCATATTAACATATTCTATAATATATTATATAGTACAGCTATTAAAACATGATGGATTTTTAGATCTCTTTCTATATTTTATATGGTGGAAACACTTACTGTACAGGTGGGTGGTGAGGTTGGCAAGGACACTCGCCTCAGCGGCAGCCAGTTGCTCCTCGCTGAGACAGGGGGTCACCTGTGCAGGTGTGTTCTATAATAAAGAAGATGCACATCAAATATGTTCATTTCAATTACATATTAATTAAATAACTCCAACCACGCTAACATTTTTTCACTTTGATTCATCCTCTTACAATTATCATATTTAAACTGTAAAAAATATACTCACCATCTTTCGCTGAGACATTTCTAAAATAAAAAAATAATTGAAGGTTGAAGTTACTGTTTAATGCAGGACACTTGTTTTCATGTTTTGGGCAATTTACAGGGCTCTCAAGTGTCACGCATTGAGCGTGACGGTCACTCATTTCGGTCTTTTGTCACGCACTCCCGCCACACATTGTATTTCTCACGCGGAAAAACCATTTATAATATATTTAATATGCCGCAGCGCCCAAACTTTCTCTGGCACGCCGCTCTCACCGGCAGGAATCAAGCGCGTCTCCCCCACAATAGCCAATCAGAAAATAGCAATATTGTATCTGGGTAAGATTTAACGCAGCAACCAATGAAAAAAATAATCATAGAGTAGCGAGCCTGAGAGTCTTTTTGTAATATATTCCATTATGTTTTTATATTTGGATTATAATCTGTTTCATTTTACATAAAGCTATTTCCAGCATAAATTGATTCAGAAAAAATGTAATTAGCTACTTAACGTCTCATTTGCATATATTAATGTGTCGATTGTGATGGCGTTAATAAACATATGGAGTGTCTCCATTAAGTATAGCCTACAGAAGCTGAAAAACCCTAACCCTTAACTAACTTATCACATAAGCCAGTTCATGTTAAGACACAAGTTACCATTTGTCTTGTATTTCGGGTAATTAGCGGTAAACTCGATGCTCTGGCTTTAGTTCGTCACCACTCACCTCGACACAAGCCAACACAAACGTCCTGAGACTGTTGCTCTCTCTCTCTCTCTCTCTCTGCCTGTCTGCCTGTCTATACCTGCCTGTCGGCTCTCTGTGGGCAGCGCGCGGACGGGCATGGCGCACAGGCCTCTGGGATTCGTCAATCCGTATCCGGGAGCTGGAGATAGACAGGTTTGAAGGCCAACCACGGCTCTGAAGTGATCTGCGGTCAGGTGGGATTCAGGTAGGCTATTTACATCATTTCCATGTCCGCTATAATTGACATTCATTAAAATTGGAAATTGTTATCTTTATTTTCTGTATATAGCACTATATTGCACTTAAAAAAAAAAAAATAAATAAATAAAAATACACTCACAAACGTATCTGTAAAAATCAGCAGCATCAGCAGCAGCACAACTGCCCCCCTTCTTCTTGACGTTAACTTTAAACATATTGATTTTGAAAACTTCCCTCCAAATTAAAAGGACTGTGATGCTGCATTTTGCCAACATTTTCATGGCATCCTGCATTAAGAAACCTGCCCACTACTTCAGATATCTGGATAATATTTGGGGTGTCTGGACCTACTCTACAAAAGACAAATATTAACATTTTATTGAATAAAAACTGATTCTCAACATCAAGAAAAAAAGTGAAATTTGATATTTATTCTCACAATAAAAATATTAAAAATAATAAATAAAAATAGCTGATTGGGTGATCTACTGCGACAGGTTGCTGAGGCTCCGATTGGAGGAGAGGAAATTACCATCCAAGCTCGGCACAGTTTAATTTAGTAATTAGTTATTACATTGGAATAGTGTGTGTGTGTGTGTGTGTGTGTGTGTGTGTGTGTCTGTGTGTCTGTGTGTCTGTGTCTCTGTGTGTTGTATGTGTCTGTGTGTGTGTCTGTGTCTGTGTGTCTGTCTGTGTGCGTGTGTGTGTGTGTGTGCATGTGTGTCTTGGCAAATTCTGGGATTTTGCTCCCAGAGGCCTCTGCGTCTCTGTCGTGCGTATTCCCGGTAGCGCGCTTTTACACAGAGACTCATGCACACA
This sequence comes from Sander lucioperca, assembly GCF_008315115.2. Lineage (NCBI taxonomy): Eukaryota > Metazoa > Chordata > Actinopteri > Perciformes > Percidae > Sander > Sander lucioperca. The sequence continues at coordinate 14,835,820 of NC_050189.1, forward strand.
GAGAACCAGGCAGGCAGAGAGAGACAGAGGGAAAAGCCAACGTTGTGTGAGGTGAGTGTTGAAGAAGCCTAGCAGCCATAGCGTCATGTTTACAGCTAATTATTACAGCTAATTATCTGCATGTCCCTGCTCTTCCTGCAGCAGAGTCCAGCGCCAAAGAAACGCCACATGGCTGCCAGCTATGTATGTCCGCTAATCACTCTGTCGTGGAATCAGATTATAACCTATGTTGTGCTGCAAAGTAACAGTAGCAAACCAATTTAGTACCCTGGAGATACTTCAAGCAAAGTTTCATGTTGTGTCGAGCCTTCTTAGCCTGTTTAGCAATTTGAGGCTAGCATAAAAATACCCTAGGTTGTATTTTGGCTATAATGTAAGCGAACATGTTAGTGGTTAATAACAAGTCATATGAAGTTCTTTCATGTCGACACTGTTTATACTTAAAGAGAAAACGTGTGTTACAGCTTGTGCATTATTGTTTATTGCAATTCTTTTTTTATTTTAGAATCTCTTCAAAAGATGGTGAGTATACTTTTAAAGTTTGTTAATTGTAAGATGAGGAATCAAAGTGGAAATATGGCGTCATTGGAGTTATTTAATTAATATGTAATTTCAATTAACATATTGATTGTGCATCTTTGTATTATAGAACACCCCTGCACAAGTTCATTGTGAGGAGCAGCTAGCAGCTGATGAGGAATGGCTGATGCTCAACCAGTCCTTCTTTCTGGATGAGCAGCCAATGTCTTCAGTAAGTTTTTCACTACACAGTGCATACGGAAAGTATTCACAGCGCTTCACTTTCTCCACATTTCGTTATGTTACAGCCTTATTCCAAAATGGATTCAATTATTTTTTTTCCTCAAAATTCTACACATAATACCACATAATGACAACATGAAAAAAATCTTTTTTAAATGTTTGCAAATTTATTAACAATACAGAACAAAAATATAATATGTACATAAGTATTCACAGCCTTTGCTCAATGCTTTGTTGTGGCACCTTTGGCAGCAATTAAAGCCTCAAATCTTTTGGAATATGAAGCCACAAGCTTGGCACACCTGTCTTTGGCCAGTTCCGCCCATTCCTCTTTACAGAACCTCTCGAGCTCCATCAGTTTGGATGGGGAGCGTCGGTGCACAGCCATTTTCAGATCCCTCCATAGATGTTCAATGGGATTCAAGTCTGGGCTCTGTTAGGGCCACTCTAGGACATTCACAGAGTTGTCCTGAAGCCACTCCTTTGATATCTCGGCTGTGTGCTTAGGGTTGTTGTCCTGTTGAAAGATGAACCATCTAAATTAGAAGTAATTCCTTTTTTTTTTCTTGCCAAAAGACAATGAACAGAATATAGAATAAATATTCTAAATAGCTCAAATCCTACTAACTACTAACTACTAACGCCATGTAATGTGTAAGCAAGAATCAGTGAGAGTTGACACATTAAATACTTCAACAAAGTGCCATTTATTAATACACTAAAACTGTATACTCCTAATGAATCATAAAACTCTCTCTCTCTCTCTCTCTCTCTCTCTCTCTCTATATATATATATATATATATATATATATATATATATATATATATATATATATATATATATATATATATATATTTAAAGTTTGTTAATTGTAAGATGAGGAATCAAAGTGGAAATATGGCGTCATTGGAGTTATTTAATTAATATGTAATTTCAATTAACATATTGATTGTGCATCTTTGTATTATAGAACACCCCTGCACAAGTTCATTGTGAGGAGCAGCTAGCAGCTGATGAGGAATGGCTGATGCTCAACCAGTCCTTCTTTCTGGATGAGCAGCCAATGTCTTCAGTAAGTTTTTCACTATATAAATTAGAAGTAATTCCTTTTTTTTTTCTTGCCAAAAGACAATGAACAGAATATAGAATAAATATTCTAAATAGCACAAATCCTACTAACTACTAACTACTAACGCCATGTAATGTGTAAGCAAGAATCAGTGAGAGTTGACACATTATTGTCATTATCATAGTATTGTTATTATCATTATTGTATACTCCTAATGAATCATAAAACTATATACTATATATATATATATATTATTATTTCAAGAGGCCCTGTGCTATAATTTGAAGAGGTCTATCGTGAGTTTTTGTCTGCCAATGCAGATAGAAAAGCTACAATTCTCGTTAAGAAAGTTTGTATGATGTGCAACGTTTATATAGGCTACTAATGCAATCACACAGTAAAACATGCCTACTTCTTTTATTGTTGTAGTGTTATCATCAACAGTTTGTCCACCACTCAGTTTTATCAAGGGGCAATGTGTTTTAAGCGGAGTTCTGCTTACCGCAGGTTACAACCTCACTCCTTCATCTCTGTCTGAAAACATGTCTTTTTGCTTTTTTATTTTGTTTGCGCCGCTTGGGTAACTTTGTTTCATTTTGGCATTTAGACCATTGACATAAATGAAAGGTTTAGACTCGTCTTGCTCCATCTCTGTGTACTAGGAGGATGAGATGGTGGAGGCTGAGGAATTAAAAGTTGAAATATGTTAAGCGTCATTGTAGTTATTTAATTAATATGTAATTGCAATTAACATATTTGTTGTGCATCTTTCTTATTATACAACACACATGTACAGGTGGACCACCCTCCCTGCAGGTGTCATTGTGAGGAGCAGCTAGCAGCTGCTGAGGAGAGACTGTTGGCCAATCTCTGCAGCATTCTGGATGAGCAGCCAACCTCTTCAATAAGTTTTTCAGTATAGAAAATAGAAATAATTCATCTTTTTCTAACTGTACTTATTTAAAAAATATATATATTATAGAATGTGTTTATATGTACAGTTGTATGATATACAACTGTATGAATATAGATCAAATGTAGTTGAGTTAATTGATTAGTAAATGATTTTTCATTTAAATGAAGTGTTTTATTTTGTAGGAACCCATGGTGTATGGACGGACCCTTCTTTCCCCTCGCAACCCGAGACCGGATAAGCGGCCAAATGTGTTTAAATGGAGCATTATCCCATACCCAAGGACCCCACTGCACCCCATCCCCACCGAGTCTGGCACCCCAAAGGACGAGGAGGCAGAAGAGGAGGACGAGAGTGACGAGGAGGAGAGCCGCTGCCAGCTGAAGGAACTGCTGCACGTTAACATTGATCACACTGACACCAGAGACTAGAAATAAATCACCTGTTCACTGATCAGTGTCCACACGTTCTGTTGAACCTGACTCAGAGCTGGATCTGGGCTTAAAGGAGAACTTTCCCAACAATTTCTGAAACTGGTTCAGTATTAAACAAGAAACAAGCTGTAATGTAACCTGAAATCACCATCACCAAACCCACCAGACTCCATGTAAATAATCAGGACTTTTATCATGGTAAAACACACTTCATTCAAATTGGACAGAAACTAAATAAAACTACCAAAAGCCGTCTTGGTTTTATCTTCCCACTGTTCCAACAATCACCACTCTGGTTTGGTTGAAATAAAGCCTTAATTCACCCATTTACATGTGGAAATATGCTGTCTCTATACACGCTAAAAGTACTGATTATTTACATGGAGTCTGGTTGAAATAAAGCCATAATTCACCCATTTACATGTGGAAATATGCTGTCTCTATACACGCTAAAAGTACTGATTATTTACATGGAGTCTGGTTGAAATAAAGCCTTAATTCACCCATTTACATGTGGAAATATGCTGTGTCTATACACGCTAAAAGTACTGATTATTTACATGGAGTCTGGTTGAAATAAAGCCTTAATTCACCCATTTACATGTGGAAATATGCTGCCTCTATACACGCTAAAAGTACTGATTATTTACATAGAGTCTGGTTAAAATAAAGCCTTAATTCACTCATTTACATGTGGAAATATGCTGCTTCTATACATGCTAAAAGAGTGTGTGTGTCTGTGTGTGTGGTGTGTGTGTGTGTGTGTGTGTGTGTGTGTGTGTGTGTGTGTGTGTGTGTGTGTGTAGAGCTAATGGAGACACCAGCACACATTTTGAATAAAGACTGATACATATCCTTTAATTTATAAAACAAGCTTAGGTGGCAATGTTGTCCCGCCAGAACTGGCCCTAACACAGGAAGGCTTGGGCTGACTTCATCCACCTCAAACAAGGTCATGTCACACACACCACTCACTCACTCACTCACTCACTCACTCACTCACTCACTCACTCACTCACTCACTCACTCACTCACTCACTCACACACACACACACACACACACACACACAGACACACACACACACACACACACACACTTTGATTCCCTTGCGTCCTCTCACTGATCTTGATGTCACTGATGTAAACTTTAGTCTTATGTCAGCTGGTCTTATGAGAACCTACACACAAAGACCTGTAAACAGAGAGATAGTGTCAGTAAAGCATTTTGTATTGATCAATACAAAATAAAAACAATATAAAAATGAAAAGAACAAACTTATGAAGAGGATGAAAAGGTTGGAGGCCTCACCTTTCTCATATGTTCTGTCCAGATGCTGCTGAGCCAGTTTCAGGTGTCTTCGCAGCCTCTCCAGTTCCCGCGATGAAGCCTTGTCGCCGAAGGACTCGCAGCCCGAGTCTCCCTGGTTGTCCCTGAAGCCCATTTTCCCCGACGGGTCCTTCTTCAGAGCCGTGTGGTAGCCTGGAGGTGTAGATGGCTGGCGGTGGGGGGTGGGAGGCTGAGGCCGCCGTGGGGTGGGAGGCTGAGGCCGCTGTGGGGTGGGAGGCTGAGGCAGGCGTGGGGTGGGAGGCTGAGGCCGCTGTGGGGTGGGAGGCTGAGGCAGCCGTGGGGTGGGAGGCTGAGGCAGGCATGGGGTGGGAGGCTGAGGCAGCCGTGGGGTGGGAGGCTGAGGCAGGCGTGCGCAAAAGTAGTCCCGGATACCGCTGATGCTGAGGTGAAGGATCTCCAACATGGTGAAGAGCAGACACAGGGCGCTGACGCCATACATAATGCGCAGGAAGGTGGTTTTCTCTGTTGGGCGCGAGACGAAGCAATCCACTTTGTATGGGCAAGGGGAGAGTGTGCATACGTACACCGGGGCCACCTCAAGTCCATAAAGGATGTACTGTCCGAACAGGAACGAGGCCTCAAAGATGGCACGCAACAGCAGCTGAAACACGTAGACCTTCATCAGGCCATTGCGCTTGATGCAACGTTTTCCGCCGTGCTTTTTGCTGGGCTTCTCCGTGACTTCTGCCTCAATCTCTTCCAGGGTCATGGGTTCCTCCTCCTCATTATCCTCCGCACCGCGGCTCACTATCGGCATCCTCTTCCTGCCCCGCGGCCGGTAGTCATTGTCCTCCATGCGGGCAATCTTATGCATAGCAAAGCCAAGGTACATGATGGAGGGGCTGGCGATAATAATCACCTGAAATGCCCAGAAGCGAATGTGTGACAGTGGCGCAAACGCATCGTAGCACACGTTCTCGCAACCGGGTTGCAGCGTGTTACACACAAAATTACTCTGTTCATCAGAGTAGATTGACTCGCCCCCGACCGCAGTAAGCACGATTCGAAAGATGATGAGGAGGGTCAGCCATATTTTGCCCACGAAGGTTGAATGGTTGGAAATCTCGGCCAACAGGCGCGTAAGGAAATCCCAGCTCATTTTGCCTCTGCAGCAGAAGGGAAGCTCTCAAACCTGTGCAGAAAAGGAGGGGAAGATGACAAGATCATTATTTAGATGTAAAAGAGCATGTGGAAGGTAATATTTAGCAGTCACTGCAGACATTTGGTCTCAACTACATATCAATATTCATAACACAAATCAATATGCCCAAGCCATATGAAGGACAGCATTTCACAGATATGATTGTTAGCAAACAAATTATTAAGAATGATACAGACATGTATTAGAATGACTTCAAATGTAAATATATGCAACATTTTTCATTCAAATTGAATGTAATGATCGACCTAAATTAATTGAGTTATTCATTTTGGTACACCACATTTCACCTGTGCCACAGGTAGCCAATGTGTAACATTAAAAGATGATTTATAAAATCATGCCAACAATTATTATTTTAATAGCTTAGTATTCTATGCAAAGAAAATAAGGTATGTAGAAAGGCTTTAGGCTGTGTTACACCTTAATGTAGGCCCAGTTTAATATGCAACTTCATTTTATACAATATATGTAATATATTACATGTCTCTGGACTCCCTGGACTGTCTGCTCCGTCTCTCTCAGTTAATGGGTCCATAGTGTTAGAATATATTTTGTGAAAGTGTTAAGAAAAGGTTTTAGAGTTCATGGGGCTGACCTCAGTGCCTCTGTTTCCCTGAGTTATGAGAGACAAGGAAGGAAGGGTGAGAAAGAAACTCTCTGATAAGGGGGGGGGGGGACGAGGCAACAATGGTCAGCACTATGCAAGCGCGGGATTTGTGACACTGTATGGAAATGACCTGGCTCTCATGAAAACTCCTTAAAGTTTGCTGGAGATTAAAACCCAAGTGTTCAAAATCCAACAATAGCGGCATGCTTCTTCTGAGCTGAGAATTGGAAGTCAAGGTCATGTTTTTATACAGTGTTACAAATTAGTCAGGAGCCGGCTGGAGCCAGAAGATCTGGACTGGATCCAAACTGATGAGAGCACCACCAGGGATGGGACAGAAATGGATAAATAGACAGTATTTTTTTTTTTTAGAATTGGAGTCAGATTCAGTCTGGCCTTTTTAGGGCCAGACCGGTCAAAACGGTTACATTTTAGCTTAAAATCCTACAATAGCTTAAAAAAACTTTGGAAGACCCCTGCTCTAAAGATTGTCAAAACAGAGTAATAGGGCCAATAGTAAAAAAACAAAACAAAAGAGGCAATGCAGAGCTTCTGTGGTTTCTGTGACCAGGTTGGTCTAACTTCTGCTGAGTAAACACAGTACCATAAACTACCAGGCTTGGGCCAAGTAAATAAGCTACAGCTGTGTTTGTGATTTTGTAGACTGTATCATTCTATCTGTCATTTTAAGACTTTCACTACTTTTACATCTTCAATTGTCTTTTAGATCAACAAGGTGCATGTTGTCATAGACCAACAAACGTTCTGCTTTCAGGCCTGTTTAGAATGTGTTTTGCTGCTGCGGTTAAAGAATGTCCTATGTGTGTGAAATCACAAATCTTGGACTCTGCATTGTCCCTCTATTAAAACTCTGCAGCGGTCGAACTCAGATTACCACAAGATTAAGCAAGTATCAAGCAGGCATGGGCCGTAACATTTTGAGTTACAGAGGGGATACACATTATATCAGGCCGTTTTTTCACCTGATATAATGTGTACCCCCTCCCCTAACATGCAAAGTGAATGTGTGTTATTTTCTGTGTTCTTTTGGTCACAATGAACAACCTGATGATAATATGGAGATGTCTGCCTACAGTATATGTAGCCAGCTAAGGTGCATGGCAATATGAAACTTTGAAAAACACTGTTGATTACTCCACAATACTAAACGACGCAAACAATTCACACGTTGCCTTAATGTAACAGACAAATAAACGTATTTATGTAGACAAATGGGTCCCTTGTTGGATAACCCTGTCGAGTCTTCCACGTTGCTATTTGTTCCATTTAAGATGTGAATTCCAAGTGCAGCAGTTAAACTCCGCTTCTCTGAGTGCAGTCCCGGCGGCCAGGTCACGAACATCCTTGCGGGGTTAAGTGCCTTGGCACGTTATTATTAAAGAGTAAAGTACAGGGTCTAACAGTTCTGTTAGAAACCACATTAAACCAGTCAAAATAACAACCGCACAAGATGTCGTTTTGCACGCACATATAACTTAAGAAAAGATTTAAAATAGCCTACAACTTACCTCAAGAATTTTACCAGCAGTCACCACTAGCGCGAATTCTCTTCAGACATTTTTTTTTTTTTCCCGAAATGCACTTGAACTCGTTTACAGTCGTCGTCAGTCGGCATCTGGTCGGCAGCAACAGCCACTGCCTGTCGTCCTTACTAGCTACTTACGTGAAGCTAAATTATATATATATATATATATAAAACTGTCAGCTCTGCAGAATGCATAATACTAAATAGTGACGTGTCGGTTTTATGTTTTGTCTGTATTTATTATGTGTTAGTGTCATACATACATTTCATTTGAGATCTTGTTTATGCACCAGACTTGAGAGCCCACACCCTCCTTCCAATTCTCAGCTGCAAATGCTGGAATGAACTACAAAAAACCCTGGAACTCAAAACCCTTATCCCACCAACTGCCTTTAATGTAGGCCTACATCTGTCTGAGCTACTGTCCCATCACTGTACGTGCTGACTGCTTAACTTAAACCAACTGTGATTGACATCTATGTGGCTGTCCTGAATGAATAAAGACTGATACATATGCTTTATTTATAAAACAAGCTACCATCCAAAACGCATTCAGATGTGCACGGTTGGATCTTGAATATTAATAATATGTGGTGTGTATGTATAAAACAATTAAGTCAGAGCTGATGTGATACTTACACACATCACAAATCAATAAATAGTTTTAATTATATTTTCAGTATAAATTAGATTCACTCTGGTCAAATATTAACATTTTATTGAATAAAAACTGATTCTCAACATCAAGAAAAAAAGTGAAATTTGATATTTATTCTCACAATAAAAATAACATGAGTACATTAATGATTAAAAATAATAAATAAAAATAGCTGATTGGTTGATCTACTGCGACAGGTTGCTCAGGCTCCGATTGGAGGAGAGGAAATTACCATCCAAGCTCGGCACAGTTTAACTTAGTAATTAGTTATTACATTGGAATAGTGTGTGTGTGTGTGTGTGTGTGTGTGTGTGTGTGTGTGTGTGTGTGTGTGTGTGTGTCTGGGCAAATTCTGGGATTTTGCTTTTTGCTTGCTCCCAGAGGCCTCTGCGTCTCTGTCGTGCGTATTCCCAGTAGTAGACAGAGACATGATGTGCACACAGAGAAGCAGGCAGGCAGGCAGGCAGACAGACAGCCATGCAGAGAGAGAGAGAGAGCGTGCAGCCAAAGTTGTGTGAGGTAAGTGTTGAAGAAGCCTAAATGCCAGAACGTCAAGTTTACAGCTAATTATTAACGGCTAATAACGGCAAGTGACCGAGGCCCCGGTTTCCGGGGACAGTCCCCGGTTTTGGTGACCTGTCCCCGGCTGTAGCTGTCCCCGGAAATGTCCGAGGTTTTCACTGTGACTGAAAGACCCGAAATTGGAATGAAATAGTTGTGTAGGCCTACCCCCATACGATGCTAAAATTATTGTTTATTTACATTGAGTCTGGTGGGTTTAGCAAACGCAATTTCGCAGACTTTTTATGTTTAAAAAAAAGGATCTTACTCTTTAACAGAAAGGTTGACCTCCTTCGAAATCCTTTCCATAATGTTGTCAGACACTTTGAATATTAATCCGAGTCTGTCAGTGGCAAAACAGCCACTTTTATGAACGTAAAAACAAGCTTTAGTAGGCCTACAATTGACGTCCTATTAACTTACATTGTAGCTTGTTTCGCCATTGCCGACTGCAGTGATTTTGTTACCAACAGTCACCTGAACTAAACAGTTCACATCTCCTGCAAAACTCATTCACAGCAACACAACTCTTAACACACGTCTCAAAACAGGCTCAGTGCAGCCAAACGCTATGAACAATCCTCACTGAGACAACACACACACTGTCACTCAGAACACACTGAGAGTAAAAACACTAGCAGCAAACACCAATACAGAAAATACTGACATTCTCATCTTTACAGTTTGAACATTTGAAGTGACTTCACACTACTCAATAGTTTCTTTAAAGAAAAGATATAGATTTTATGTAATATAACAATTTTTAAGTAAAGTAACCAAGAAGGAATGAAAATCAGCAGTTTGCTTCAATATAATATTTTGTCTCTAGTAATTTATGGAATTACTGAAAAAAACAACAACTAAACTGTAACAAAGAATAGTGTGACTAATCCTGCGTCTGTCCAGCATCATGCAGCAAGTTTTCTTCATCACACTGGATGTCTGAATCATCTCTAAATACAAATGGTTGTGGTGTTTCCATTGCTTTCACCTCCATTACTTTCTGAAAAACAGTAAGAACGCTGTTTTACTATTGTGAAGACATAGTGTTTTTCAAAAAAAATCCATAGCTGTGTATATAACCTCAGACATCTTACCTGAACATATTGGCATATTTGCTCTTTTACCTGTTTCTCTCAAACAGTACAGTGTATAATTGTTTCATTGTTATTTGGTGTTTGTGTACAAAAAATGCTTTCTGAGCTTTCTCTGTCTAAATACTGTATATGTTCACTAACTAGTCTAAAACAAGACACCTGCTTAGGCTTTCAGCTAAAATTGTAATCAGCAGTGTTTGATAGGCTCCAGACTGAAATCTATTCTGTTTTGAATGTGTGGTTAACATTTTTGACAGCAGTGTGTTAGCATTTGAAGTGCTGTGAATCCAGTGTTGTGCAGGTTGTGGTTAAAGTCATGGGATAAGTGTGTAGAGTTTTGAAAACTGTATTCAAGCAATGAAAAACGAACTAGAGTTTGGTCACATGAACTGCTGCGGTGCAGACTGTAGTTTGAGTTTTGCACATGTGGCTTCAGTTGTGCCCACTGTCGTTTAGCAATCGCAAAAAACTGTAATACTGGACCAATCATATATTTATCATATTTGCATTCTGCATAAATCTCTGCACACCCATTACTCTGTGAAATATCTCACAAACTCTTCACTCAACACATGCATCAGTATAACAAGCGGTCCCTGAACTTTATAATGTATTCTCATTTAAACTATTTATGTCAGCACAGATATTTTTTGTAAATTGCTTAGCCAGTGTATTCCACCATAATGGTTATTATATTGCCAGATTCCAGACAATCCCACTTACAAATCTGAATATATATTTATACTTTCAAATGACGCTGTGCAATGCAATGTGTCTGTTTTATTAATGTGTGTGCAGAGCACATGTATGCTAAGGCCAATTCACTCGTACGTTGAAATAGCTACTCCCGTCTAATTTTTGCCAGTCCATGCTGTATTTGGTGTGTGTGTGTGTGTGTGTGTGTGTGTGTGTGTGTGTGTTAAAGTAAGGGAATAAATCAGTGTCAGTGGTTAATAACAACAAATTATATGAAGTGCTTTCATGTCGACACTGTTTATACTTCAAGAGAAAACGTGTGTTGAAATAGGGTTAGGGTAGTTAAATCTATCTCGATGCGACCCCCCGCCCGGAATTGGACCAAGCAGTTGAGTAGGGAAGCAAAGGTATTGCACTGGCCGTCGCTCGTCAGTATGTGCTAAGACCTGTCCAACAATGTCCTCGTTCTTGGGTGCGTGTGGGTAAGTGAGAGGAAAATAGGATAGTATGCAGGGCGGATCGGCCGAGCACAGTGTGTGTAACGTCCATGATCCTATGTGGCAGGGAGGATCAGAGGGATGTTACGAGAAGGCGTCCGAAGCGTAACCACAAGTAGTGGATACGCATACGGTAGTTGCATCTTCTGGGGACTCCGTAATCCCATAATTGTAGTACAATCAGGGGGGAAGACAGAGGATTACCAGAAGCCCAGAGCCGACCGTAATCCCGTAGTTGACCGGCGTTAGGAGACGTCAGAACAACCAGGGAAAGACTAGAAGGCTAAGGGTGCACGCCAAGAGGAAGACCTGATTGTGTTGAGAGAAATGGTAGTCAGAACCGGTCTATTTTAGAAGCTAGATTTTAGGACACATCATCAGTAGTGCACCTCAGCATCATCAAGTGTTTCGGCCATTCCAAACTAGACACTCTCCGCTGGGTGTGGCCCACCGGGATTGATCAAGTCCCGGCGTGTGTCCCATGTCCAATTGAGCGATTTTTTACAAAAGGGGTGGAATTTTAACGTCTAAGATCAATAATTTAGAAGTTATTTTAGGGCTATTATTGCATGCTAGTTCTGAACGAAAAGAAGAAAAAAAATGACATAAAGTAAAAACTTAGCTATACTAACTGAAAGTAATGGTGTCGAAAGGACTAAAACCGAAAAAAATGTAGAAGGAGGAGGGGGGGTCTAGGTCCCGGTGCATCCTCGGCATGGCCACCTAAGCTGGGCCAGGGATGTAGAATTTGGGTGGTTAAGGGGTGAGTGAAGGAAGTATTGGTAGACGTCCACTGTGTGCAAAACTCCCGTAACACGCCATCGGTTAGAGGGGAGGACACGAATGGTAGTTGCTGGTTCTGGGGTTTTCTGCAGTGCCATAGATGCCCAAATGAACAGGGAAGACAGGTTCACCAGTCTGAAGGCCAAGGCCCACCACAGACCCGTGACACGCCGTCGGTCAGAGGGGAGAGTGGAAAGACCATTGGATGCATGCCAAGGCGCACTGCAATCCCATGACACGCCGTCGGTCAGGGGGGAAGGCAGTAACGACCATGGCAGTGCACCTTCAGTTTTTCAGAACCCCAAGGCTCATCACAAACCCGTAACACGCCGTCGGTTAGAGGGGAGAGTGGGGAGACCATTGGGTGCAAACCACCAAAAACTAGCAGTCCCGTAGCACGCCGTCGGCCAGAGGGGAAAGCAGTAATAAGGTGGTAATGCATGTTCCTAGGTTAGAGTGTAAACCCATAATCACCGGACAAATAGGGGGCAAAGCAGGCTGCCGTCAGAGCCCCATAGCTCGCCATGATCCCATAACACGCCGTCGGTTAGAGGGGAAGATGACCAAGCTATGGTTGCACGCCTACAATGGGATTGAGCAAATAGGACCGAATTAAACGTGTGTGGTGAGAGATGGACTGTGCATTGGTGAGGCTAATCCTCATAGAAGACTTGGCGACATTTAAGGTCCTGACTGCCCTGGACCACCACACCCGCGTGCTGTCCAAGGGACCCGGGGGGCTGCATACTTACCGTCTGTCCGCCAACAAACCACTTGTTATCACCGTTAGGTTACCATGGTTTGGCCAGAACAGAACCTGAAGATCTGGTTGTTGGTTTTTGAAGTGAAAGTTGAGGGAGCAAACGTGATAACCTACCCAGGAAAGGCCCCTGGTGAAGTTAAGCACGTCGTCTGGTGATCTGCCGCCGCTGAAGCACCAAGAGTGCTGTGACTGTCGCTGTGGACCTCCGTTGAGGTGTGGGGGGTCGTCGTCTTCGTTTGTTGGCCATTATTGGAGCACTGAACAGTGCTATTTTGGCCATCGATGGCCATCCCTCGTTGTCTCTGCCGTGAAGTCTCTTGCTGGGGCACTAAGCAGTGCCGTTTTTGGCCGTCCATGGCCGTGCCACAAAGTCCCTGCAGTGGAGGGGCACTTAAAAGTGCTTTTGAGGGATGTCCAGAGCCGTCTCTGTCCTTCTCCTGCAGTTGGTGAGGTGTCGAGGGAGCTGGAATCATCGCCGTTGTATCTGCCGCCGAGATGTCAAACTGCCGCTGTTCAAAATTCTCTGGGAGTCGTCTGTCTTCTTCCGGAGTCACCCGTAGATTGGAAATACTCAATTTGTGGTTTGTCGCAAGAGGTAAGTCTTTTCCAGTATAGTAATCTTCACTCGTGGTGTCGGAATTGCCATAAACCATATTACCCATGTTGCCAAGTTGTTAAATTTGCATATAAGCCTTGAATACATCTTATTTCCTGCTAAATTTGCATAAACGGACCATGATGCATTGTAAAGAAGTTTTTAGAAACCATGAGAAAGGAAGATGGTTGAAATAATGTGGTGGTGAATGGATTGCTTTGGGTTTTATGGGGCTGCAACACTGACACACCCCGTGGAGCGGAGGCCCACCCGGCCACCACCACAGTGGGATGGCAATTGTAAAAGGATAAAATGTCAAAAGTTTATTAGATTTATAATTTTTATTAATTTTAAATCATTTCAAAATGCCGTTTAAAGGTTTCTTATGAAGGGGGTGTTACAAGTGAGTGAGTGACAAAAAAGGGGGTGGAGTCAAAGGTGGGTGTGGTCTGGGTTAAGGTTAGGGTTAGGTGTAGAGGAGTTAGATTCAGGGTTAGGGCTAAAAGGGTTAAGGTTAGGGGCCAAGATAGGGTTAGGTTTGGTGTTTTTAGAGGTTAAGGTTAGGGATAAAAAAGTTGGGTTAGGGTTAGGTTTTGGAGTTAGGGTTAGGGGTTAGGGTTAGTGTTAGGGATTAAAAATTGAGGTTGAGTTTGGAAGTAGGGTTGGGGTTAGGTTTAGGGTTAGAGTATTGAGGTTTATGTAGGAGTAGAAGAGTTAGGGAGAAGAGGGTCTGGTCCGACCTCTCAACTCCCCCTGCCGGATCGGGCTGTACACTCTCACTCCCACATCCCTCAACAAAAGGGGCGGGGAGGAGAGTCAGTCAAACAGGTAGGCAAAAGAAGGTAGGCGATGAGGTTTGTAAAAAGAGTTAGGGAAAAGAAGGTAGGCGAGTAGAGTTGGGGTTAGGTTTAGGGTTAGAGTATTGAGGTTTATGTAGGAGTAGAAGAGTTAGGGAGAAGAGGGTCTGGTCCGACCTCTCAACTCCCCCTGCCGGATCGGGCTGTACACTCTCACTCCCACACCCCTCAACAAAAGGGGTGGGGAGGAGAGTCAGTAAAACAGGTAGGCGATGAGGTTTGTGTTGGAGTAAAAGAGTTAGGGAAAGAAGGTAGGTGAGTAGGGTCGGGGTTAGGTTTAGGGTTAGAGTATTGAGGTTTATGTAGGAGTAGAAGAGTTAGGGAGAAGAGGGTCTGGTCCGACCTCTCAACCCCCCCTGCCGGATCGGGCTGTACACTCTCACTCCCACACCCCTCAACAAAAGGGGCGGGGAGGAGAGTTAGTAAAACAGGTAGGCAAATGAAGGTAGGCGATGAGGTTTGTGTAGGAGTAAAAGAGTTAGGGAGAAGAGGGTCTGGTCCGACCTCTCAACTCCCCCTGCCGGGTCGGGCTGTACACTCTCACTCCCACACCACCTTTTATCAGGGGCGGGGAGGAGAGTGGGTGGGTAAGAAAATAAGCTTTATTAAAAGAAATGAGTTTTTATTTGAAGAAAGGATGGGGATCTGAAATGGATGTATTCCTGCATAAAAATGCCTGGAATAATTTTCCAAAAGTCATCATTTCCCGTCCTCATTTTTTTATTATTTATTCATTTTTCACGTAGAGGAAAAAAATAACAAGTTGGGTAACAATAATAAAACATTTGAAATATTTACATAACATAGAAAAACATTTAGAAATATACTTTTTAAGAGATCTTGATGAAAAAGAAAAAGAAAAAAGAAAAAGATTTTCAAATAGTATCACCTTCCTCATTTAGTCCAAAAGGGTGAGTAGTGCCCAGTCTATTGATCCATTTCTGTTTCGTTCTGTTCCTCTGAGGGAAGGTCCAGGTTGGGTCGTGTTCCAATCCACGGATCAAGAAGTTTCCAGGTCCGTGTTTCCGAAAGTGGCTTGTCAGGTAAGTGAGTGGTTCCAGGTTGTTGGAAAATCTGTCCATGTATTTTGTCCTTCTGTCATCCAGTGATTTGGAAGTTTGGCCAACGTACTTTTGGGGACATTTTTTGCAGGATAACAAGTAAACGCTGTTGGTGAGTGTTGAAGGTGAGGGTCTCGGTAATGTAATTACAGATTTTGTTTTCAGATTTTTGACTGATTTGTGTTTAGTGATTGTGGTTTTGTTTTCTGGGCGATGTAGCTTGGCCCTAACCAACAGATTTTGTAGGTTTGGGTTTTTTTTGTAGGCCGAGATCACTTTACATTCTTGACCAAGAGTAGTTTGGGAAAATGTTTCAGAGAAGTTTCGTTTGAGGAGTTGGTTAATCGTAACCGTGTAGTTGGAGTAGAGGGATATCAAAGGGATAAGGTTTTTTTTAATGGTTTTTTGTTGGTTGTTGTTTTGTTTCTGTATCACCTTTGAATGAATCTGTTTTTGAACACCTCTAAGGAAGGACCTTTGATATCCTCTTTGCCTTAAGGTTTTGTTGAGGGTATGGATTGCCTCATATTCATCTTTGGGGTTACTGCAGATTCTGTTAAATCTGATTAGTTGGGATTTGTAAATGCCCTTGAAAACGTGTTTGGGGTGGAAGCTGTGTTTGTGCAGTAAAGCGTGAGTATCTGTGGGCTTGAAATATACTTTGGTGTCCAGTTTCCCTGTGTCCAGGAAACTGGATCCCTTGTATACCGTGACATCCAAGAAATGGACCTCAAGGTCATGAAGAGTAGGGTCCAATCGTATCGAGGCATGATGTGCGTTGAGGGTTTGGACAAAATCATTGAAGTCATCATCTGAGTATGTCCAAATCCCGAAAATGTCATCCAAATATCGGAAATATATCAGTGGTGTCTTGTTACATTTGGGGAAGACCGTGTCTTCCCAATCTGCCATATAAATGTTGGCGTATGCTGGGGCGAATTTCTTTCCCATCGCTGTACCTTTAATTTGTAGGTAAACTTTGTCGTCGAAAACAAAATCGTTTTTGGTCAGATTGATTTGTAGGAGTTGCAGAAGTTCCTCTTCCGGTCTGTTGGGGTCGGGGTATTTTTGGAACCATTTTTTTACCGCGGTCAGACCTAGAGGGATTTCAATATTGGTGTAGAGACTATTTACATCCATGGTGAAAAGTTTGCAGTTTTCTGTTATTGTGGTTTGGCTGAGTTTCTCGATAAAATCTGGTGTGTCTTTTAGGTAACTCGGGTGTCTGTTGGAAAGGGGTGTGAGAAAGAAATCTAAGTATTCGGCAACACCATAGCTTTCACTGCTGCAATCGGAGATTATTGGTCTTCCCGGTGGTATGTTATTGTTCCACTTGTCCAGTGG
Source organism: Sander lucioperca (assembly GCF_008315115.2). NCBI lineage: Eukaryota > Metazoa > Chordata > Actinopteri > Perciformes > Percidae > Sander > Sander lucioperca. The sequence continues at coordinate 14,852,574 of NC_050189.1, forward strand.
TTTGTGGATTTTTGGGAGCATGTAGAATAATCGAGGTCTATGGGGTGTTTGCCCTTTCAGATATATGCCCTGTTCTTTGGTGAGGTGTCGTTTTGTTATTAGTGTGTCCAGGATTTGTGCTATTTCTGTGGCCGTATTGTCTTTTATGGACTGGGCTAATGGGATGTAGTAGTTTGTATCCGTTAATTGGCGCAATGCTTCTTTGGTGTAATCCGTTTTGTCCATTATGACCAATGCACTGCCTTTGTCAGCTGGTTTTAGTACTAGATCGTGATTTTTTGTGAGTTCCAGCAGTGCCTTTTGCTCGGCGTCCGTTAGGTTGGGTTCGTTGCTAGTGGGCTTTAGGGTTTTGAGGATCTTGAGGTCCTTTTCCATTAGTTGCAGGATTGGTGCAGGAAGTTTACATGTTTCTGGTTCCCATGTAGAGGCCATCTGGAACGGTTTTCTTATTGGTGACGGGCTTGGGCCGAAATACGAGAGGATTTTTATCCTTCTGTGGTATTGAGCGAGATCTACCCCCATTGCATTTCTCAAAGTGTTGGGTTGGTTGGGTGATGGGACAAACGATAGGCCCTTTTTAAGAAGGCTGGTATGTGCCTCTGTGAGGTGAAAGGTGGATGATAGGTTAACGATCTCCTTTTCGTGCGGGGTTTTGATGGGGGTCCCCTCTAGGCTAAAAAAGATTTCCAGTGTCTTAGAATCTCTATCCCTGTCTGCGGTGACCAGTGGATTCCGTCAGGCAGAGTGGAGAACATTTCTGCTTGGATTTTGGGAATGTGATAGCTAGTTTCTGAGATGAGTGAATTTAAAATTTCGATGTTTTCCCTTGTGTTTTCAGGGATGCCCTGGGAGTAATTAAGTAGGGGAATTTTGATTGTGGCATCCGGAAATGTAGTTTGTGCTGCGTTAATCATCGCATGTAGATCTTTTTGGAGGTGGGTTCTGTTGGATATTTTCCTGTTGTTGATCCCGAAAGATAAGATAACTTTTTCAACCCTATTGTCTGTTGGTGTGTTGTTTTTTAGCAAGTGGGCAGCATGGCTGAGATTGGCCCCTGGGAAGCAGTCAACTTGCACCATAGCGTGGTTTACGAATGGGATTCTAGACATGTTGGAGTCACCTATCAGTAAGAGGGGTCTCCTGGGTTCCAAGGTCCAGTTGCGGTATTTGTTACCATGGTGGGGGTGTGATTGGAAGAGGGTATCAGGTAGTTGCTTGGGTGGAAAGGCCCCAATATTTGTGTAGGTGCATGGTTGTGGGGATGTTTCACTCAGTATCTGGGTGGATTTTGGTAGGGACCGGGTATCAATGTAATCCTTCTTTTGTTTCTTTTGGGGTGGTGGGGTTATCGGTTGACCCGAGTTATCTGGGGTGGGTATCTGGATCGGTTTTGTGGGGTTTGTTTCCGGTTGGGTCGAGTTATTTGGGATAGGGATCTGTTCTGGTTCGGTTTGGCCTGATCTCGAGGTAGTGGGTTGAGCAGGATGTATGAGGTCGAGGATACGGGTTGAGGCTTCTTTGATGGTATTCTCGGATATATGTTTGTTATCTTTTTGAGCCCATTTGATGGCGACTTTGAGGGAATTTTCCCAGTCATCCTTGGGGGCTCTTGAAAGAGTGGCTGTCAAATTTTCAATTGTTGTTAGGTAGTGTTCGTTTAGTATCTGTATTGATGTGTGGGACCAATTGAGGGCGTTCCCAGTTTTGAGCAGATCAGTGTTGTTGTTGGGGAAGGCCGGTAGGATTGCATGGACCAATTGATCCTGCGTCCTTCTAATGTTCCTAGGGGTTCTTCCGGAGGGGTCTGTGTTCTTTAGATGATGGTAGGCCTTTATCAGCTTCGACATTGCCTTGGTTTTTTCACGGAAGTCGGTAGGAATTTTGGTTTCCGCCATGGTTGTTCTGTGGTATAAAAGAGTGTGATTAGAAGGATGGTTTGGTTGGATCATTGTTATTCTGGACTAAAAGGTTAGCTATCTTGTCCGATAGGCTCTGGCTAGGTTAGGGTAGTTAAATCTATCTCGATGCGACCCCCCGCCCGGAATTGGACCAAGCAGTTGAGTAGGGAAGCAAAGGTATTGCACTGGCCGTCGCTCGTCAGTATGTGCTAAGACCTGTCCAACAATGTCCTCGTTCTTGGGTGCGTGTGGGTAAGTGAGAGGAAAATAGGATAGTATGCAGGGCGGATCGGCCGAGCACAGTGTGTGTAACGTCCATGATCCTATGTGGCAGGGAGGATCAGAGGGATGTTACGAGAAGGCGTCCGAAGCGTAACCACAAGTAGTGGATACGCATACGGTAGTTGCATCTTCTGGGGACTCCGTAATCCCATAATTGTAGTACAATCAGGGGGGAAGACAGAGGATTACCAGAAGCCCAGAGCCGACCGTAATCCCGTAGTTGACCGGCGTTAGGAGACGTCAGAACAACCAGGGAAAGACTAGAAGGCTAAGGGTGCACGCCAAGAGGAAGACCTGATTGTGTTGAGAGAAATGGTAGTCAGAACCGGTCTATTTTAGAAGCTAGATTTTAGGACACATCATCAGTAGTGCACCTCAGCATCATCAAGTGTTTCGGCCATTCCAAACTAGACACTCTCCGCTGGGTGTGGCCCACCGGGATTGATCAAGTCCCGGCGTGTGTCCCATGTCCAATTGAGCGATTTTTTACAAAAGGGGTGGAATTTTAACGTCTAAGATCAATAATTTAGAAGTTATTTTAGGGCTATTATTGCATGCTAGTTCTGAACGAAAAGAAGAAAAAAATGACATAAAGTAAAAACTTAGCTATACTAACTGAAAGTAATGGTGTCGAAAGGACTAAAACCGAAAAAATGTAGAAGGAGGAGGGGGGGTCTAGGTCCCGGTGCATCCTCGGCATGGCCACCTAAGCTGGGCCAGGGATGTAGAATTTGGGTGGTTAAGGGGTGAGTGAAGGAAGTATTGGTAGACGTCCACTGTGTGCAAAACTCCCGTAACACGCCATCGGTTAGAGGGGAGGACACGAATGGTAGTTGCTGGTTCTGGGGTTTTCTGCAGTGCCATAGATGCCCAAATGAACAGGGAAGACAGGTTCACCAGTCTGAAGGCCAAGGCCCACCACAGACCCGTGACACGCCGTCGGTCAGAGGGGAGAGTGGAAAGACCATTGGATGCATGCCAAGGCGCACTGCAATCCCATGACACGCCGTCGGTCAGGGGGGAAGGCAGTAACGACCATGGCAGTGCACCTTCAGTTTTTCAGAACCCCAAGGCTCATCACAAACCCGTAACACGCCGTCGGTTAGAGGGGAGAGTGGGGAGACCATTGGGTGCAAACCACCAAAAACTAGCAGTCCCGTAGCACGCCGTCGGCCAGAGGGGAAAGCAGTAATAAGGTGGTAATGCATGTTCCTAGGTTAGAGTGTAAACCCATAATCACCGGACAAATAGGGGGCAAAGCAGGCTGCCGTCAGAGCCCCATAGCTCGCCATGATCCCATAACACGCCGTCGGTTAGAGGGGAAGATGACCAAGCTATGGTTGCACGCCTACAATGGGATTGAGCAAATAGGACCGAATTAAACGTGTGTGGTGAGAGATGGACTGTGCATTGGTGAGGCTAATCCTCATAGAAGACTTGGCGACATTTAAGGTCCTGACTGCCCTGGACCACCACACCCGCGTGCTGTCCAAGGGACCCGGGGGGCTGCATACTTACCGTCTGTCCGCCAACAAACCACTTGTTATCACCGTTAGGTTACCATGGTTTGGCCAGAACAGAACCTGAAGATCTGGTTGTTGGTTTTTGAAGTGAAAGTTGAGGGAGCAAACGTGATAACCTACCCAGGAAAGGCCCCTGGTGAAGTTAAGCACGTCGTCTGGTGATCTGCCGCCGCTGAAGCACCAAGAGTGCTGTGACTGTCGCTGTGGACCTCCGTTGAGGTGTGGGGGGTCGTCGTCTTCGTTTGTTGGCCATTATTGGAGCACTGAACAGTGCTATTTTGGCCATCGATGGCCATCCCTCGTTGTCTCTGCCGTGAAGTCTCTTGCTGGGGCACTAAGCAGTGCCGTTTTTGGCCGTCCATGGCCGTGCCACAAAGTCCCTGCAGTGGAGGGGCACTTAAAAGTGCTTTTGAGGGATGTCCAGAGCCGTCTCTGTCCTTCTCCTGCAGTTGGTGAGGTGTCGAGGGAGCTGGAATCATCGCCGTTGTATCTGCCGCCGAGATGTCAAACTGCCGCTGTTCAAAATTCTCTGGGAGTCGTCTGTCTTCTTCCGGAGTCACCCGTAGATTGGAAATACTCAATTTGTGGGTTTGTCGCAAGAGGTAAGTCTTTTCCAGTATAGTAATCTTCACTCGTGGTGTCGGAATTGCCATAAACCATATTACCCATGTTGCCAAGTTGTTAAATTTGCATATAAGCCTTGAATACATCTTATTTCCTGCTAAATTTGCATAAACGGACCATGATGCATTGTAAAGAAGTTTTTAGAAACCATGAGAAAGGAAGATGGTTGAAATAATGTGGTGGTGAATGGATTGCTTTGGGTTTTATGGGGCTGCAACACTGACACACCCCGTGGAGCGGAGGCCCACCCGGCCACCACCACAGTGGGATGGCAATTGTAAAAGGATAAAATGTCAAAAGTTTATTAGATTTATAATTTTTATTAATTTTAAATCATTTCAAAATGCCGTTTAAAGGTTTCTTATGAAGGGGGTGTTACAAGTGAGTGAGTGACAAAAAAGGGGGTGGAGTCAAAGGTGGGTGTGGTCTGGGTTAAGGTTAGGGTTAGGTGTAGAGGAGTTAGATTCAGGGTTAGGGCTAAAAGGGTTAAGGTTAGGGGCCAAGATAGGGTTAGGTTTGGTGTTTTTAGAGGTTAAGGTTAGGGATAAAAAAGTTGGGTTAGGGTTAGGTTTTGGAGTTAGGGTTAGGGGTTAGGGTTAGTGTTAGGGATTAAAAATTGAGGTTGAGTTTGGAAGTAGGGTTGGGGTTAGGTTTAGGGTTAGAGTATTGAGGTTTATGTAGGAGTAGAAGAGTTAGGGAGAAGAGGGTCTGGTCCGACCTCTCAACTCCCCCTGCCGGATCGGGCTGTACACTCTCACTCCCACACCCCTCAACAAAAGGGGCGGGGAGGAGAGTCAGTCAAACAGGTAGGCAAAAGAGGTAGGCGATGAGGTTTGTAAAAGAGTTAGGGAAAAGAAGGTAGGCGAGTAGAGTTGGGGTTAGGTTTAGGGTTAGAGTATTGAGGTTTATGTAGGAGTAGAAGAGTTAGGGAGAAGAGGGTCTGGTCCGACCTCTCAACTCCCCCTGCCGGATCGGGCTGTACACTCTCACTCCCACACCCCTCAACAAAAGGGGTGGGGAGGAGAGTCAGTAAAACAGGTAGGCGATGAGGTTTGTGTTGGAGTAAAAGAGTTAGGGAAAGAAGGTAGGTGAGTAGGGTCGGGGTTAGGTTTAGGGTTAGAGTATTGAGGTTTATGTAGGAGTAGAAGAGTTAGGGAGAAGAGGGTCTGGTCCGACCTCTCAACCCCCCCTGCCGGATCGGGCTGTACACTCTCACTCCCACACCCCTCAACAAAAGGGGCGGGGAGGAGAGTTAGTAAAACAGGTAGGCAAATGAAGGTAGGCGATGAGGTTTGTGTAGGAGTAAAAGAGTTAGGGAGAAGAGGGTCTGGTCCGACCTCTCAACTCCCCCTGCCGGGTCGGGCTGTACACTCTCACTCCCACACCACCTTTTATCAGGGGCGGGGAGGAGAGTGGGTGGGTAAGAAAATAAGCTTTATTAAAAGAAATGAGTTTTTATTTGAAGAAAGGATGGGGATCTGAAATGGATGTATTCCTGCATAAAAATGCCTGGAATAATTTTCCAAAAGTCATCATTTCCCGTCCTCATTTTTTTATTATTTATTCATTTTTCACGTAGAGGAAAAAAATAACAAGTTGGGTAACAATAATAAAACATTTGAAATATTTACATAACATAGAAAAACATTTAGAAATATACTTTTTAAGAGATCTTGATGAAAAAAGAAAAAAGAAAAAAGAAAAAGATTTTCAAATAGTATCACCTTCCTCATTTAGTCCAAAAGGGTGAGTAGTGCCCAGTCTATTGATCCATTTCTGTTTCGTTCTGTTCCTCTGAGGGAAGGTCCAGGTTGGGTCGTGTTCCAATCCACGGATCAAGAAGTTTCCAGGTCCGTGTTTCCGAAAGTGGCTTGTCAGGTAAGTGAGTGGTTCCAGGTTGTTGGAAAATCTGTCCATGTATTTTGTCCTTCTGTCATCCAGTGATTTGGAAGTTTGGCCAACGTACTTTTGGGGACATTTTTTGCAGGATAACAAGTAAACGCTGTTGGTGAGTGTTGAAGGTGAGGGTCTCGGTAATGTAATTACAGATTTTGTTTTCAGATTTTTGACTGATTTGTGTTTAGTGATTGTGGTTTTGTTTTCTGGGCGATGTAGCTTGGCCCTAACCAACAGATTTTGTAGGTTTGGGTTTTTTTTGTAGGCCGAGATCACTTTACATTCTTGACCAAGAGTAGTTTGGGAAAATGTTTCAGAGAAGTTTCGTTTGAGGAGTTGGTTAATCGTAACCGTGTAGTTGGAGTAGAGGGATATCAAAGGGATAAGGTTTTTTTTAATGGTTTTTTGTTGGTTGTTGTTTTGTTTCTGTATCACCTTTGAATGAATCTGTTTTTGAACACCTCTAAGGAAGGACCTTTGATATCCTCTTTGCCTTAAGGTTTTGTTGAGGGTATGGATTGCCTCATATTCATCTTTGGGGTTACTGCAGATTCTGTTAAATCTGATTAGTTGGGATTTGTAAATGCCCTTGAAAACGTGTTTGGGGTGGAAGCTGTGTTTGTGCAGTAAAGCGTGAGTATCTGTGGGCTTGAAATATACTTTGGTGTCCAGTTTCCCTGTGTCCAGGAAACTGGATCCCTTGTATACCGTGACATCCAAGAAATGGACCTCAAGGTCATGAAGAGTAGGGTCCAATCGTATCGAGGCATGATGTGCGTTGAGGGTTTGGACAAAATCATTGAAGTCATCATCTGAGTATGTCCAAATCCCGAAAATGTCATCCAAATATCGGAAATATATCAGTGGTGTCTTGTTACATTTGGGGAAGACCGTGTCTTCCCAATCTGCCATATAAATGTTGGCGTATGCTGGGGCGAATTTCTTTCCCATCGCTGTACCTTTAATTTGTAGGTAAACTTTGTCGTCGAAAACAAAATCGTTTTTGGTCAGATTGATTTGTAGGAGTTGCAGAAGTTCCTCTTCCGGTCTGTTGGGGTCGGGGTATTTTTGGAACCATTTTTTTACCGCGGTCAGACCTAGAGGGATTTCAATATTGGTGTAGAGACTATTTACATCCATGGTGAAAAGTTTGCAGTTTTCTGTTATTGTGGTTTGGCTGAGTTTCTCGATAAAATCTGGTGTGTCTTTTAGGTAACTCGGGTGTCTGTTGGAAAGGGGTGTGAGAAAGAAATCTAAGTATTCGGCAACACCATAGCTTTCACTGCTGCAATCGGAGATTATTGGTCTTCCCGGTGGTATGTTATTGTTCCACTTGTCCAGTGGTTTGTGGATTTTTGGGAGCATGTAGAATAATCGAGGTCTATGGGGTGTTTGCCCTTTCAGATATATGCCCTGTTCTTTGGTGAGGTGTCGTTTTGTTATTAGTGTGTCCAGGATTTGTGCTATTTCTGTGGCCGTATTGTCTTTTATGGACTGGGCTAATGGGATGTAGTAGTTTGTATCCGTTAATTGGCGCAATGCTTCTTTGGTGTAATCCGTTTTGTCCATTATGACCAATGCACTGCCTTTGTCAGCTGGTTTTAGTACTAGATCGTGATTTTTTGTGAGTTCCAGCAGTGCCTTTTGCTCGGCGTCCGTTAGGTTGGGTTCGTTGCTAGTGGGCTTTAGGGTTTTGAGGATCTTGAGGTCCTTTTCCATTAGTTGCAGGATTGGTGCAGGAAGTTTACATGTTTCTGGTTCCCATGTAGAGGCCATCTGGAACGGTTTTCTTATTGGTGACGGGCTTGGGCCGAAATACGAGAGGATTTTTATCCTTCTGTGGTATTGAGCGAGATCTACCCCCATTGCATTTCTCAAAGTGTTGGGTTGGTTGGGTGATGGGACAAACGATAGGCCCTTTTTAAGAAGGCTGGTATGTGCCTCTGTGAGGTGAAAGGTGGATGATAGGTTAACGATCTCCTTTTCGTGCGGGGTTTTGATGGGGGTCCCCTCTAGGCTAAAAAAGATTTCCAGTGTCTTAGAATCTCTATCCCTGTCTGCGGTGACCAGTGGATTCCGTCAGGCAGAGTGGAGAACATTTCTGCTTGGATTTTGGGAATGTGATAGCTAGTTTCTGAGATGAGTGAATTTAAAATTTCGATGTTTTCCCTTGTGTTTTCAGGGATGCCCTGGGAGTAATTAAGTAGGGGAATTTTGATTGTGGCATCCGGAAATGTAGTTTGTGCTGCGTTAATCATCGCATGTAGATCTTTTTGGAGGTGGGTTCTGTTGGATATTTTCCTGTTGTTGATCCCGAAAGATAAGATAACTTTTTCAACCCTATTGTCTGTTGGTGTGTTGTTTTTTAGCAAGTGGGCAGCATGGCTGAGATTGGCCCCTGGGAAGCAGTCAACTTGCACCATAGCGTGGTTTACGAATGGGATTCTAGACATGTTGGAGTCACCTATCAGTAAGAGGGGTCTCCTGGGTTCCAAGGTCCAGTTGCGGTATTTGTTACCATGGTGGGGGTGTGATTGGAAGAGGGTATCAGGTAGTTGCTTGGGTGGAAAGGCCCCAATATTTGTGTAGGTGCATGGTTGTGGGGATGTTTCACTCAGTATCTGGGTGGATTTTGGTAGGGACCGGGTATCAATGTAATCCTTCTTTTGTTTCTTTTGGGGTGGTGGGGTTATCGGTTGACCCGAGTTATCTGGGGTGGGTATCTGGATCGGTTTTGTGGGGTTTGTTTCCGGTTGGGTCGAGTTATTTGGGATAGGGATCTGTTCTGGTTCGGTTTGGCCTGATCTCGAGGTAGTGGGTTGAGCAGGATGTATGAGGTCGAGGATACGGGTTGAGGCTTCTTTGATGGTATTCTCGGATATATGTTTGTTATCTTTTTGAGCCCATTTGATGGCGACTTTGAGGGAATTTTCCCAGTCATCCTTGGGGGCTCTTGAAAGAGTGGCTGTCAAATTTTCAATTGTTGTTAGGTAGTGTTCGTTTAGTATCTGTATTGATGTGTGGGACCAATTGAGGGCGTTCCCAGTTTTGAGCAGATCAGTGTTGTTGTTGGGGAAGGCCGGTAGGATTGCATGGACCAATTGATCCTGCGTCCTTCTAATGTTCCTAGGGGTTCTTCCGGAGGGGTCTGTGTTCTTTAGATGATGGTAGGCCTTTATCAGCTTCGACATTGCCTTGGTTTTTTCACGGAAGTCGGTAGGAATTTTGGTTTCCGCCATGGTTGTTCTGTGGTATAAAAGAGTGTGATTAGAAGGATGGTTTGGTTGGATCATTGTTATTCTGGACTAAAAGGTTAGCTATCTTGTCCGATAGGCTCTGGCTAGGTTAGGGTAGTTAAATCTATCTCGATGCGACCCCCCGCCCGGAATTGGACCAAGCAGTTGAGTAGGGAAGCAAAGGTATTGCACTGGCCGTCGCTCGTCAGTATGTGCTAAGACCTGTCCAACAATGTCCTCGTTCTTGGGTGCGTGTGGGTAAGTGAGAGGAAAATAGGATAGTATGCAGGGCGGATCGGCCGAGCACAGTGTGTGTAACGTCCATGATCCTATGTGGCAGGGAGGATCAGAGGGATGTTACGAGAAGGCGTCCGAAGCGTAACCACAAGTAGTGGATACGCATACGGTAGTTGCATCTTCTGGGGACTCCGTAATCCCATAATTGTAGTACAATCAGGGGGGAAGACAGAGGATTACCAGAAGCCCAGAGCCGACCGTAATCCCGTAGTTGACCGGCGTTAGGAGACGTCAGAACAACCAGGGAAAGACTAGAAGGCTAAGGGTGCACGCCAAGAGGAAGACCTGATTGTGTTGAGAGAAATGGTAGTCAGAACCGGTCTATTTTAGAAGCTAGATTTTAGGACACATCATCAGTAGTGCACCTCAGCATCATCAAGTGTTTCGGCCATTCCAAACTAGACACTCTCCGCTGGGTGTGGCCCACCGGGATTGATCAAGTCCCGGCGTGTGTCCCATGTCCAATTGAGCGATTTTTTACAAAAGGGGTGGAATTTTAACGTCTAAGATCAATAATTTAGAAGTTATTTTAGGGCTATTATTGCATGCTAGTTCTGAACGAAAAGAAGAAAAAAATGACATAAAGTAAAAACTTAGCTATACTAACTGAAAGTAATGGTGTCGAAAGGACTAAAACCGAAAAAATGTAGAAGGAGGAGGGGGGGTCTAGGTCCCGGTGCATCCTCGGCATGGCCACCTAAGCTGGGCCAGGGATGTAGAATTTGGGTGGTTAAGGGGTGAGTGAAGGAAGTATTGGTAGACGTCCACTGTGTGCAAAACTCCCGTAACACGCCATCGGTTAGAGGGGAGGACACGAATGGTAGTTGCTGGTTCTGGGGTTTTCTGCAGTGCCATAGATGCCCAAATGAACAGGGAAGACAGGTTCACCAGTCTGAAGGCCAAGGCCCACCACAGACCCGTGACACGCCGTCGGTCAGAGGGGAGAGTGGAAAGACCATTGGATGCATGCCAAGGCGCACTGCAATCCCATGACACGCCGTCGGTCAGGGGGGAAGGCAGTAACGACCATGGCAGTGCACCTTCAGTTTTTCAGAACCCCAAGGCTCATCACAAACCCGTAACACGCCGTCGGTTAGAGGGGAGAGTGGGGAGACCATTGGGTGCAAACCACCAAAAACTAGCAGTCCCGTAGCACGCCGTCGGCCAGAGGGGAAAGCAGTAATAAGGTGGTAATGCATGTTCCTAGGTTAGAGTGTAAACCCATAATCACCGGACAAATAGGGGGCAAAGCAGGCTGCCGTCAGAGCCCCATAGCTCGCCATGATCCCATAACACGCCGTCGGTTAGAGGGGAAGATGACCAAGCTATGGTTGCACGCCTACAATGGGATTGAGCAAATAGGACCGAATTAAACGTGTGTGGTGAGAGATGGACTGTGCATTGGTGAGGCTAATCCTCATAGAAGACTTGGCGACATTTAAGGTCCTGACTGCCCTGGACCACCACACCCGCGTGCTGTCCAAGGGACCCGGGGGGCTGCATACTTACCGTCTGTCCGCCAACAAACCACTTGTTATCACCGTTAGGTTACCATGGTTTGGCCAGAACAGAACCTGAAGATCTGGTTGTTGGTTTTTGAAGTGAAAGTTGAGGGAGCAAACGTGATAACCTACCCAGGAAAGGCCCCTGGTGAAGTTAAGCACGTCGTCTGGTGATCTGCCGCCGCTGAAGCACCAAGAGTGCTGTGACTGTCGCTGTGGACCTCCGTTGAGGTGTGGGGGGTCGTCGTCTTCGTTTGTTGGCCATTATTGGAGCACTGAACAGTGCTATTTTGGCCATCGATGGCCATCCCTCGTTGTCTCTGCCGTGAAGTCTCTTGCTGGGGCACTAAGCAGTGCCGTTTTTGGCCGTCCATGGCCGTGCCACAAAGTCCCTGCAGTGGAGGGGCACTTAAAAGTGCTTTTGAGGGATGTCCAGAGCCGTCTCTGTCCTTCTCCTGCAGTTGGTGAGGTGTCGAGGGAGCTGGAATCATCGCCGTTGTATCTGCCGCCGAGATGTCAAACTGCCGCTGTTCAAAATTCTCTGGGAGTCGTCTGTCTTCTTCCGGAGTCACCCGTAGATTGGAAATACTCAATTTGTGGTTTGTCGCAAGAGGTAAGTCTTTTCCAGTATAGTAATCTTCACTCGTGGTGTCGGAATTGCCATAAACCATATTACCCATGTTGCCAAGTTGTTAAATTTGCATATAAGCCTTGAATACATCTTATTTCCTGCTAAATTTGCATAAACGGACCATGATGCATTGTAAAGAAGTTTTTAGAAACCATGAGAAAGGAAGATGGTTGAAATAATGTGGTGGTGAATGGATTGCTTTGGGTTTTATGGGGCTGCAACACTGACACACCCCGTGGAGCGGAGGCCCACCCGGCCACCACCACAGTGGGATGGCAATTGTAAAAGGATAAAATGTCAAAAGTTTATTAGATTTATAATTTTTATTAATTTTAAATCATTTCAAAATGCCGTTTAAAGGTTTCTTATGAAGGGGGTGTTACAAGTGAGTGAGTGACAAAAAAGGGGGTGGAGTCAAAGGTGGGTGTGGTCTGGGTTAAGGTTAGGGTTAGGTGTAGAGGAGTTAGATTCAGGGTTAGGGCTAAAAGGGTTAAGGTTAGGGGCCAAGATAGGGTTAGGTTTGGTGTTTTTAGAGGTTAAGGTTAGGGATAAAAAAGTTGGGTTAGGGTTAGGTTTTGGAGTTAGGGTTAGGGGTTAGGGTTAGTGTTAGGGATTAAAAATTGAGGTTGAGTTTGGAAGTAGGGTTGGGGTTAGGTTTAGGGTTAGAGTATTGAGGTTTATGTAGGAGTAGAAGAGTTAGGGAGAAGAGGGTCTGGTCCGACCTCTCAACTCCCCCTGCCGGATCGGGCTGTACACTCTCACTCCCACACCCCTCAACAAAAGGGGCGGGGAGGAGAGTCAGTCAAACAGGTAGGCAAAAGAAGGTAGGCGATGAGGTTTGTAAAAAGAGTTAGGGAAAAGAAGGTAGGCGAGTAGAGTTGGGGTTAGGTTTAGGGTTAGAGTATTGAGGTTTATGTAGGAGTAGAAGAGTTAGGGAGAAGAGGGTCTGGTCCGACCTCTCAACTCCCCCTGCCGGATCGGGCTGTACACTCTCACTCCCACACCCCTCAACAAAAGGGGTGGGGAGGAGAGTCAGTAAAACAGGTAGGCGATGAGGTTTGTGTTGGAGTAAAAGAGTTAGGGGAAAGAAGGTAGGTGAGTAGGGTCGGGGTTAGGTTTAGGGTTAGAGTATTGAGGTTTATGTAGGAGTAGAAGAGTTAGGGAGAAGAGGGTCTGGTCCGACCTCTCAACTCCCCCTGCCGGATCGGGCTGTACACTCTCACTCCCACACCCCTCAACAAAAGGGGCGGGGAGGAGAGTTAGTAAAACAGGTAGGCAAATGAAGGTAGGCGATGAGGTTTGTGTAGGAGTAAAAGAGTTAGGGAGAAGAGGGTCTGGTCCGACCTCTCAACTCCCCCTGCCGGGTCGGGCTGTACACTCTCACTCCCACACCACCTTTTATCAGGGGCGGGGAGGAGAGTGGGTGGGTAAGAAAATAAGCTTTATTAAAAGAAATGAGTTTTTATTTGAAGAAAGGATGGGGATCTGAAATGGATGTATTCCTGCATAAAAATGCCTGGAATAATTTTCCAAAAGTCATCATTTCCCGTCCTCATTTTTTTATTTATTCATTTTTCACGTAGAGGAAAAAAATAACAAGTTGGGTAACAATAATAAAACATTTGAAATATTTACATAACATAGAAAAACATTTAGAAATATACTTTTTAAGAGATCTTGATGAAAAAAGAAAAAAGAAAAAAGAAAAGATTTTCAAATAGTATCACCTTCCTCATTTAGTCCAAAAGGGTGAGTAGTGCCCAGTCTATTGATCCATTTCTGTTTCGTTCTGTTCCTCTGAGGGAAGGTCCAGGTTGGGTCGTGTTCCAATCCACGGATCAAGAAGTTTCCAGGTCCGTGTTTCCGAAAGTGGCTTGTCAGGTAAGTGAGTGGTTCCAGGTTGTTGGAAAATCTGTCCATGTATTTTGTCCTTCTGTCATCCAGTGATTTGGAAGTTTGGCCAACGTACTTTTGGGGACATTTTTTGCAGGATAACAAGTAAACGCTGTTGGTGAGTGTTGAAGGTGAGGGTCTCGGTAATGTAATTACAGATTTTGTTTTCAGATTTTTGACTGATTTGTGTTTAGTGATTGTGGTTTTGTTTTCTGGGCGATGTAGCTTGGCCCTAACCAACAGATTTTGTAGGTTTGGGTTTTTTTGTAGGCCGAGATCACTTTACATTCTTGACCAAGAGTAGTTTGGGAAAATGTTTCAGAGAAGTTTCGTTTGAGGAGTTGGTTAATCGTAACCGTGTAGTTGGAGTAGAGGGATATCAAAGGGATAAGGTTTTTTTTAATGGTTTTTTGTTGGTTGTTGTTTTGTTTCTGTATCACCTTTGAATGAATCTGTTTTTGAACACCTCTAAGGAAGGACCTTTGATATCCTCTTTGCCTTAAGGTTTTGTTGAGGGTATGGATTGCCTCATATTCATCTTTGGGGTTACTGCAGATTCTGTTAAATCTGATTAGTTGGGATTTGTAAATGCCCTTGAAAACGTGTTTGGGGTGGAAGCTGTGTTTGTGCAGTAAAGCGTGAGTATCTGTGGGCTTGAAATATACTTTGGTGTCCAGTTTCCCTGTGTCCAGGAAACTGGATCCCTTGTATACCGTGACATCCAAGAAATGGACCTCAAGGTCATGAAGAGTAGGGTCCAATCGTATCGAGGCATGATGTGCGTTGAGGGTTTGGACAAAATCATTGAAGTCATCATCTGAGTATGTCCAAATCCCGAAAATGTCATCCAAATATCGGAAATATATCAGTGGTGTCTTGTTACATTTGGGGAAGACCGTGTCTTCCCAATCTGCCATATAAATGTTGGCGTATGCTGGGGCGAATTTCTTTCCCATCGCTGTACCTTTAATTTGTAGGTAAACTTTGTCGTCGAAAACAAAATCGTTTTTGGTCAGATTGATTTGTAGGAGTTGCAGAAGTTCCTCTTCCGGTCTGTTGGGGTCGGGGTATTTTTGGAACCATTTTTTTACCGCGGTCAGACCTAGAGGGATTTCAATATTGGTGTAGAGACTATTTACATCCATGGTGAAAAGTTTGCAGTTTTCTGTTATTGTGGTTTGGCTGAGTTTCTCGATAAAATCTGGTGTGTCTTTTAGGTAACTCGGGTGTCTGTTGGAAAGGGGTGTGAGAAAGAAATCTAAGTATTCGGCAACACCATAGCTTTCACTGCTGCAATCGGAGATTATTGGTCTTCCCGGTGGTATGTTATTGTTCCACTTGTCCAGTGGTTTGTGGATTTTTGGGAGCATGTAGAATAATCGAGGTCTATGGGGTGTTTGCCCTTTCAGATATATGCCCTGTTCTTTGGTGAGGTGTCGTTTTGTTATTAGTGTGTCCAGGATTTGTGCTATTTCTGTGGCCGTATTGTCTTTTATGGACTGGGCTAATGGGATGTAGTAGTTTGTATCCGTTAATTGGCGCAATGCTTCTTTGGTGTAATCCGTTTTGTCCATTATGACCAATGCACTGCCTTTGTCAGCTGGTTTTAGTACTAGATCGTGATTTTTTGTGAGTTCCAGCAGTGCCTTTTGCTCGGCGTCCGTTAGGTTGGGTTCGTTGCTAGTGGGCTTTAGGGTTTTGAGGATCTTGAGGTCCTTTTCCATTAGTTGCAGGATTGGTGCAGGAAGTTTACATGTTTCTGGTTCCCATGTAGAGGCCATCTGGAACGGTTTTCTTATTGGTGACGGGCTTGGGCCGAAATACGAGAGGATTTTTATCCTTCTGTGGTATTGAGCGAGATCTACCCCCATTGCATTTCTCAAAGTGTTGGGTTGGTTGGGTGATGGGACAAACGATAGGCCCTTTTTAAGAAGGCTGGTATGTGCCTCTGTGAGGTGAAAGGTGGATGATAGGTTAACGATCTCCTTTTCGTGCGGGGTTTTGATGGGGGTCCCCTCTAGGCTAAAAAAGATTTCCAGTGTCTTAGAATCTCTATCCCTGTCTGCGGTGACCAGTGGATTCCGTCAGGCAGAGTGGAGAACATTTCTGCTTGGATTTTGGGAATGTGATAGCTAGTTTCTGAGATGAGTGAATTTAAAATTTCGATGTTTTCCCTTGTGTTTTCAGGGATGCCCTGGGAGTAATTAAGTAGGGGAATTTTGATTGTGGCATCCGGAAATGTAGTTTGTGCTGCGTTAATCATCGCATGTAGATCTTTTTGGAGGTGGGTTCTGTTGGATATTTTCCTGTTGTTGATCCCGAAAGATAAGATAACTTTTTCAACCCTATTGTCTGTTGGTGTGTTGTTTTTTAGCAAGTGGGCAGCATGGCTGAGATTGGCCCCTGGGAAGCAGTCAACTTGCACCATAGCGTGGTTTACGAATGGGATTCTAGACATGTTGGAGTCACCTATCAGTAAGAGGGGTCTCCTGGGTTCCAAGGTCCAGTTGCGGTATTTGTTACCATGGTGGGGGTGTGATTGGAAGAGGGTATCAGGTAGTTGCTTGGGTGGAAAGGCCCCAATATTTGTGTAGGTGCATGGTTGTGGGGATGTTTCACTCAGTATCTGGGTGGATTTTGGTAGGGACCGGGTATCAATGTAATCCTTCTTTTGTTTCTTTTGGGGTGGTGGGGTTATCGGTTGACCCGAGTTATCTGGGGTGGGTATCTGGATCGGTTTTGTGGGGTTTGTTTCCGGTTGGGTCGAGTTATTTGGGATAGGGATCTGTTCTGGTTCGGTTTGGCCTGATCTCGAGGTAGTGGGTTGAGCAGGATGTATGAGGTCGAGGATACGGGTTGAGGCTTCTTTGATGGTATTCTCGGATATATGTTTGTTATCTTTTTGAGCCCATTTGATGGCGACTTTGAGGGAATTTTCCCAGTCATCCTTGGGGGCTCTTGAAAGAGTGGCTGTCAAATTTTCAATTGTTGTTAGGTAGTGTTCGTTTAGTATCTGTATTGATGTGTGGGACCAATTGAGGGCGTTCCCAGTTTTGAGCAGATCAGTGTTGTTGTTGGGGAAGGCCGGTAGGATTGCATGGACCAATTGATCCTGCGTCCTTCTAATGTTCCTAGGGGTTCTTCCGGAGGGGTCTGTGTTCTTTAGATGATGGTAGGCCTTTATCAGCTTCGACATTGCCTTGGTTTTTTCACGGAAGTCGGTAGGAATTTTGGTTTCCGCCATGGTTGTTCTGTGGTATAAAAGAGTGTGATTAGAAGGATGGTTTGGTTGGATCATTGTTATTCTGGACTAAAAGGTTAGCTATCTTGTCCGATAGGCTCTGGCTAGGTTAGGGTAGTTAAATCTATCTCGATGCGACCCCCCGCCCGGAATTGGACCAAGCAGTTGAGTAGGGAAGCAAAGGTATTGCACTGGCCGTCGCTCGTCAGTATGTGCTAAGACCTGTCCAACAATGTCCTCGTTCTTGGGTGCGTGTGGGTAAGTGAGAGGAAAATAGGATAGTATGCAGGGCGGATCGGCCGAGCACAGTGTGTGTAACGTCCATGATCCTATGTGGCAGGGAGGATCAGAGGGATGTTACGAGAAGGCGTCCGAAGCGTAACCACAAGTAGTGGATACGCATACGGTAGTTGCATCTTCTGGGGACTCCGTAATCCCATAATTGTAGTACAATCAGGGGGGAAGACAGAGGATTACCAGAAGCCCAGAGCCGACCGTAATCCCGTAGTTGACCGGCGTTAGGAGACGTCAGAACAACCAGGGAAAGACTAGAAGGCTAAGGGTGCACGCCAAGAGGAAGACCTGATTGTGTTGAGAGAAATGGTAGTCAGAACCGGTCTATTTTAGAAGCTAGATTTTAGGACACATCATCAGTAGTGCACCTCAGCATCATCAAGTGTTTCGGCCATTCCAAACTAGACACTCTCCGCTGGGTGTGGCCCACCGGGATTGATCAAGTCCCGGCGTGTGTCCCATGTCCAATTGAGCGATTTTTTACAAAAGGGGTGGAATTTTAACGTCTAAGATCAATAATTTAGAAGTTATTTTAGGGCTATTATTGCATGCTAGTTCTGAACGAAAAGAAGAAAAAAAATGACATAAAGTAAAAACTTAGCTATACTAACTGAAAGTAATGGTGTCGAAAGGACTAAAACCGAAAAAATGTAGAAGGAGGAGGGGGGGTCTAGGTCCCGGTGCATCCTCGGCATGGCCACCTAAGCTGGGCCAGGGATGTAGAATTTGGGTGGTTAAGGGGTGAGTGAAGGAAGTATTGGTAGACGTCCACTGTGTGCAAAACTCCCGTAACACGCCATCGGTTAGAGGGGAGGACACGAATGGTAGTTGCTGGTTCTGGGGTTTTCTGCAGTGCCATAGATGCCCAAATGAACAGGGAAGACAGGTTCACCAGTCTGAAGGCCAAGGCCCACCACAGACCCGTGACACGCCGTCGGTCAGAGGGGAGAGTGGAAAGACCATTGGATGCATGCCAAGGCGCACTGCAATCCCATGACACGCCGTCGGTCAGGGGGGAAGGCAGTAACGACCATGGCAGTGCACCTTCAGTTTTTCAGAACCCCAAGGCTCATCACAAACCCGTAACACGCCGTCGGTTAGAGGGGAGAGTGGGGAGACCATTGGGTGCAAACCACCAAAAACTAGCAGTCCCGTAGCACGCCGTCGGCCAGAGGGGAAAGCAGTAATAAGGTGGTAATGCATGTTCCTAGGTTAGAGTGTAAACCCATAATCACCGGACAAATAGGGGGCAAAGCAGGCTGCCGTCAGAGCCCCATAGCTCGCCATGATCCCATAACACGCCGTCGGTTAGAGGGGAAGATGACCAAGCTATGGTTGCACGCCTACAATGGGATTGAGCAAATAGGACCGAATTAAACGTGTGTGGTGAGAGATGGACTGTGCATTGGTGAGGCTAATCCTCATAGAAGACTTGGCGACATTTAAGGTCCTGACTGCCCTGGACCACCACACCCGCGTGCTGTCCAAGGGACCCGGGGGGCTGCATACTTACCGTCTGTCCGCCAACAAACCACTTGTTATCACCGTTAGGTTACCATGGTTTGGCCAGAACAGAACCTGAAGATCTGGTTGTTGGTTTTTGAAGTGAAAGTTGAGGGAGCAAACGTGATAACCTACCCAGGAAAGGCCCCTGGTGAAGTTAAGCACGTCGTCTGGTGATCTGCCGCCGCTGAAGCACCAAGAGTGCTGTGACTGTCGCTGTGGACCTCCGTTGAGGTGTGGGGGGTCGTCGTCTTCGTTTGTTGGCCATTATTGGAGCACTGAACAGTGCTATTTTGGCCATCGATGGCCATCCCTCGTTGTCTCTGCCGTGAAGTCTCTTGCTGGGGCACTAAGCAGTGCCGTTTTTGGCCGTCCATGGCCGTGCCACAAAGTCCCTGCAGTGGAGGGGCACTAAAAAGTGCTTTTGAGGGATGTCCAGAGCCGTCTCTGTCCTTCTCCTGCAGTTGGTGAGGTGTCGAGGGAGCTGGAATCATCGCCGTTGTATCTGCCGCCGAGATGTCAAACTGCCGCTGTTCAAAATTCTCTGGGAGTCGTCTGTCTTCTTCCGGAGTCACCCGTAGATTGGAAATACTCAATTTGTGGTTTGTCGCAAGAGGTAAGTCTTTTCCAGTATAGTAATCTTCACTCGTGGTGTCGGAATTGCCATAAACCATATTACCCATGTTGCCAAGTTGTTAAATTTGCATATAAGCCTTGAATACATCTTATTTCCTGCTAAATTTGCATAAACGGACCATGATGCATTGTAAAGAAGTTTTTAGAAACCATGAGAAAGGAAGATGGTTGAAATAATGTGGTGGTGAATGGATTGCTTTGGGTTTTATGGGGCTGCAACACTGACACACCCCGTGGAGCGGAGGCCCACCCGGCCACCACCACAGTGGGATGGCAATTGTAAAAGGATAAAATGTCAAAAGTTCATTAGATTTATAATTTTTATTAATTTTAAATCATTTCAAAATGCCGTTTAAAGGTTTCTTATGAAGGGGGTGTTACAAGTGAGTGAGTGACAAAAAGGGGGTGGAGTCAAAGGTGGGTGTGGTCTGGGTTAAGGTTAGGGTTAGGTGTAGAGGAGTTAGATTCAGGGTTAGGGCTAAAAGGGTTAAGGTTAGGGGCCAAGATAGGGTTAGGTTTGGTGTTTTTAGAGGTTAAGGTTAGGGATAAAAAAGTTGGGTTAGGGTTAGGTTTTGGAGTTAGGGTTAGGGGTTAGGGTTAGTGTTAGGGATTAAAAATTGAGGTTGAGTTTGGAAGTAGGGTTGGGGTTAGGTTTAGGGTTAGAGTATTGAGGTTTATGTAGGAGTAGAAGAGTTAGGGAGAAGAGGGTCTGGTCCGACCTCTCAACTCCCCCTGCCGGATCGGGCTGTACACTCTCACTCCCACACCCCTCAACAAAAGGGGCGGGGAGGAGAGTCAGTCAAACAGGTAGGCAAAAGAAGGTAGGCGATGAGGTTTGTAAAAAGAGTTAGGGAAAAGAAGGTAGGCGAGTAGAGTTGGGGTTAGGTTTAGGGTTAGAGTATTGAGGTTTATGTAGGAGTAGAAGAGTTAGGGAGAAGAGGGTCTGGTCCGACCTCTCAACTCCCCCTGCCGGATCGGGCTGTACACTCTCACTCCCACACCCCTCAACAAAAGGGGTGGGGAGGAGAGTCAGTAAAACAGGTAGGCGATGAGGTTTGTGTTGGAGTAAAAGAGTTAGGGAAAAGAAGGTAGGTGAGTAGGGTCGGGGTTAGGTTTAGGGTTAGAGTATTGAGGTTTATGTAGGAGTAGAAGAGTTAGGGAGAAGAGGGTCTGGTCCGACCTCTCAACTCCCCCTGCCGGATCGGGCTGTACACTCTCACTCCCACACCCCTCAACAAAAGGGGCGGGGAGGAGAGTTAGTAAAACAGGTAGGCAAATGAAGGTAGGCGATGAGGTTTGTGTAGGAGTAAAAGAGTTAGGGAGAAGAGGGTCTGGTCCGACCTCTCAACTCCCCCTGCCGGGTCGGGCTGTACACTCTCACTCCCACACCACCTTTTATCAGGGGCAGGGAGGAGAGTGGGTGGGTAAGAAAATAAGCTTTATTAAAAGAAATGAGTTTTTATTTGAAGAAAGGATGGGGATCTGAAATGGATGTATTCCTGCATAAAAATGCCTGGAATAATTTTCCAAAAGTCATCATTTCCCGTCCTCATTTTTTTATTTATTCATTTTTCACGTAGAGGAAAAAAAATAACAAGTTGGGTAACAATAATAAAACATTTGAAATATTTACATAACATTTAGAAATATACTTTTTAAGAGATCTTGATGAAAAAAGAAAAAAGAAAAAAGAAAAAGATTTTCAAATAGTATCACCTTCCTCATTTAGTCCAAAAGGGTGAGTAGTGCCCAGTCTATTGATCCATTTCTGTTTCGTTCTGTTCCTCTGAGGGAAGGTCCAGGTTGGGTCGTGTTCCAATCCACGGATCAAGAAGTTTCCAGGTCCGTGTTTCCGAAAGTGGCTTGTCAGGTAAGTGAGTGGTTCCAGGTTGTTGGAAAATCTGTCCATGTATTTTGTCCTTCTGTCATCCAGTGATTTGGAAGTTTGGCCAACGTACTTTTGGGGACATTTTTTGCAGGATAACAAGTAAACGCTGTTGGTGAGTGTTGAAGGTGAGGGTCTCGGTAATGTAATTACAGATTTTGTTTTCAGATTTTTGACTGATTTGTGTTTAGTGATTGTGGTTTTGTTTTCTGGGCGATGTAGCTTGGCCCTAACCAACAGATTTTGTAGGTTTGGGTTTTTTTTGTAGGCCGAGATCACTTTACATTCTTGACCAAGAGTAGTTTGGGAAAATGTTTCAGAGAAGTTTCGTTTGAGGAGTTGGTTAATCGTAACCGTGTAGTTGGAGTAGAGGGATATCAAAGGGATAAGGTTTTTTTTAATGGTTTTTTGTTGGTTGTTGTTTTGTTTCTGTATCACCTTTGAATGAATCTGTTTTTGAACACCTCTAAGGAAGGACCTTTGATATCCTCTTTGCCTTAAGGTTTTGTTGAGGGTATGGATTGCCTCATATTCATCTTTGGGGTTACTGCAGATTCTGTTAAATCTGATTAGTTGGGATTTGTAAATGCCCTTGAAAACGTGTTTGGGGTGGAAGCTGTGTTTGTGCAGTAAAGCGTGAGTATCTGTGGGCTTGAAATATACTTTGGTGTCCAGTTTCCCTGTGTCCAGGAAACTGGATCCCTTGTATACCGTGACATCCAAGAAATGGACCTCAAGGTCATGAAGAGTAGGGTCCAATCGTATCGAGGCATGATGTGCGTTGAGGGTTTGGACAAAATCATTGAAGTCATCATCTGAGTATGTCCAAATCCCGAAAATGTCATCCAAATATCGGAAATATATCAGTGGTGTCTTGTTACATTTGGGGAAGACCGTGTCTTCCCAATCTGCCATATAAATGTTGGCGTATGCTGGGGCGAATTTCTTTCCCATCGCTGTACCTTTAATTTGTAGGTAAACTTTGTCGTCGAAAACAAAATCGTTTTTGGTCAGATTGATTTGTAGGAGTTGCAGAAGTTCCTCTTCCGGTCTGTTGGGGTCGGGGTATTTTTGGAACCATTTTTTTACCGCGGTCAGACCTAGAGGGATTTCAATATTGGTGTAGAGACTATTTACATCCATGGTGAAAAGTTTGCAGTTTTCTGTTATTGTGGTTTGGCTGAGTTTCTCGATAAAATCTGGTGTGTCTTTTAGGTAACTCGGGTGTCTGTTGGAAAGGGGTGTGAGAAAGAAATCTAAGTATTCGGCAACACCATAGCTTTCACTGCTGCAATCGGAGATTATTGGTCTTCCCGGTGGTATGTTATTGTTCCACTTGTCCAGCGGTTTGTGGATTTTTGGGAGCATGTAGAATAATCGAGGTCTATGGGGTGTTTGCCCTTTCAGATATATGCCCTGTTCTTTGGTGAGGTGTCGTTTTGTTATTAGTGTGTCCAGGATTTGTGCTATTTCTGTGGCCGTATTGTCTTTTATGGACTGGGCTAATGGGATGTAGTAGTTTGTATCCGTTAATTGGCGCAATGCTTCTTTGGTGTAATCCGTTTTGTCCATTATGACCAATGCACTGCCTTTGTCAGCTGGTTTTAGTACTAGATCGTGATTTTTTGTGAGTTCCAGCAGTGCCTTTTGCTCGGCGTCCGTTAGGTTGGGTTCGTTGCTAGTGGGCTTTAGGGTTTTGAGGATCTTGAGGTCCTTTTCCATTAGTTGCAGGATTGGTGCAGGAAGTTTACATGTTTCTGGTTCCCATGTAGAGGCCATCTGGAACGGTTTTCTTATTGGTGACGGGCTTGGGCCGAAATACGAGAGGATTTTTATCCTTCTGTGGTATTGAGCGAGATCTACCCCCATTGCATTTCTCAAAGTGTTGGGTTGGTTGGGTGATGGGACAAACGATAGGCCCTTTTTAAGAAGGCTGGTATGTGCCTCTGTGAGGTGAAAGGTGGATGATAGGTTAACGATCTCCTTTTCGTGCGGGGTTTTGATGGGGGTCCCCTCTAGGCTAAAAAAGATTTCCAGTGTCTTAGAATCTCTATCCCTGTCTGCGGTGACCAGTGGATTCCGTCAGGCAGAGTGGAGAACATTTCTGCTTGGATTTTGGGAATGTGATAGCTAGTTTCTGAGATGAGTGAATTTAAAATTTCGATGTTTTCCCTTGTGTTTTCAGGGATGCCCTGGGAGTAATTAAGTAGGGGAATTTTGATTGTGGCATCCGGAAATGTAGTTTGTGCTGCGTTAATCATCGCATGTAGATCTTTTTGGAGGTGGGTTCTGTTGGATATTTTCCTGTTGTTGATCCCGAAAGATAAGATAACTTTTTCAACCCTATTGTCTGTTGGTGTGTTGTTTTTTAGCAAGTGGGCAGCATGGCTGAGATTGGCCCCTGGGAAGCAGTCAACTTGCACCATAGCGTGGTTTACGAATGGGATTCTAGACATGTTGGAGTCACCTATCAGTAAGAGGGGTCTCCTGGGTTCCAAGGTCCAGTTGCGGTATTTGTTACCATGGTGGGGGTGTGATTGGAAGAGGGTATCAGGTAGTTGCTTGGGTGGAAAGGCCCCAATATTTGTGTAGGTGCATGGTTGTGGGGATGTTTCACTCAGTATCTGGGTGGATTTTGGTAGGGACCGGGTATCAATGTAATCCTTCTTTTGTTTCTTTTGGGGTGGTGGGGTTATCGGTTGACCCGAGTTATCTGGGGTGGGTATCTGGATGGGTTTTGTGGGGTTTGTTTCCGGTTGGGTCGAGTTATTTGGGATAGGGATCTGTTCTGGTTCGGTTTGGCCTGATCTCGAGGTAGTGGGTTGAGCAGGATGTATGAGGTCGAGGATACGGGTTGAGGCTTCTTTGATGGTATTCTCGGATATATGTTTGTTATCTTTTTGAGCCCATTTGATGGCGACTTTGAGGGAATTTTCCCAGTCATCCTTGGGGGTTCTTGAAAGAGTGGCTGTCAAATTTTCAATTGTTGTTAGGTAGTGTTCGTTTAGTATCTGTATTGATGTGTGGGACCAATTGAGGGCGTTCCCAGTTTTGAGCAGATCAGTGTTGTTGTTGGGGAAGGCCGGTAGGATTGCATGGACCAATTGATCCTGCGTCCTTCTAATGTTCCTAGGGGTTCTTCCGGAGGGGTCTGTGTTCTTTAGATGATGGTAGGCCTTTATCAGCTTCGACATTGCCTTGGTTTTTTCACGGAAGTCGGTAGGAATTTTGGTTTCCGCCATGGTTGTTCTGTGGTATAAAAGAGTGTGATTAGAAGGATGGTTTGGTTGGATCATTGTTATTCTGGACTAAAAGGTTAGCTATCTTGTCCGATAGGCTCTGGCTAGGTTAGGGTAGTTAAATCTATCTCGATGCGACCCCCCGCCCGGAATTGGACCAAGCAGTTGAGTAGGGAAGCAAAGGTATTGCACTGGCCGTCGCTCGTCAGTATGTTGCTAAGACCTGTCCAACAATGTCCTCGTTCTTGGGTGCGTGTGGGTAAGTGAGAGGAAAATAGGATAGTATGCAGGGCGGATCGGCCGAGCACAGTGTGTGTAACGTCCATGATCCTATGTGGCAGGGAGGATCAGAGGGATGTTACGAGAAGGCGTCCGAAGCGTAACCACAAGTAGTGGATACGCATACGGTAGTTGCATCTTCTGGGGACTCCGTAATCCCATAATTGTAGTACAATCAGGGGGGAAGACAGAGGATTACCAGAAGCCCAGAGCCGACCGTAATCCCGTAGTTGACCGGCGTTAGGAGACGTCAGAACAACCAGGGAAAGACTAGAAGGCTAAGGGTGCACGCCAAGAGGAAGACCTGATTGTGTTGAGAGAAATGGTAGTCAGAACCGGTCTATTTTAGAAGCTAGATTTTAGGACACATCATCAGTAGTGCACCTCAGCATCATCAAGTGTTTCGGCCATTCCAAACTAGACACTCTCCGCTGGGTGTGGCCCACCGGGATTGATCAAGTCCCGGCGTGTGTCCCATGTCCAATTGAGCGATTTTTTACAAAAGGGGTGGAATTTTAACGTCTAAGATCAATAATTTAGAAGTTATTTTAGGGCTATTATTGCATGCTAGTTCTGAACGAAAAGAAGAAAAAAATGACATAAAGTAAAAACTTAGCTATACTAACTGAAAGTAATGGTGTCGAAAGGACTAAAACCGAAAAAATGTAGAAGGAGGAGGGGGGGTCTAGGTCCCGGTGCATCCTCGGCATGGCCACCTAAGCTGGGCCAGGGATGTAGAATTTGGGTGGTTAAGGGGTGAGTGAAGGAAGTATTGGTAGACGTCCACTGTGTGCAAAACTCCCGTAACACGCCATCGGTTAGAGGGGAGGACACGAATGGTAGTTGCTGGTTCTGGGGTTTTCTGCAGTGCCATAGATGCCCAAATGAACAGGGAAGACAGGTTCACCAGTCTGAAGGCCAAGGCCCACCACAGACCCGTGACACGCCGTCGGTCAGAGGGGAGAGTGGAAAGACCATTGGATGCATGCCAAGGCGCACTGCAATCCCATGACACGCCGTCGGTCAGGGGGGAAGGCAGTAACGACCATGGCAGTGCACCTTCAGTTTTTCAGAACCCCAAGGCTCATCACAAACCCGTAACACGCCGTCGGTTAGAGGGGAGAGTGGGGAGACCATTGGGTGCAAACCACCAAAAACTAGCAGTCCCGTAGCACGCCGTCGGCCAGAGGGGAAAGCAGTAATAAGGTGGTAATGCATGTTCCTAGGTTAGAGTGTAAACCCATAATCACCGGACAAATAGGGGGCAAAGCAGGCTGCCGTCAGAGCCCCATAGCTCGCCATGATCCCATAACACGCCGTCGGTTAGAGGGGAAGATGACCAAGCTATGGTTGCACGCCTACAATGGGATTGAGCAAATAGGACCGAATTAAACGTGTGTGGTGAGAGATGGACTGTGCATTGGTGAGGCTAATCCTCATAGAAGACTTGGCGACATTTAAGGTCCTGACTGCCCTGGACCACCACACCCGCGTGCTGTCCAAGGGACCCGGGGGGCTGCATACTTACCGTCTGTCCGCCAACAAACCACTTGTTATCACCGTTAGGTTACCATGGTTTGGCCAGAACAGAACCTGAAGATCTGGTTGTTGGTTTTTGAAGTGAAAGTTGAGGGAGCAAACGTGATAACCTACCCAGGAAAGGCCCCTGGTGAAGTTAAGCACGTCGTCTGGTGATCTGCCGCCGCTGAAGCACCAAGAGTGCTGTGACTGTCGCTGTGGACCTCCGTTGAGGTGTGGGGGGGTCGTCGTCTTCGTTTGTTGGCCATTATTGGAGCACTGAACAGTGCTATTTTGGCCATCGATGGCCATCCCTCGTTGTCTCTGCCGTGAAGTCTCTTGCTGGGGCACTAAGCAGTGCCGTTTTTGGCCGTCCATGGCCGTGCCACAAAGTCCCTGCAGTGGAGGGGCACTTAAAAGTGCTTTTGAGGGATGTCCAGAGCCGTCTCTGTCCTTCTCCTGCAGTTGGTGAGGTGTCGAGGGAGCTGGAATCATCGCCGTTGTATCTGCCGCCGAGATGTCAAACTGCCGCTGTTCAAAATTCTCTGGGAGTCGTCTGTCTTCTTCCGGAGTCACCCGTAGATTGGAAATACTCAATTTGTGGTTTGTCGCAAGAGGTAAGTCATTTCCAGTATAGTAATCTTCACTCGTGGTGTCGGAATTGCCATAAACTATATTACCCATGTTGC